>NW_022436949.1:24141416-24403626 GCF_009761245.1 Sapajus apella | reverse complement strand
AAAGAAAGAAAGAAAGAAAGAAAGAAAGAAGAAAGGAAGGAAGGAAGGAAGGAAGGAAGGAAGGAAGGAAGGAAGGAAGGAGAAAGAAAGAAAGAAAGAGAAAAAGAAAAAATGCTAGCTTTTTCCCCTCTAGTTGTATATGTTCTGTTATTTCTTCACATCAGAATTATGCAAAATATAGGAAGATTAAAAATCATTGTCTAAACTGGACCAGCACCCTGTTAGCACTACTACTTATGGACAGCTTAAGATGTAGACTCTGAAAGAAGGTCTAGTTTTAGGTTGCCTCTCTGAGCAACTATCAAATTCACCATCTTATTTGCCCTAAGGAACACTTGGTTTTATCTTGTGGATTTCGTCTCTGGCCTAGCCTACCTTTTCCTCCCTGCTGTCCTCCTAAGATTGGAGGCTTTCTCCAGACCTGTGCTGTGCAATACCATAGCCACCAACCACCTGAGGCTACTGAGCACTCCTAATGTGGCTAATTCGGATTAATGCATGCTGTATGTGTATAATGTTCACACCATTTCAAATACTAGGTAGAAAAAACGTAAAAATATTCCATTCATAATTTGTATAAGGATAACTTTTTGAAAATATTTGGGATAGCTTGAGTTAAATGAAATACATTACTAGAATAATTTAACCTTTTTTCTTTTTTTTTTTGGTGTTTGGCTACTAGAAAGTTGTTCAAAATTACACATGCAGCTTTGATTGATGTATATTTTATTATATTTCTATTGAACAGCACTGCTGTGTACTGTCTGTTCATTTGCAAGCCCCCCTCTTCCCTTGCGCTGCAGTTGTGGGGAAGTTCCCTGTATGCCCCTGTCCCACCTCCACTCCCAGTGTCCCAGGCTGAGTCAGCCCTGCTGCACTCATCTGGAAGAAAATTTTGGCAATATTTGTAAAAATATCGGTTTTTTTTAATATTTAAGGAAAAAAATATAGAACTTCTCAAAATAATTCTAGAGTTCATCTGAAGGGCAGGAATCACTAAGGATAATTTGTAAGAGTAACAAAGAGGAACTTCCTAGAAATTCATAAGTTTTTGACAAGCTTAATAATGATAATAAATGGGGCTGGGCATGGTGGCTTATGCCTGTAATCCCAGCAACTTTGGGAGGCTGAGGCGGGTGGATCACTTAAGGTTGGGAGTTTAAGACCAGCCTGATCAACATAGAGAAACCCCATCTCTACTAAAAATACAAAATTAGCTGGGTGTGGTGGCGCACACCTATAATCCCAGCTCTTGGAAAGGCTGAGGCAGGAGAATCACTTAAATCTGAGAGGCAGAGTTTGTGGTGAGCCAAGATTGTACCATTGTACTCCAGCCTGGGCAACAAGAGTGAAATTCTGTCTAAAAAAAGGAAAGAAAGAAAGGGGGGGAGGAGAGAGAGAGAGAGAGAGAGAGAGAGAGAGAGAGAGAGAGAGAGAGAAAGGAAAGAAAGGAAAGAAAAAGAAAGAAAGAAAAAGAAAGAAAGAAAGAAAGAAAAAGAAAGAAAGAAAGAAAGAAAGAAAGAAAGAAAGAAAGAAAGAAAGAAGAAAGAAAAAGAAGAAAGAGAAAAAAATCTTAAAATATATATATAATAAATGGAAATTATTTAGTACAATGTCTGGTGCATAGTAAGCAAGCACTCAATATGTAATCACTACCAGTATTGTCATTTCTTATCAAAGTATGTACAAATAAAACAATTAAAATCTTATAGAATGGGAAAGAAAGATACATTTATAGATGGTTGGTATAGATCTATGAACAACCATTTTTACTTATATAAAATATTTAATATATCATGTGGTTTAGATCTTATTGTATATCAATAGGTGAGAGAAGAGATTAATCAATAATTAGTTTTCAGAATGGCTAATTAACTATTTTGGAGAAAATGAATTCTACATTGATGACATGAAATTTTTCAATATTTATTTTAAGAAACATAAAATATAGGTGAATATCTGATATTTAACATAGAATAATATTCTAAGCTTACCAGTAAGTGGGGGAAAAAGGAAGAGTAATATACTTAGTAGCATTAAAATGTAAAGCTTTGTTGTATGAAAAAGTAACCAAAAGCTAAAGCAAACTATAAAACATAGGGAAAAATAACACAAATATTAGAAAAAGTTAATAATTTTATTTAAAAAGGTACATGCATCAATAAGAAGTGTATTAGGAATCAATAGAAAAATGGACACAAGATAAATATGAGAGAAAATTTTGACCTCTGCTGGTACAAATGATCAAAATATTTTAAAGTATTAATACTCAGTGCTAGCAATGGTGCAATGAAATAGTGTTTTCAGATAATACAGAGGGGATTCCAGGGGCTACAATCTTTCTTAAAAACCATTTGGCAATATATATCAAAAGCTTTCTACCCCTTGATTTTAAGATTCTGCCTTAAGAAAATTATCTAAATGTTGCTTACTAGGGGAAAGGTTAAATAAAGTTTTGATATAGTTATATGATTAAATATTACATGATCATTAAAAGTAATGTATATGAAGGGCACTTAAAACATAAAAATGCTTATGATGTTATAGTATAATAATACTAAGAATAAAATACCAGGCTCTACCTTGTCTTGTGTAACAATCATTAATATACCAAATTTTTTCTGTGTTATTTGACACATCACAAGTGATATAAGCCCAGTTGAAATCGAACATGGTACCAAGAGGATTTCACGGAGCTGTCAAGTAGCCAAATGAAGGGCAGAGCACAGCTTGGTCAAAGAAGTGGCTGGAATCAGATACCAAAAAGTATCAGAATATCCTGGCCCCACTCTGTAATTCCAAAGTCATGTTCAGATTGACTTGTGTTATACTGCAAGGAATATGGCCATCTAGTGTCCTGGGGTCTAATAACTAATAGCTTTGCCTACAGGAATTGACTTCAGTTAACATGCTAAGGAAAACAATTCACTGGTCTACTTTGGATTAGCTATTTCTACCCCCGGACAAATCATTGTGGCCAAGAAGGCAGGTTTCTGGAATTGAAAAACACACTTGAAACACATAATTGACAAAGCAAAATGGCCGTTCTGCAAAGGAATAGAGGCACTGGGCAGACAGTAAGTGTTCATAGCAATTTAGATCTTCATTAAACAGAAAAATCAGAAATTAATCTCTCTGATAGTCCTCGATAAAACAAAAACAACACATAAAAATGGAAACATACCACTATGTTTTAAACTGTGTATTAAAATACAAGTCCAAGGGTGAAAATCATTGCAAAATGGCCACTTCTTAAAGAAGTAAACATTATGTCATTTAGTCTTCACAACTCCTTGGGGTGATACTACTATTACTTTTAATTTACAGATAAACAATGTCATACTTTACTAAGTTACTTGGTTACAAGTTGGTATTCCAGAGAAGATGAATACTTAGGAAGCTTGATTCCAATGCGTGTAGTTCAAACATTATAATATAAATGCAACAAGAATTAATCAAGATGGGCATTCAAAGATTTGCAGGAAAAGATAAAGGAATTTTGGGAAGCATGCACAGGAACCTAGCTCTATTCCAAGTGTTTTCTATTTGCTGGATTCTCTAATACTACTAATAAAAACTCCATGAAGAAGACGTTATGATTTCCATTTTACAGACAAGCAAATGGAGGCTAGAGAGGTAGAATAACTAATAAAGTGTATTAGTACATTCTCACGCTGCTATAAAAATACTCCCCAAGACTAGGTAATTTATAAAAGAAAGAAGTTTAAATGAGTCACAGTTTCACATGGCTGGGAAGGTCTCAAGAAACTTAGAATCATGGCAGAAGGCGAAGGGGAAATAAGGACCTTCTTCACATGCAGCAGGAGAGAGAAGAGTGAATGCAGGAAAAACTACCATTTATAAAACCATGAGATCTCGTGAGAATTCACTTACTATCACAAGAACAGCATGAGGGAAACCACCCCTATAATCCAATCACATCCCTCCCTTGACATGTGGGGATTACAATTGTAGGTCAGATTTGGGTGGGGACACAGAGCAAAGCCATATCATGAAGTGTAGTAATAGAATAAATTCGGAATCAGCTCTGTCTAGCTCCCAGCTTATTAGAGTGAACTTTGAAGTACTATTGCCAAAGAACTCTTTCCCTAAAGGTTAGGGGCTTGTGTCGGGGAGAAGTAGTTAGGGCTGTAAATAAGATGTGGGCATGAAGCAGGCACCTTATCTATTTATTTCTGATTTAGCTGAATCTTAAATAGCAGAGTGTATTTTGTGATAAAAGAAGATGAAAAGAAGTAAGTCACTTCTAATATCTGCATCTGATAAAGGGTAACTTTCAAAATATATAAGGAAGTCCTACAAGTCAATAGCAAAAAAAACTAATAACCTAATATAAAAAAATGGGCTAAGGACTTAGATATTTCTTCCAAGAGGACACACAAATGGTCAAAATGTGTATAAAAAGACGCTCAATGTGACTAATCATCAGGGAAATACAAATCACAACCTCAATGAGATATCACCTCACACCTGTTAGGATGGCTATCATTAAAAAAATAAAACACAAGAATTAGTGAGAATGGAGAGAAATTGGAACTCTTGTGGTGAGAATGAAAACTGATCCAGCACCTATGAAAAACAGTATGGCAGTTCTTCAAAAAATGACAAATAGAACTACTATATAATCCAGCAATCCCACTTCTATACATGTCCAAAAGAATTAAAATCAAGATTTTAAAGTAACATTTGCATTCCTATGTTTGTTGCAGCACTATTCACAATACCTGAAATGTGAAAACAACTTAAATGTCCACCAGGGCATGAATGGATTTTAAAATGCTGTGTAAGCATACAATAAATTATTTGACTTTTCAAAAGAAGGAACTCCTGCAATATGTGACAACATAGTTAAACCTTGAGGACATTATGCTTAGTGAAATAAGTCAGGCACAGAGGGACAAATACTGCATGCTTTCACTTAGATGAAGAATCTAAAACAGTCAAACATGTACAAGCAAACGGTAGTTGACAGAAGCTGAGCAATGGGAAAATGGGAAATTGTTAATCAATAAGTATAAAATTTCACTTATATAAGATTGATAAGTCCCAGAGATCTGCTGTACAACATTGTGTCTATAGATAATAATACTGTATTATACATCTAATACCTTACCACAATAAAATCAAAGTCAGAAGTCCAATTAATATTGTCTTTCTAAACAAAGTAGAGCAACCCAAGACAAACTGCACAGTATTAGTCAATAGCCAGTGTAATACTTCTCACACTGCTAATAAAGACATATCCAAGAATGGGTAATTTAAAAAGGAAAGAGATTTAATGGACTCACAGTTCCACATGGCTAGGAAGGCTTCATAATCATGTTGGAAGAGCAAGGGACATCTTACACGGTGTGAGGCAAGAAAGAGTTTCTGCAGGGGAACTCCCCTTTATAAAATCATCAGATCTCATGAGGCTTATTCACTATCACAAGAACAGCACAGGAAAGACCTGCCCCCATGGTTCAGTTACCTCCCACCAGGTCCGTCCAACAACATGTGGGAATTATGGGAGCTACAATTTAAGATGAGATTTGGGTGGGGACACAGCCAAACAATATCAACAAGTAAGATTTTAAAAATAGGTGAGATATGGTCCCCACCTTCTTAGATCTCAAAATCAAGTAGATAAGCAAAGAATACATGCAGTGTGATGAGCGTAAACTTAGGAAGTATGTATAATGTGGTGGCAGCACATAACACACACATTTTGTGTGTTCAGCTCCACGTTGAGGTTAAAGACAGGCACAGAAAGCTCCTAAAATGACAAGAAAGGTAAGATGGGTTCTCCAACAACAGAAGTATCCACATTTTATGAAAAAGTGTAGGGAAACGAACTGCTAGCTAGTTGGGGGCCTATGAGTAGCTACTAAAGAGGCTTTAATAGGATGCGAAGGGATGTGAGGCCTTTTATTTCATGCAAAAATTTTTAAAGTTTTAAATTTATTCTGACAGTAATTTAAGTATAAAATTTTAAACAGAAGATTGATGCACTCAATCAAATTTACGTTGAAGTTGCATATATGGCCTGAAAAATGTGATCATCAGAAAAAGTCGTGGTAAATTTTCTTCTTAGATTTGCTGATGAGAAGAAAGAAACTGATTATAACTGAACTTTATACAAGGGCACTTGCTTCTACTTGGTGTCTAAGTTTATTTGAATACAAACTACAGTGTTTCTACGTTTAAATGTATACACAGGTGTCAGTGATAACTGATAAATTGATTATTGTCCTTTTAAGATTTATCAAGAATGTTATTTTATTATCTTCTTTCTCAGCTGTCCACATGTAGGATGATTATACAAGGCTTGTGCTTAATTGATAGAAAAAAACTAGTTCTATATACAAGTCTGAGTGGCTTCAGATGTCAAATCCGGAAAGGAATCTTTAATCTAATATAATCAAACGGATGGTTTTTAGTAGCAAAAATGAAAAGCTGAAAATGTCTGAGTTTCCTCTTCCTTATATCTCCATGTAATAGGTGTTCACTAAATATTTATTAAATAAATAAATGAAACTCAATCCAGGTCTTCTCAAAGTCTTATTGAAAATGTTTAGGATGTTGGAAACTGTCACTGGCAGTACAAAGACTTGTAAGACAAAGTGCTGGTCCTATTTTTCAAACTACTATTAAACACAAACATCTATTGTAATATGAATGTAATCAACACAATAACAAGGTGCTGTGGAGCATACAGTTTGGCTCCCTAGCCTGGAGCATGATGAGATCAGAAAGCTTTCCTGGAGTAATTGAGGCACTGGTTGAGTCTTAAAAAGGGGCTGGGGGCTGTAGCACGAGGGTTTATGAATGACCCATATTCATTTCACTCAATATACCAAAGATTTATAATATAATTTCACCTTGCAGAATGGTACACATTTCACCTGCCAATGCCTGGAAATCATCTTATTCACTTCTAAGTCATCTCCATTCCACCTCTACCATACCACAACAATTACAGGGAGTTTTAATTAACCATAAAGAAATTGCTGAAGTGGATGAGATTTAGTATGAAAGTTAAACTCACACAAAACAAGCAAGGTGACTGGCCTGCAAAAGGCCTTTCTTCTGTGTGTACTCCTCCTGCACATCTCTTACAGACAACAGAGTTCTGTGGATCAAAGAATCCTTGAGCAACCAAGAAAAGGGTTCCTTTTGTTTTTGTTCAAAACAGCTCTGGCAAACCAGCCCCAGGCTACAAGTCTCCACATCATAAATAATTGCTACTGTGTGCAGTGAAATGCTAGTGCCTAGGGCAGTCACTAATGTCAGAGAAAGGCAGGACTGAAATCTGCAGAAGTGTAATAATAAACTTATCTAAGGATCCAAAAAGTTTGTTGTGGATACCTTACTGAGAGAGGAGGATTAGCCTAGGGAAAAAGATAAGGGCTTCAAGATCAGATGTAAATGGATAGAATCCTGCCTCTCCTGAAAATAATTATGCGGCCTTGAGCAAATAACTCAACCTCCTTGCACTTTAGGGTCCACATATGCAACCTGGGAATAATGAAGCCTTTCTTGCAGAATTACTCTGAAATTTGGTGATTTTAATCCTCTAACACAGCACCTAGCACAGAGCAGGTGCTTAATCATTGGTGTTGTTTCTATCATTTTCTCACCATCCTAACACCTAAGGAATTCCAGCTGTTCAAAACTTGTTGTTTTGGAGAGGAAGGTAGCAACCCCAGAATATTCCCTGATCACCACTACATACTCAGGCTCATTGTTTGAGGCCAAACCTATGCCTTCTTGCTAATTGTAAATCAATAAAACATCCAGCTAAATCAGATCTATTTGTAGAATGACAGTAGTTCAGTTTATTAAAAGAACAAAAATTTTGTTTTTTAAAGAAGAGACAGAAAAAGACAATTGCAATTGCAATCAAAAGTTAGTTTAAGGCAGGGTGCAGGGGTTCACGCCTGTAATACCCACACTTTGTGAGGCCCAGACCGGTGGATCACTTGAGGCCAAGAGTTTGAGAGCAGCTGGTCAACATGGTGAAACTCTGTCTCTACCAAAAAATACAGTTAGCCGGGCGTGATGACCTGTGCCTGTTGTCCCAGCTACTCGGGAGGTTTAGGCAGGAGAATCACTTGAACCCGGGAGGCAGAGGTTGCAGTGAGCTGAGACCACACCACAGGACTCCAGCCTGCCCAAAAGACTGAAACCCTGTCTCAAAAAAAAAAAAAAGTTTTAAAATGGTTTGATTTTGTGTTTTCTTCTTATTTAACTGCATATAGAATTAATAAAGGTAAAGCAACTTCAAGGAAAAATCGCACTAACAAGAAGACTAGACCTATGTTAGATTACATATTAAAACAGAATTCAGGTTCTTTTATGGAAAAGTACCTTGAATATTTAGTTTTGTCCATCTTTGCCCATTAACTATTTCTATATCTCCAGAGGACAAGGTGCTAAGAAATGTGTATTTATTTTTAGGTGATATTTTCTGTGATCTGACATATCACAGAGAATCTCTTTCCATTTCATTGAGTATTTCCATGAACAGATATCAAAACTGTAAAATACATGCTTGAGTTTTTTTTTCCTCTATTTCACATACAGAAAAATACTTTTTTTTTCCTTCAACCAATTAGGAACAGTTTTGAAAAGAAGAAACTCCACAATTTATATTATATTTATGAATAAAAAACAAGCAAAGAGTTTGCTTTATTTATCTATTTAAGATTAGAGTAAATCAAGCTACATAACTTAGATGACAGATCTGTGATAGTTCTAGATGACTCAGTTGTCTGTAGCAATGAAATTAAATAGGAAATTGTCAGGATTCACCATCACTTTGTATACTGATGCAATCTAAATACTGTAATTTGTAATTTAAATATTCACTGTTAATATAAGACGCATGCCCTGTTTTTAAAGATAAAACATTGCATCAAAGGTTTACTTTGCAAACTGAGAGATTTAAAATGATGACTTTAATGTTCTTGTCCACAGGAACATTTCACAATACCATGGGTTCGGCAGAGAGGGCTTAGTAGTTAGTTCTTCAGAGCTCCACTTCTCCTTCCTTACTGTGGAGTTATTGCTGGGAAGTGGCTGCTCTATGAAAGATTACACTTCCTAATCCCCTCCTCCTTTCATCTATATATGGGCATATAGATGACTTATCCCAGTGGAACAGGAGCAGGAACAATATATGTCACTTCCCTTTCAACATGGATAAAAAGTTAGTATGTCTTTCTTACCCGTGGCCACTCCTTTTCCCTGTAAGATGTCAACACCCACAGCAACCTGAGCAGCCAGGGATTGAATATAGGCCACCTGTCCAGCAATCTGGACCTTACATTGCACAGGGCAAAGTCCTCCTACTCCCCCCACTAGGAACATCTGGATTGAAGCGTTAATAAACAAGGATAAACAGTTTATCTTGTTACGTGACTAAAGTTTCAAGATTTGTATTTTACAGCAGCTAGCATTACTATAACTAATAGGTGGAAGCTAAAGACAATGTCACAGTGGCTAGCTGGGGCCACAGACAGCATCTTATTATGTGGTGTCTTAGTAGACTCATCACGATACAGGTTTTAGCTCTCTATATCGTGTGTCCGAAGTTGATTATGCGCCAGTGACCTAAAATTTACATTAACCAAAATCACAGAAAATGAATTTATAAACCTAAATGCCACTATATGAATTTACCAAGACTTCTATACTTATCATGCTGTCTAGAGAACCCAGGACAACTACTCCTAGAGACATATTCACCAATCTTAGCTTTTGACCTTCTCCTTTTTTTCCTAGACTCTATACAGAACACAATCCTTATGTTAATATACTCATTTTAAATAGTCAAGTTATAGCACAAATGAGTATATAAATAGGACACCATTATCTCCCTGCAAATATACCTCACTCAGTAGAGATTCAGAAATAATTATTTTTGAACCATTTCTTAAGGTGATTTACTCCACAAGTGACTACGTGAATTCACTTTAGGTAGATATTTACTGGTTTCCCACTAAAGGAATGACACTTTCCACCATGCAGGGGGCACTTTGACTATGACAAAAATAGATACATATAACTTAAGGTAAGAAAAGGAGCAAGAATTAAAAAAAAAAAAGAGAGAGTAGAACACTTAGGTATTAAGAGATAAAGTGTCCTGAAGAAAGATGCATACATCAAATTAAAAGGATATTTCCCATGATGTCAGTATCAAGATTGCCAGCCAAGACAAGTTAGATTATTTACAGAATCACTGTGCTTATGTTTGTGATCCATAAACATTTTGCTATGTCATCCTGCATGCCGGAAGTAAATGAACTTCTAGATTGTACTTATGAAACACCTGCCTCCTATGCTGTCCTTCCCTAAGAGTCAAAACTTAAGTCAAAAGCATCCCATCAAAAAGTAAAATTTCCTGTGCCGGGGATTAGAAGATCAGTTTTAATGGTCAGGATTTTCAGGACAGAAGAAAAAGAAAAACATTAAAGTAAACAAAAATTGTTCTTAGTATTAAATCTGTGTGATTCTAAGAGAACAAAATGTATCTATTGAAAAGTTTGGAGTGTACTTAAACTCCATTCAACATAAGAAAAATCTTAGTACAAATCAAAGGCGGTAGACTGAAATATGTTTTAAATTTTATGTTTTTAGCAAAATTCTATGCAGGGACTTTCTTCTAGTTTACCATGACATAAAATACCTTGTCTACCACTGTGTTGTCCTTCCTTGTGTTTATCTGGTATACCAGATAGGATGTAATTTTCCCCAAGGCAAGAGCTGCATTATTCTCCCTTTATACGCTTTACAGCCAAGGTTCTCCGGAATAAAGTGGCAAGGAAGGTTAGCCAGACAGTCTACTAAAATGGATAAATCATTATTTGAATTGTTATTAATAATCTCATTCTTCTACTGATGAACTATATTTTATAAAGCAACAGAATATCTTATTTGTAAAATATCTATTTAGAGATTGTATGCACAAAGCTTCTTAATCGATAGGAGTGCATGACTAAAAATTACGTAGACCACTATCTTATGGGAAATAACATAAGAAATTTTTAAAAAATCACGAAAAGAATGTGCTGTCGGGGCTGTTGCCATGCTGATGGTGTGGCTGCAGAGAAAATGAAATGGATGCCCTGAAAATTGAATTCATATCAGCAATTATGCATTGGGTGCCTACCAAATGCCAGAGGCCTGTGCCACTGCAGAAGTGATTGGGTTGTTAGAGTAAATAGAGCGAATAATAAAAATAGGCGAATCCATGACCATCTGCTCCCACCCCCCAGGATTATCCTTTCTTTCCTGAATAGTGTTGTCATCCTTATCTTTAAGTAAGGATCCCTGAAAGAACCCAATCATTCCTGTGCAACTGAGAAACTATAATCTACACTATGATTATTTAGTGAAAATTTATTAACATACTGAGCATGAGGTTGCCAATCTTGAAAAAAAAAGATAGATTCATTCAAATGATTCCAGTTTTGCTCAGGATCGTCAAATACATATACTTCTCAAATACGTGGGCCCGAATCCCAAGAGACTGGATGCATATCCATATACATTTGCTGTGAGTGCCAAGAAATAATATCTCATTCTGCCCTAACAACCATCCCAACAGATACCTAAAGAGCCCTGGATGCTAATCTCCTAAATAGAGCAAGACTGGTAACAAGATTAAAATTACAGTGATGCTTGAGTTTAATATGCATGAGGGGAAATTCATAATTGGCAAATGATAAACATAAGGCATCCATATGATTGGGAATAGTGTGATGCAAAAAGGAAATATCTGACACGTTTGGTTTTTCTTTTCTATTTCTCCCCCTTTAAGAACATTCACATGCCTTGCTTAGTCATGTGATTTTCTGTCTTGCAGAAATCTGGCTGAATACATCATGATGTTGTAATGCATGTTGTGTCTCTCAAAGCAATGTTTCTATAAAATGCAATCCCTGTTTAAACAAAAATGGCCTTCTCTTTCCCTAGTCAAATTAAGATAAAAAAAATAGTTTGAAATGTTATGGCCACCAGCATTTTCCATGTCTGTAAGAAAGAAACTTCAACAAGATTTGATCCTTCTTCAAAAGACCAACAGTAGCCAAGGGAAGTCTATTTGTATAAAGAAAACGTGGTTGAATTGATTCCTTGCAAAGGCGGTAACAGGAATCGGTCAACCAGTCAAGCTCTTCTCCATGCATTCCAGACAGCTAATGAATGAGGATTCACCCCAGAAGAATATTGCCTTTCTTGGTTCACAAAAGCTGCCAGAACAGCTCCTGCTGTGAAGCACTGGACAAAGAGAAAATTTTGAATGTTACTGGCTTCCCTTCATCATTGTTTACTCAGTAGAACACCAATTTTCAATACGTGTTTATTGCCCAATAATCTGTTTAATTGCTAGACATAGGATCTCATCAGATTCAGATTTCTATATTAAAATGTAAAGAGATTATAATAATCCTATTAGGTGAAATAATGGAAAATTAAGCTATTGAACGTAAAGGAATGCAAGAGTAAAAACATAAACCCATTTTTCAAAAATGTAAAGATAAAATTTCAACATACGTCAGTGTATGTACATTTGTATAAAATATTGAATGTGTGTGATTAAAGTAATATGATATAGAGTATATCCAGTTATTTAGTCTTAAACTTTCAGTGAGAAAAAACTCTCATAGTCTAGCCACATAGTCTTGAAGAAAGAAAAAGAGGAAGCCTGCCAACTTAGGAACTGATTAAATATTCAGCAGAGAGTTTTCTGTGGCTCTGTCTAAAACCCCTGTCGGTGCATTTAACACTGGACAAAAGGTTGTTGAAATCACACAGAAGAGTTTCCCAATTCAAAGGCTACAGATGAAATAATATTCACATAGAAGCATGCCAGATCTTCAAAGTTTAATGACGGCCACGTCTATGCATTTTATAACTTTAACTTGCAAGCGGAGTAAGAAACTGATATAAAACAAGCATAAAGAAATCTCTTTAGAAATAAAATGTCTAGTTTTAACTTACAGATTTATTTCAAGGCACACATTCAGGAAGAAGGCAGAGCTCTAGGTCAGACACAAAGAAGAAATGTGACCAGGTTATTTTGCCCCAGTGTAAAAATATCATCATTTGTATGAGGCCTTAAAAGTCTCATGGTGTGAAAAGTGACCAAACACTCTTGTATCAGAACATTTGTAAAAAGAGATTGGAAGTTTAGTAGAATGGTCTGAAAACTTGCATTCAAAGTCACCATATATTAAAATTTGGATAAAGCCCAAGAAGTAAGCAAAATGACTCCATGCACTTAATGGCTCTTTAATAAAACTTCTTTACATTCATGAGCCAATGGGTACAATGGTTTCAGTCAGTATCAACTCAACAATGGAGAGAAAAAGCAACAGGTGAGTTGCCTCCTCACGGTGTATGTAAATGCTGTAATCGTCTTGTTATGATTCTGTGCTAAATCTGTAGTAGAATCATAGAAAGTTCTGATTTGAAAGAGCTCAGTGATATTTAAGAGAGAGATCTCCAGACTGTATTCTACATATTCCTCAGCTCTATAGGGAGGAGAGGGTTAAAATGAGAAGGAAGCCAGAAAACCAGAACTTCAGCCTTGTCTCTGGAAGATCAGACCGTCTCTTCTTTTACAGGTCTAAATACGGGGCTCCATGTAATAAGCCATTAAAATGAAGAAAAAGAGAAAGAAGGAGATGGAGGAGGGAGGGTTCAACCAATTGTTTTAATTGAAAATTATCTAATTGTTAGAGGAAAAAACTAGAAACTTGAAGAAGCTAATTTCTCAAAATCACAATGCTAGGTCGAGGCAGAACCAAATCATGAACTTGGGTCTTTTGCCCAAGCTCTTCTCAATGAAGACTGTGTGATGAAGAGGTCACTTCCATTTAAAGGCACCAACACTTAGAAAATCACAGGCATTAAGACTTAGAAGACGCCAGCACAGCCATCCTTTCACAGGGTCCATGACATTCAGCCTCCTCTTGAGTATCTCAGACACAGAAAGATCACCGCTTCATGAAACAGAATATGTTTTCTCTTCAGAAAACATATTCTTTTTTTTTTTTTTTTTTTTTTTTGAGACGGAGTCTTGCTCTTGTTACCCAGGCTGGAGTGCAATGGCGCGATCTCGGCTCACCGCAACCTCCGCCTCCCGGGTTCAGGCAATTCTCCTGCCTCAGCCTCCTGAGTCGCTGGGATTACAGGCACACGCCACCATGCCCAGCTAATTTTTTGTATTTTTAGTAGAGACGGGGTTTCATCATGTTGACCAGGATGGTCTCGATCTCTTGACCTCGTGATCCACCCGCCTCGGCCTCCCAAAGTGCTGGGATTACAGGCTTGAGCCACCGCGCCCGGCCAGAAAACATATTCTTCAAGAGTAAGGACACCTCTAATCTAAAAGCATTTTTAGATACTGGAAAAAGTACTGAGGCTTTTCTCCTTTAGCCTGTAACTTGATTTTACGGGTGGGCCAAGCAAAGGGATAAACAACGCAAAACCATCACAAATGTGATTCTCCAGTGGTTGTATTAACTTAGGCAGAGCCTGCTGCACTCCATCAAGTTCAATGTATCATTAATGTTTTCAGCTACTAGTCACGAAAAAATTGACTAACAATGGGGTAAACCATAAATATATTAATTTTGGGTTTTTTTTTAAATTAAGTCATTTGGAGATAGGCAGTATCAAGATAAGGTCAGTGGGCTGGGTGCAGTGGCTCATGCCTGTAATGTCAGCACTTTGGGAGGCTGAGGTGGGAGGATCAGTTGAGGTCAGGAGTTCAAGACCAGCCTGGCCAACAGGGTAAAACCCCGTCTCTACTAAAAACACAAAAATTAGCCAGGCGTGGTAGCAGGTGCCTGTAATGACAGCTACTTGGGAGGCCAAGGCAGGAGTATTGCTTGAACCTGGGAGGCAGAGGTTGCAGTGAGCAGAGATTGTACCACTGCACTCCAGCCTGGGCAGCAGGGCAAGACTCCATCTCAAAAAAATAATAAATAAAACAAAGTCAGTGGCTCCATTTTGCTTTTAAGGATCCAGGCTCCTTCACTCCTTTGATCTGCCATTTTCAGTGTGTCAACAATGTCTTTTCTCATCTGGTCAGTAATACTGTGTCCCATCTGAAGGACAACAGGTTTAGAAAAAGGAAGAGCCCACAGAGGAATAAATTATTCTAATATTTCAAGTACTGCACAGCTGAACATGTACTCTGACTTATAAAACTAAACAAGTGATTCCCTTGGTTGATATATCCCTAGATAAAATAAAATAATCCAGCTAAATTGCTAAATTACAGCAGCCCCGTGTTGCATCATTCAGCTCATCTCTCACTCTGATTTTCAAATATTTCCAGTTATAATACAGTTTTCTATGAAGAGTTTCCTATAGAAAAAGAAGGCAATTAGTAGACCAGAAGACTATGTATTCCAAGGAGGTAAAAATAAATAAATAAAACTGTAGTAGCTTTGAAGCTATACGGACCTCAATTCTATTGATGTTCTGCTATATATGAGCTTTGTGAACACGAATGGGTTATCATTTTTGAATTTTAATTTATTCATTATTAACATGGAAGTATTCATAAATAAGAGAAACTACACTATGTAAAAGTCCAAGCAAAGAGGAAGAATTTACTAAACAATTGAAGGAAAGAAGGAAGGAAGAAAGGAAGGAAGGAAGGGAGGGAGGGAGGGAGGAAGGGAGGAAGGAAGGAAGGGAGGGAGGGCAAGAAGGGGAAAGATTGAAGAAAGAAAGAAGTAAATATGTATATTTCCATTATTAAGTTTATATTCTGACTAATATGTGAGTGTCATATGAGATAGGTTAGGGTAATTCCATCAAAAATTGTCTCTGAAATCAGGCAAATTTTGGTTTGTAGTCCAAGGGCTAACTTTAAGCTCCAGTATGCCAATCAACAAACTATCCCAACATTCTCAGCTCATAGCAGCCGTAACAATCTCAAATGACAGCTTCAGACTGAAAATTCTGGGTATTACATCCAATAGCTTTAACAAGTTCTTCATTGTTCTTGGGTCCGTAGGAAGAATGACATAAATAAAGCGGGGCCCTGCCTTCTAGCAGTCATCCTCAGAGATCCTCAATACTGACACACCAGAAAAGGCATAGAAATAGCAAAATAAACCAAAATGCAAGGAGCCAGGCTACAACATGCTGTAAATTCAGATACAACGTTCTTCCTCCACCATTAGAGTCCTATTTGGCCTTCCAACAGCAGAATTCACGTTAAGTGTCTTGTTTTCTTCCTGCATCTTGTTACTGACTATGGTCACAGATAAACAAAATCTGAAAATTCCTGAATATGATCAACATGACTCAAACATGTGGGAATTATTATTAAGTGTGACAGAACAGAATATTTTTCCTTAAGCTAAAGAACTTTCCCAAACATTATCCAGATTAAAAGAACATACATTTTGATTGAAGCTGAAAAGAGCATATTATGTTTGCAACCCAACTGGCAGGAGACAGATACGGACTGTCCATCCCCGGGAAGCATGTGAGGGAAAATATATCATTCAGACTGGATCACTCCCTGCAAACAGCTATCAACTATAGGCATCACAATTACCTATGCAAAGGAGAGCTTAATTTCAAAGTGACAAATGACATTTGGGCATGAATCCAAAACTATAAGAGTTCAAACATTTATCAAACTAGCATTTTTCTCCAAATGCTTTCTCTCCATAAGTGGAGCAGTAAGATATTTCCTTACATAAAAAAGAGAGTAAAAAGATTCTCATAGGATCTACGCCTTCTGAAATAGCACTATGATTCAGGTACTTCTTGACCAACAAGTATTTTTTGTATTCAGGTTTGTTTTGTTGTGAATTCGAACAATTCAAGTTCTTCCAATCCCTTCCTTCTGTAGCATCAACAGAGGATATTCCCAGATTCCAGAAAGTTTTCATTTTAAGAGAATTAAAAATCTGCTTGATTTTTAGATCTGCTTGGTTTTTTTTCTGACAATTTGTTAACCAAGTATTCTGAGTGTGAAGATGCCATTGGCCCAGCCTATATGTCTTCACTGAATTCTTTCCTTGGGAAAGATGCTACGATTCATAGCTTAGTACCATATCTCTTCTGCTTCTGCCACCATCCCCTAGTCCCTTATCAGAGAGTTTTCTGTAATAAATAAAGAGCAACTACTGAGAAATGTGTCTGGGGGGATGCTGTTGAGATACTGGCAGCACATCACTAACCTCATGTGAAGAATACTGGCACTAAATCGTTTCCAGATTTCAGATGTTGAGCTCTGTTTTTAAGTCTCACCCTCACCACACACATTCAGGTGCTTAGTCAGCTGGTCAGTTGGTCAGTTCCTATGGATCACAATGAGAGCAAGGAGTTACTGTTCTGAGAGCTTCAGATGCCTAAAATGTAAGGAAAACAAAGCCAAAAAGCCAAAATGAGGAAACCAATGTCTAATAAACCTAAAGAGGTTGCCAAATTACAGGAGCCAGAAGTAGATATTAAATGAAATATGCAACATAGCACCCGGGATCCTGACTAATCTCCCCTTCACTCCAGCCACAACATATGCCTCTAACCCTAAAACCTCCAGGGCTGCAAATGTAGAACTCTACTCACGCAGAGGACTGTGCACGTGCTGCCATTCTCTCGCTAGAACATCTTCTCCCATTTCCCTTCTCATCACCCACTTTGCCTAAATGATTTCAACAAATCCTTCAGATGCCAACTCAAGTGTCAGTTTCTCAGAGATTTTCCTCAACTTCACACATGCTCATTGCATCCTCTGCTTCTCTCAGGGTATGATTTCCACCTGCTTTTTCTCTGAGACTGTAAGTTCTGTGTGGCCATGAACCACATCTGTTTACTCAATAGTATATGCCCATCTGCTAACTCAGCATGTGGCTTGGTTAATGCTAATCAATGTTTACTGAATGAATGAAACATACAAGGACTCAGTGAAGTTATGGATGTTAAGTACTTCATATAAAACCTGGCATATGAAAATTATTTATTTCTAAATAATTAGAAATTTAAATTTTAAATTTAAATGGTAATTCATTAGGAATTTTAAATTTAAGCATTATTGTGAACTCACAGATTTAAACACATTTGATGTGTTTCAGTCAATTATGCTCTTTATTCTTATTAATATTTAAATTTTCCCATTTTTCACCAATGAGAGTCTATTCAATTGGCTCTTGAGAATGTTAAACATGGACTTTGTTTTTATTTATGACGGCTAATACTTCCTCTAGTAGTTTTTCATCCACGTCATGTCACCAGCAAACACAAGTGGTTTTTTCTCTTCTTTTTACTTCTAATTACTTTCATTTTTTAAATTTTCTTGGCTGATACTAACAACATAATGTGAAATAACAGTGAAAATAATGGGCAATCTTGTTCTATTCCCAACTTTAATGGGAAAGCCTCTAATGTTTCCCCATTAAATAAGATGCTGACTTTTGGTCTAAAGTATATGTTTTGTCATTTCAAATAAATAGCAGTCAATTCCTATTTTACCGAGTGTTTTCAACACACGCAAAAAAATGGATTTTGCCAATTCTGCAGCTTATTTTCAGTCACTGATGTCTCTGATGAGAATCCTGAATTGTCTATTCCAGCTTTATTAGAGAAATGTCATTGCTTTGCCTTTTCTGCATGCTGAATTAATTCTGTGTATTAGAAAAAAAAGTCTTTACACTATCTAACCCATCGTGTAAAAAGACTAATTCTATTATGTCATTTCTTTATTCTAAAAACTCCATGATTCTTTCTAACTGATCAACAATAATTCAGGGCTTCTAAGATTCTAACCCTGCCATTCATCAGGTATCTAGCTGATCTTTCTTTTTCTTTTTCTTTTTTTTTTTATTTTTAGGCTGAATCTTGCTCTCGTTGCCCAGGCTGGAGTGCAATGGCATGATCTCAGCTCACTCACTGCAACTTCTGCCTACCGGGTTCAAGCAATTCTTCTGCCTCAGCCTCCCGAATAGCTGGGATTACAGGCATGCACCACCACACCTGGCTAATTTTTGTATTTTTAGTAGAGACAAGGTTTCACCATGTTGGCCAGGCTGGGTTTGAACACCTGACCTCAGGTGATCCACCTGCCTTGGCTTCCCAAAGTGCTGGGATTACAGGCATGAGCCACCATGCCCGGCCAAGCTCATCTTGACTGATTATTTTGTATCCATAAGCAATTATCACACATGGAATCAAATACCTCTCTTCTTTGATAAAGACTGAATTTTGAAGAAATATCTTGGACTTGATCAGACATTATCTTTTAAACTTCCAAGTAAAATATTAGAAAAGGTTTAAAAACTAATTCTTTGTATACATACTGAAGGTTAGAAAATTACAGAAACAAACTGCTTTGAAAGAAGGTCTTATTAGGAAGAAATTAAGAAATAAAGTGAAGAGAAAATATGTGTGAAGAAAGAAAATAAAAGATAACAGTAGTTTTGGTGAGATGTATTTGAATAGAGAATAATCATTTCCTGTATGTCAAATAGTCTCCATTTACATTATTGTGCACAGTATAAGTTTATTATGCCTAAAGAAAATTATTCTTTGTAAATTATGATCAGGAGTAAAGTGTCATAACATCACCACTAAATCCTCTATTTAGGTTAGTGTCATGTTCATGTAACTATACCTGGGCCTGTTGGCTATATACAAAAACGGCTAGTCCATTTTCCTTAGAATTAACATTCAGCAAATATTGATAGATCAATCAGGCTTTCTGGATTTCACTTTGTTAATCTACCGCACAGAAAATGTCAATGCCATTCATTCTCAGAATTCAAACTAAAAAGGCTAAAAAGAGATGCTAAACAAATTCTCAAAATTGGGAGATTTTAGGTAATTATACAAGAGTTTTTCTTTGCCTTGTACATCAGAAACCATTGTTAGACATTTCTGAAAACATTTTCTGCCTTTTGGCATATTTAATCAAAATATTGAAGTGTTTGAATACAGCTAGAGCCAGAGGCTTCTCTGATTTAGAAAATTGCCACTCGATTATGCATGTTCATTTGTCTACCCTCACCTGATTTACGTAAATATTTGATTTATCTCTACTCACATCCCTGAAGCACAACAAGTTGGCTAGGTGATTTTTAAAATTTTAAGTAAAATAAGGGAACGGCCTTGCCACACATCTCCTCTTGTTTTCATTTATGAGATGTGCTTGCTTAATAAAGTGGAAACACTGGTGGAGATGACAAGTGCAAACTGCATGGCAATTTGGCCAAATCTGAACTGCAGGGGGAAAGTGTGAAAAGGTGGATGAATGAATAAACTAGATGGGCAATTTGGGGTGAGTGCTTTGGGGACGCCACCTGCTAAACACCGAACCCTGTAGAAACATTGCTGGTGTGGAGAATGAAGAAGGGTAACCACGGAGCAGAATTAAGAATTGTAGATGAGTCCACTGGTTGGAGATAGTTAACACAAGGAATACACTGAAGTTACCAACGTGAGGACAACTGTCTTGTTAGCACTTAATTAGGATGATAGGTATATCCCTGGTACCCTATCAGGTCTCTTTCTTACTTTTAAATTGTAAGAGTTGGGTTATTAGGCATGGTCTCTTTAATTACCTTTATATTCACTTGTCCAATAAAACTGATAACAGTCATAGTGTCCTTCAGACTCAAAACATTAACTCTACTAGTGGTGCAAATGAGTACGAGGAAGGGGACCCCGTTCACCTCTAATAGGGCTTTTCAACCAGCCTTCTCATCAACTCCACAGCTGGCTTATTGCTATGAGCCCTGAAGATTTGTAACAATTACATGAATACTGGGAAGGAAAACTTTACTTTTTGCCTCTTGTGCCCATTAGAAAGCCCAATCTCACCCAAAACATATGTAAACCACTCAGGACACATCTGAGAAAAGAATGCCTGTTCATACCATGAGGCAGTATCCAACATAAGGTCTACTCCTTAGCATATACCTTAAATCAAAGTCATCAATTATTTTGGCAATCAACATTATGGGACTTCATTAATTGGCACTTAATTCTGGAATCCTAGAACCAGAAGGAATCTTACTGAATAATCTAATTTAAACCTCATCTCAAAACAAATAATATCCCTCAATCACATGAAATGGAAGATGAATTATGCTCCAAAAAAAAAAAGGATTTCATTCATTCCGTCAGCATTAGTGCCTATAGGTTAACCTTGACTTGACTCTAAGTCAATGATGAATAATATAAGCACCACGCTTTTTATGAGGTACTGTGAGGAATTACAATGAAGACATAATTCCTGGCCTCTAGAAATTTACTGTGGAATGACAGAGACCGGGCAAACATAGAAAGTTATGCATAAGTAGTTGTAAAGAGAACTTGCTACCCTCAGTACTGAACTCTCTGGCTCTAATGAGGTACCCCAGTACCTATCCTGTGGCCAGTTGCTGGATTTAGCTTCTTTGCCCAGCCCCTGTTGTTGGTGTCCAGTTGGATACTCTGTCTTGTTTATCCTTCAAGATGAGTTCTGTCCCACCTTGTAGTCAAGCCTGGCTAAGAATTGTTGAGACAAAGCTAAAAAAGATGCCTCAAATATGAGAAATTCCAGCCAAGAAATCAGAGAGGAGCTGAAAGAACAAAAGTTTTTAACCTTATGTTATTTCCCCAGTGGGGTGAGTAAACAGTACCCATCACACCATAAGGTACTCATTAATTGATGCTTCAATCTTTTATTTCACACTATCCTATTTTTAAGGACCCCAGAAAGTTCTTCTACTTATTTTAGTCATTTTTATATATTTCTTTTATACTTTTTAAAGTCTTCCTCAAAACTCGAAATATGAAACAACACATTTTAATTGCAGGAAAATAAAGTCCCAGTTCTTATATGTCATAATTATGATTCTTGATTGATTGACTCATTGAGTTATATAAGCCCAATATATGTGCTTACCTGCAAATGAAGGAAATAGCATATTCATTAATAAGCCTCTTGCCTATAATTATGTGAGGGTGGAAGAGCATCATTTTGTCACATCAAATAAGATGAAAACCTTGTTTTCAATAACTGTTATGAAAAAAATGTTGGGTGAGCTGATGCTTAGTTGAAAACCTGAAACATCAGTTCAAACAAAGTGTTAACACATCATTAAAAGTAAAATATATTAATAATGAGTCCCTGTTCAAGTGACTAAACAGTGTGTCACTTAAAAGATCTTTCAGAACCTTAACTATCCTTCCTGACGTCTGTAGAGTGGCTGTTTTATCTATTAAACATCATCTTATTATAATTACGAGTGATGTAATTAACATTTATGTTGGAACACAAAGAATCTTCAGGGATCCTCTTAGTCTACAGGTATGAAATTTAATAGGAGATCCTGGCATGCTAAATGACATAAATTCTGAAATTTAGAAACGCCTAGTGGCAGGTGGTGGCCTTTTGAAATCCTGTGCTCCTCTAGGCTATGAGATCTCACTTGGGTCTAAGGATGTACTGCAACCAGTGTCCCTCTTCAGGACCCATGAGTCAGGATCCCAGGAAGAAATAAAAGTCACCACACCTCCTCCAAGATTATTCAAATGAAGAGACTTTAATAAAGGGAATAATTACAGAGCTCAGGGAAAGGTTAAAGGAACCAACAAGGGATGTTGAGGCACTGATAAGCAACAAAAGGAAGTAATTACTATTCATCTGGTTAAAGAAGAAAAGGGAGGAAATAGCGTTATCAAGATACAATGAAAACTGGAGCCACAAAGAAGGGGCTCACAGGCAAGGGCTGTATTTCAGCAACTGCCAAAGATGTGGTACCAAAGAAAGGAGGAGGTGGAGATGAAATACCCTGATTATCTCTCCTCCTATACTTTGATATCCTGCCAGGGTTTCTCATTGGCAGAACCCAGTCAGAATCTTCAAAGGGAGCAGTTTTCAGGGATCAGTCTCCTGGATACAAAGCAGTAAAAGAATAGAATGGGAGAAAAGCAAACCCAGAGGAACCAGCATGACCACCGAAGAGCAGCGAAACCAAAAGAAGATGGAAATTGCATGGCCCTTCCAGGCTGCTTTCTCCAAACTCCTAGACATTTCTGAGTAAGTTCTTGAAAGAACTATATACTCCTATAGTTTTCTCTAGAAAACTTATGAAGCCATTGCAAATAATTCTCGCCTACACATACAGGGAGTACTTGGAGATTTTATTCAGGATTTACAGAAACAGAAACAGCCAACAAATTTAGTCCATTGGAGGCTGTATTGGGATCTCAGAGCTTTGAGGAACACTGATCAACCAAGGACCTGGATAAAGGTGTATCTGACAGCATATTTCAGTGACCTACTGAAACTCAGAACAACTTTATATCTTTCCCTGGCTTCCGGATACCTCCATGGAATAAACCATCAGCATTTCAAACTAAATATGTACCAAAAGCAAACTTATCCTTTCTCTTTCTGCCTAGACTCTCCCATATCATCCTCAACCTGAGTCTCCCCGTAAACTGACACATACACACTCTCCAAAGCCCAAGAATCTATTGTCTTCCAAATTTCTAATGATGGACATTAAAATACTATCACCTAAGGAATTTATTGTCACGTCATTATTTTTATTCCTCCTTGTCTATTGACATCTAGAGTCTGATGCCTGTAAGAGCCAACCTGCCCCCACATGGCACCTGCCAAGAGTGAGCACCAGTTGAGGGACGTTGTTAAGGACCAAAAAACTTCTCTTCCCGAGTCCACAAGGGGCGTGGTTTCACAGGCAGGAATTTTCCAGTGCCGTGCCTCCATCCACGCCCCCATCAGGGGAAGCAAAGTTCTTTACTGGCGCGGGCTAGGTGGAAATTCCAGGTGAGCTTCTTTGTTTAAAGAGCCCTCTGAAAGCTCTGGGAGGAGAGGGCTCTGTAGCCAATCCAGTATCAGAGTCAAAGATCAATCACTCCAGCTGAAGTTTGAAAGAACAACTCCTCTCATTGGACGAGAACATGAATGGGGTGGGAATAACTTCAGAGTTAACCCCACTGCTCCTTACCTATGCGGATATCCCCTCCGGATTCTCCTCCCACGGCAGTGTGGGAGCTCTCTCTCTCCTTCTTTCTCTCTCTCTCTCTGCCTAATAAATTGCTCTCTGCTAAACTCTTTGGGTCCATGATATTTCTTTGAACGGTAAGCTCACCATTCCTCTGGGGCCCCTTCCCCCATTCTTGGGGCAAAAGAGGCCAAGACCTGGGCACATCCGGGAAAGCATCGGATCAGAGCAGCTCTGTTCTGGTCCCCAGTAGCATCTTTGGTGAGAGTGGGGAGGGGCTGAGGTCCTGCGTCCCACCTCGGTTACAAAGTAACTGTGCTTGGCTCACCCCATCGTCTTGAAGCCTTTTGGTCCTTCCCACTTTAAACTCTCCTTTGTCACTTCTGGATCCCAAGGCCTATGCTATACCTGTTAATTCAAGACCCTGCTTCAACACACCTTGATTCAATTGAGGGCATCATTTACACCGGCCATCTAGACTGCTCTTTGTTTTTGGCATCTCCATGGTAATAAATACCCTGCCTGGACTGACCCAGAAACTTCCCTCATATGTCTGATTCTCCCTCCCAAGTTTGTTCCAGCCTAGATAAGCAGAACTGAACAATTGCCTCCCAAAACCAACCAGCTCCCAAATTCCACAGATTCTACATGAGCAAATTTCTAATTTAAAATAATTTTAAAAGAAAATGTTGTGAGTTCTTTTTGTCTTATCATGTGAATGGTAGCGTCTACACACAGTTGCCGTTTAAATCAATCTAATGAGTTTGCTCTCAAACTTTCCTATGTGAGGCCACTATAGCAGAGATAAGAGACTTTTTCTTGGTTAGTAGTTCTCAACTTGGGCTGAACTTTGGCACCACCTGAGGAGTATGGGGGAAAAAAGATATCAATGCTTGGGTCCCTTCATACTAGTTTCTTTTTTTCCCCCCCATTTATTTATTTTATTGCATTTCAGGTTTTGGGGTACATGTGAAGAACATGCAAGATTGTTGCATAGGTACACACGTGGCAGTGTGATTTGCTGCCTTCCTCCCCATCACCTACATCTGGCATCTCTCCCCCTGCTATCTCTCCCCAGCTCCCCACCCACCACCCTCCCTCCCCTATTTCCCCCCAACTGACCCCAGTGTGTAGTGCTCCCCTCCCTGTGTCCATGTGTTCTCATTGTTCAACACCCACCTATGAGTGAGAACATGCGGTATTTGATCTCTAATTCCACCGTGCTGAGGATGGTCTAGGTAAAGAGGTTTTTAAAAGCTCTTCCCGTCCCATGATTCTAATGCACAGTCAAGGTTAAGAACTACTGCTATAGGCTCAGCAAGTGTCTCCATCCCTTCTGCAATGGGCATGATGAATTACATAAATGCATGGGATTATTGTGACATCAAATAAATCACATATATATAAAACTGAATTGCACAGTGCCTGGTATATGGTAGGTGCTCAATGATTGTGTTTTCCATTTTCCTATTCTTTTGCATCCTTCCAGACTCCCCTCTAAAAATGCCTCTGGAGTTTTAACCTTCTCTGGAAGAAGGTATATTCTTTTTGAGTGACAGCTGTGTTATCAAATAATGCTCAGGCAGAAACAAACCACTGGAAAGGAAAATTATTTAAAGATTAGAGAAGAGTGACAGCAAGAATGAGAAAAGAGTTGTTCTCAGGAAAAATGGCTGAATACCAAAAATCAGGTTTACCTGTTTCAGACTCCTGATTGT
Source organism: Sapajus apella (assembly GCF_009761245.1). Classification (NCBI taxonomy): domain Eukaryota; kingdom Metazoa; phylum Chordata; class Mammalia; order Primates; family Cebidae; genus Sapajus; species Sapajus apella. The sequence goes on along the minus strand of NW_022436949.1, from coordinate 24,377,915 downwards.
CAGTCTCTTCAAAAAAAGCCAAAACTGGTTTTGGTACATGAAGATTTGTCCTTGGCAGTTTGTTTCTCAAAAGTTCTACCATCATGGACTCAGAATTGTCAATTGATGGAAGCATCTTTAAAGTACCACTTAATGATGAGAACACATGTACATATAGAGGGGAACAACACACACCGGGGCCTGTGAGAGGGTGGAGGGTGGGAGGAGGGAGAGAAACAGAAAAAATAACTGAAATAAAGTGCCATTTAAGATGCATTAGAAAACCCTTCTATCTTTTTCCCTCATACCTACTAAAGACACCTCTCCTTCAGTACACTGGTCAAACCCTATGTCTTCCAGGAAACTCTTCTAGATTCTCTGGGGTAGAATTATTCTATCCCCCCACCTTACCATTGTAACTCTTCATTTATGAGCACATTATAACTTTTCATTAGAGCCATTTATGTGTCTGACAGTCTCTGACAAACTATGATGCTAGAAAGTAGGGACCAGAACTGTTCATCTTTGTATCCCCCACCATGTACAGAACAGTAGCTGACATGAACAAGTGCTAGATAATTGTTTATGGGGTTAAGAGTGTGATGATCTATATTACACATACAGTTTTCTATAATGTGATATACACATTCAGAAATCACTGCCCTATGCAATATCTTGCAATATAAACCAAAGGGCATCTGGGAAAGTATGGGATTAGGTGCACATATATCAGTGACACATAAAAGCAGGATAAGAACCTGGCAAAAAGAGTAGCAGTTTTACATACATCAAGTGGTTAAGAAACACACAAATACTGCAATAAATATTGCACTTTACTTGAACAAAATCTGAAATTTGCTTACAGAAGTGGGTGTCTAGAAGGGTTGTGGCTTGTGAGTCACTGTAAAGTGTTGAAAGATGGTTTTCCGAAATCAGGAAAACAAAAATGTTGTAACAGTAGATGTGAAGAGGAGTAGGGGCAGTGGATCATAAGACTATACAACATTTCACACTATATATATAATATGGTAAGTCAATTCTGCTATCTGTTATGTAGCTAACTGGCAGACATCTGAGGTGGTTGGGGGTAGTTTTTTGTATTCCTTTGCTGTAAGCAAGGGCCAGCTGCAAGAGCTATGGTTTTCTGTGTTTACCTACTGCTTCTAAGAATGAAATTGCACTTCATGAACATGAACTGCATATCATGTTCAAATTCTTCCTTTATATATTAATTGTGTTGGAGCCAATTCACATTTTCAAAGTGTAGCAGAATCGACCTACCATATTATATATACTGTGAAATGTTATTGATTTTGAATTGAAAATAGTCATAAAGCTTTACATCAAAACACATTCTTTAGTGCATCCAAAGACAGCTAAAGTAAAATGATAGGATGAGGTTACAAATAAAAAATGAGGGCTATGATCTCTTTTTTCAGGACATAATTAATGTAGATAAATCACTTAGACTCACCCCATTCTTCTTTTTCATTCTCTAAAATGGAGATAATATGTTGTCTTCTTACCAGACAGGTGCAGTGTGAAGACTGGGTAATATTCTGCAGACCACTGAAGATGAAAGTCATTCTGATAAACTCTAAGGAATAAGCTTTTATAAACTTTATAACAAAGTTATTTTCTTTGCGTATCAAAGACTGAGCTTTGTCAACAGACCTGTTTGTAATGTCTATAAGAAGTTTAGCAGTTGAATAAAAATCAATGCTTTTATATAAAGTATACAGGTCCAATGGTGCATTGTTAAAAATAAATCACTTCTAATTAATATGTTAATGTCTAGAAGTAGCCAGCTGTTCATGCAAAATAATCCCCACCTTGTTCCTATGGTTCTGATAAAACAAATAAGTGAGAAAGTGGCATCATATGGCATGTTCTCATTTGCAAGTGAGAGCTAAATGATGTGTACACATGGACATAGAGTGTGGAATAATAGAATTGGAGACTTGGAAGAGTGGGAGGATAGGAGGAAAGTAAGAAATTAGAAAGTATTTAGTGGGTACAATGTACATTTTGGGTGATAGTTGTGCTAAAAGCCCAGACTTCACTGCTATGCAATGTATCCAGGTAACAAAACTAAACTTGTAGCCTTTACATTTATACAAGTAAGAAGATGGGAAAAAAAGAAAATGGCATTATATGTTGCTGGCAATATGTTTATGTAACAGCTTCTTCTGCCTTAAGTTTCTACTCCATTTAACACCATTTATAAAGGATATTTAAAATGATCATGCTTGACAGAAAAATAAATAATAAAGGTGTTTTAAAGTACAGATATTACACAGGTGATTTGAGAAGAAATATATAATCTGATTCTGAAAACATCTATCTCCAAGAAAACTAATAAGCAAATGAACTGAAATGTACATCAGGTGAGACATCCACTCTCCACCTTCTTCCCCGAACTGAAATCTGGCTTAGTGCCTGCAACTTCACTTTTCCTGCAGCCCCTGACCATGAGACTGATTTTTCTCCTGGTGCCCCATTTACACTACCTGGATGTCCAAGAGGCATCTCCACTCTCCACTAGGTAAAAGTTATTCATTCTACTTTATGTAAGTAAGTATCCCTCTTCTTTGACATTAATGAAACTTGGTTCCAGCTTCTTTTACTCCACATCTCTTGTGTTCCACTGAACCTTCTGACACTAATTCTACATTGAATTCAAGACTTTGGTGCGTGGGCCCAAAATAGATCTCTGTGCTCCAGCTTTTGTGTTGTCCCGGGGAACCTGAACAAGCCAGTAAACAATCTGTTTATACCATTGCCTCAGAGCCCTAACCTCTGATTTCAATGAAATTCAGCTAAACTTCTATATTCAATTCCAAACCCAAACAGCATTTTCTAATCCATAACCACATCAATTCCACAAGATGAAACTCTTCAGTAGTTTCCTGTAGCTGCTGTAACAAATTAAAACACAAGAACTTGATGGCTTAAAACAACAAAAGCTTTTTTGAATTGCAGCTCTGGAGGCTAGAACTCAAAATCAGTTTCACCTGCCTTTTTCAGCATCTAGTTGCCTATGTAGGTGTATGTGTACATGTGCATAGCCTTATACAGGCTTACTTCAGAGATATGATGGGTTTTGTTCTAGATCACTGCAATAAGGCAAATATTGCAATAAAGTGAATCACATGAATGTTTTTGATTTCCTGGTACATATGAAAGTTATGTTTATACCATACTGTAGCCTATTAACTGTGCAATACCAATGTATTTGAAACACAATGTACAGACCTTCATTTTAAACTACTTTATTTCTAAAAATTGCCAATGGGCATCTGGGCCTTCAATGAGTCATAATCTTTTTTGCTGCTGGAGGGTCTTGTTTCAATGCTAATGGCTGCTGTTTGATCAGGGTGATGGTTGCTGAAGGCTGAGGTGGCTGTGGCAATTTCTTAAAATAACACAACAGTGCCTCCTCCTTTCATGAAAGATTTCTCTGTAGCATGAGATGTTGGTGGACAGCATTTCACCTACAGTAGGACTTCCTTCAAAATTGGAGTCAGCTCTCTCAGCTGATGTAATCTTCGAAATCCTTTGTTCATTTCAACAATGTTCACAGCATCTTTACCAGGAGTATATTTCTACTCAAAAATACTACTTTCTTTCTTCATCCATAAGAAGCAACTCCTCACCCATCAGTTTTATCATGAGATTGCAGGAATTCCATCACATCTTCAAGCTCCATTTCTAATTCTACTTCTCTAGCTATTTCTGTCACATCTGCAGCTACTTCCTCCACTGAAGTCTTGAACCCTTCAGAGTCATCCAGTAGGGTTGAAATAAACCTCTTCTGAATTCCTGTTAATGTTGATATTTTGACCTCCTCCAATGAATCATGAATGTTCTTAGTGACATCTAGAATGGCAAATCCTTTCCAAAAGGTTTTCAATTTTCCTTTCACATCAAGGGCTATAGCAGCCACAGCCTTATGAAATGTAAGAAATATATTTCATAAGGCTATTGTATTTTTTACCATTTCATAATCCTTTGATCTACGGACTACAATATGAATGTTGTGTTAGTAGGCATGAAAACAATATTAATATCCTTGTAAATCACCATCAGAGCTACTGGGTGACCAAGAGCATTATCAGTAAGCATTGTCAGTGAGCAGTAATATTTCAAAAGGAATTTTTTTGAGCAGTAAATCTCAACAGTGGGTTTTTAATATTCAGTAATCCATGCCATAAACAGATGTGTTATCAGCCAGGCTTTGTTGCTCCATCTAGAAAAGTATAGGTAGAGTAGATTAAGCATAATTCCTAAGGGCTCTATGATTGTTGAAATGGCAAATGAGTATTGATTTGCTTCAACTTAAAAGTCACCAGGCACATTAACCCCTAACAAGAGAGTCAACCTGTCATGGGAAGATCCGAAGCCAGGCGTGGATGTCTTTCGAGCTATGAAAGTCCTAAATGGCACCCTCTTCAAAAGGAAGGCTGCTTTGTCTGCTTTGAAGATCTGCTGTTTAGTGAAGCCACCTTCATCAATTATCTTAGCTAAATCTGCTGGATAATTTTCTGAGGCTTCTGCATCACCACTTGCTGGTTCACGTTGCACTTTTATGTTACAGGGACAACTTGCTTTTCTTAAACATCACTAACCGGCTGCTGCTGGCTTCAAACTTTTCTTCTATGTCTTCCTCACCTCTCTCAGCCTTCACAGAATTGAAGAGAGTTGGGACCTTTTTTAGGTTAGGCTTTGGCTTAAGGAAATGTTGTGGCTGGTTTGATTTTCTATCCTGGCTACTGAGACTCCTTCTCAGCTGTCAAGACTCCACAGAGTGCTTCATTTCTCCAGAACCCTCATCCACCCAGAATGCACCAGCACACATACATCCATTTCTACATCTAGGCTAAGCTACATGGGGCATGTGTTTATCTTGGTTCTTACTACATTGATTGCCTTTTTTAGCTTTTAAAAACATATATATATATATATATATATATATATATATATATATACACACATATATATATATACACAACAGATGGTTAGATGTTTCCCAATCTCATTCCCTCTTCTTGGGCAGGTAGGAAGACTATGTTTCCCGGCCCCTGCATAGCTAGGCTGGGCCCTGTGATTGTATTATGGTCACTTGGTAACCACATGTGACACGTTTTCACTCTGGGCCTTTTCATAAACCTCCCTCCACATTCTCCATGTTCTCATTTCCTCTTCTTGTGCTGACGATGGAGACCCTGTGTTAAGAATGTAAGAGTTGCCTTTTTTAGCAAATTGATACATGTTTCTGTTCAAGCAAATACAAAGAGAAGAGAAGTAATTTTTTTAAATCTCCCAAGTTTTCATAAGTAGAAATATTGTGAAATATCCAAATTGTGGAAGGAGTAAGTTGAGGGTGAATGTGGGCAAGATTCATGTACTGGATTGTAGTATGCCGTGATCAGACAACTTCTGAGGTCCTACCCATAAAATATTCTATAATCCTAAAATAAACACTACATTTTAATCTGCTTGATGGTTTATAACCCAGTGCTTTTTGTAAACTATTTCCTTAAAAACAAATGTCTTGGCAAGTGCCAGAACCATTGTTTCACCTCCTTACAGAATTTTCTCACAGTGATTGGAATAGCCCAATCCTGTATGCCGTATCTATGAAGATATTTGCTTTGAATATCTATCAAGCTACTCTGCGACATTGCTCAGGATAAGCTAAGATATGTTCAAGTATACACAAGCAGAACTTGAAATCTTGGTGAGTTAATACACAACCCAATGCACGCCAGAAGGCTTTGCTGGAAGGCTCCCCTCAAAGCCATGACTCCAGGACTCCTACATTCTTAACACACAGTCTCTGTAGGCAGCACAAGAGGAAATGAGAAGATGGGGAATGTGGAGGGAGGTTTATGAAAAGGCCCAGAGTGAAAACATGTCACATGTGGTCACCAAGTGACCACAATATGATCACAGGGTCCAGCCTAGCTACCACAGGGGCTGGGAAACATAATCTTCCTACCAGCCCAAGTAGAGGGAATGAGATTGGGAAACATCTAACCATCTGTTGTACACATTTTTAGCCCATTTAATTTCCCTTATACATTGTAGCATTACCAAAATCAATTCCTGATTTCTCATTTTATAAGGAGCATTGTGTGAAGTTCATGGGGCCACTGAGACTAAAATGACCCAAGCCTCAAGCTTAATAAAAATCAATTATTCATTGGTTCACTCCTTATCCCTGGTATAATTTCATAGTGCTTAGTAACAAGTACTAAACTAATTATAACAGCTTAGTAAGATAAGAAAGTATTCAACTTTTAAATTATAATTGTATTGTATTAATAGTCTCCTTCAATTAACTGTATTAATGTCTACCTTGAAACTATGTGTAAGTAACAAAATGGAAAGGGGTTTTTTGAGATAATGATGCTTCACACAATGTATCTCGTTAGTGTCACTCTTATACATTTCCTCTTTATATAACTTTGTAATATCAATTACTTCATGCCAATAGCCAGGCTTTTACAAAGACATGTTACATGTGGTCATTTAGAAGTCAGTGTTGCTAGTGTTATCCATACTGTCCAGTGAAGGGCCCTAAAGCAGTTTGCTTCTTCAGCAAGAAAAAACATACAGATTTGGACCACAGTTTAATATTAGGTTTGCCTTTAAGACAAATGTCAAGGAGACAACTTCATTTTCTTTTCCTATACGGAGGAAATGAACTTATGCTCCTCAAAAATGACTTGAGGCAAAAGACATTAATGGTTCTTCTATTCTCAGATTACAAGAAAGTAGAGGACCACATGAATACCACATGAGATCAACTGGTCATTTCCTAAGACTCTGGTTTGGACTCATAAATAATAAAATGGGAAATCACTGTATTTTTTCATGTATTGGTTATGATAAAGATATTTGTATAATAAAATATTTTATATGTATGTACCATCTATTAGGAGGTTATTTCCTAGTGAAAGATGTGAAGGTTATCATTGTCCTACATTTTACTCATTGAAAATTGACTGTTTTATTTGCCACATGTTCATTCATTTCTGAGATATACATTCTGTGCTTCCTAAACAAAATTGGAAATTTTATGTTATTCTTAAAGGTTATATTGACATTTCTTTCAAAAGTTATTAATTCTGATATTTTACTATATAGAATCAATGTTTGATCCCTTACTGATTTTATAGAGTACTATAATAGCAATAATATATAATGTGTGTATAATTATATAATGCTTTCTAAGTGTTATACCTAATCTTCTCTACAGCCCTGTGGGTTATGTAATTATTCCTGTTTTACAGATGAAGAGATTGAAGAACAAAGCAGTTAAGTAATTTGTCCAAAGCCAGAAAGTTGAATTGTTGAAACTGGCATCTGAAAGTAAGTAGCCTGGCTTCAGAGTATCTGCTTTCAATCGCTGTGTTATACTACCTCTTTATATATTATAATATTGTATATTTATTAAGTTATTAAAAGAAACATAAGTTTCTTTGTTGCCAATTCAGAGTCCCAAAAAAAGTTCCAAATGAGCTCGAATCGCTTTTCTGTCAAAACCTGCCTACCTCACTCAGTCTTGCAAATGCTTTAATTTTACCACTCTTGTTTTCCCTACACTTTAGTTGATTTTGGTGATTAAAGAGAATTGTTCATCTGCAACAAAAGCAAAAACATTTCTGCCGATAGCAAGAAGTGACAGCTGAAACAGCATTTAAAGTACATCTTGAATAAATGTTCAAAAGCATAGCCTTAGGGCAATTTCCTGTTTTACTGGAAAATCTACTTTGCTACTGTCTGATAAAATTGTATGAACGGTAGAAGCTTAATTCTCCAAGGCATGTTCTATGAAGCATTTGACAGCTTATCTGATGAAATCTACTCTACTACCAGTTCAGAGAGACCATGTGCCCCTCACAGAGGAAGTCCCATTGGAATGGCTCTTGTAGCCTTGGGGCTGATGTTATTAGTTCATAAATGAACTGATTAGTGTTTCGTTGACTTATTTTCCGGCCACTGTACATATGCTTGACAAGGCAAAGATTTTCCATCTTGTACAATCAAACTGCTGTTAAAAATGACGTGCTTGTGTATGAAAATATTATTAGGGCCATTTAATACTTTGAGCCATCCAGTATTTAAATATTTAAACTATCTTAAATTTAGATAAAATGAAGTCATCACCCACATGAGATTGGATGAAATGTTACAGTTAAATGTCTCACTTTCTGTAAACGATGGCAGGAATAAGCCACCATTCATAAATTGAAAGCCAAGGGGATGTCTCAGTGCTTCAAAGTCTGCCAAGAGGTAGCAGAAGAGAGTATGATTTTTAAAAAGTATTATATCTAAAATATGATCTATGCCAGGTATACTAGCTTATTCTGAGCTTCCCTGTCAAAACTTATGGAGACACATCTAACCAGTATCAGAGTCTTTGTAATCCAGGTAGTTGCTCAAGGTTTTCTCTCTCTCTTTCTCTCTCTCTCTGTCTTCTCACTTTCCCCTCTCTCTCTCTCTCTGTGTTTGCATGTGTATGTGTATGCTTTTTTACATCAAATGCTGATCAGTACTGATCAGCCTGGTTAAATAAAATATTTATGACCTGATATAAATGTGATCCTTCAAAAAAATGATTTGAAATATGGCCTTTGGGCTAAGGCATCCCTGCCCCAAGCTAGACAACCAAACAGCATCAGGTTGGGGTCCTTGTAGAACTGTTCTCAGTGGTTCTTATAACATCATTTTCAGGGTCTCCGTAGGTTTATGTTTTACTCACTTTGACTTTCATGTGCTATAATATTATACGGGAAAACATGAAAATTTTGACATTATTTACCATATAGATTCTGTAGATGATATTGTTCCTTACATCACACAGTGTGTTCCTTCTGAGAAAAGCCAAGAATACTTATCTAGAGACTCAACATTATTCTGCTTTTTAATTGCTGGTTAGTTTTTGTCTTGTGCGTACTGTGGAGGGTGTAATCATTCTTTCTCTTCTAGACAATGGAAAGCCAAAATTGCAGCTCACCCCTAGAAAATGCAACAAAGATTCTGATGGGAACTTTGTGTAATCTAATCTCATGCCTGGCTTCATACAACATAACCTGATCTACTCTCGGGATGTTTCTACTCTTCCACTTGCTCAATCAGGAAGAGTATCCAGCTTCAGGGTGAGCATTTGAGCTACTTCAAATTTCTATAGAGCATATCAGGGTATAAATAAATGAATGGCTAAATGTCCTAGGGTTAAGTCTATCAATCAGTCACACTCCAACGTGATTCTCATGAAGGTATGACAAGGACGCAGATGAAAAGGAAGATACACATTCTGACACTTATGAAGAACTGATAAAGCCAATGACACAAAATTCCTTCATTTATTGGCTCTGCAACGACAAGGAAATTACTTAACTTTCCTGATTCTCCATTTCCATATTTTTAAGTGAGAAAAAACACATGTTTTGTAAATATTAGTTGAGAGGATTCATTCATTTGCCCTACTAGTAGAGTAGTACTATACTATGTATAACAAACTACTCTACATGCTAAACATAGGGCAGAAGACAAGCAAGGAAAGGTCTCTACTCTTCCGAATGTATGTTCTTGTGGGGGGAGACAGTAAATAAATAAGTAACCTATAAGCAAACAAGATAATTTCAAATAGTAGTAAATGCTATGAATGCTGTGATAGATAAGTTGGTTGTATAAGTCTCGTTGAGAAGGTAACGTCGAGCTAAGACCTAAGTGATAAGTAGCATCAGTTATACAAAGAAGAGGGAAGAGTCGTTTGGGTAAAGACATTATCACATTCAATGATTACAAGATGGAAACACACTTGTTACCATCAAACAACAGAAAGAAGGCCACTGAGGCTGATTATGTTGAGTGGGGACAGAAGGCTTGAGAAAGAGAGAAGATATATATGACACTTGCTCTGTGTTCAGCATATAGTCAGTTGTCATGTGTGTAGATATCAATCACTGTGTTGTACTATCTTTAAGTGAAGGTTGGAAAAAAGATTGTATAAAGTTATGTTTACCACTCTCGGGAGGAGGGGAAAAACCTCTTAAAATTCTGAAGTTCTTTTGTAAAGTATCTGTTCATCACTGGCCATCAGAGAAATGCAAATCAAAACAACATTGAGATACCATCTCACGCCAGTTAGAATGGCAATCATTAAAAAATCTGGAGACAACAGACGCTGGAGAGGATGTAGAGAAATAGGAACACTTTTAGCTGTTGGTGGGAGTGTAAATTAGTTCAACCATTGTGGAAGACAGTGTGGCGATTCCTCAAGGACCTAGAAATAGAAATTCCATTTGACCCAGCAATCCCATTACTGGGTATATATCCAAAGGATTATAAATCATTCTACTATAAGGACACGTGCACACGAATGTTCATTGCAGCACTGTTTACAATAGCAAAGACCTGGAACCAATCCAAATGCCCATTGATGATAGACTGGACAGGGAAAATGTAGCATATATACACCATGGAATATTATGCAGCCATCAAAAACGATGAGTTTGGGTCCTTTGTAGGGACATGGGTGAACCTGGAAACCATCATTCTCAGCAAACTGACAGAAGAGCAGAAGATCAAACACCGCATGTTCTCACTCATAGGCAGGTGTTGACAATGAGAACACATGGACACAGGGAGGGGAGCTCTACACACTGGGGTCAGGTGGGGGGAAATAGGGGAGGGACGGTGGGGGGTGGGGAGCTGGGGAGAGATAGCAAGGGGAGAGATTCCAGATGTAGGTGATAGGGAGGAAGGCAGCAAATCACACTGCCACGTGTGTACCTATGCAACAATCTTGCATGTTCTTCACATGTACCCCAAAAGCTAAAATGCAATAAAATAAATAAATGGGAAAAAAAACAAACAAAAAAAAACAACCATTCTGCTAAAAAAAAAAAAAAATTCTGAAGTTCTGCCATGAACCAATTATAAAGCAGAAAGCAAGAAAGTAGGGCAATGCTAACTCCCTGAGCAGGAGCATAAAGCAGGGGCTGCGATAGAAGTACCTAAAGGCATCATCAATATACCACCAGAGCCCACTCCAAAGTTCTGACATTCCAAAGAGCCAGACTCTTAATCAGGATGCAAAACTAGGACTGAAGTGGGTTCATCCTCAGTCCACTTGTTCAGTAGAAGCTGCTTCATCAACATGGAGTCAACTGAACTCAATTTCCCCTCTGGAAAAAGCAATTAAAAAGAACTATAATACACCCTCTCATTTTCAGGTATTTGATAACTAACTAAGGAGACAAGAACATATGCACAAGAAAAAATGAAAAATTACTACCTTGCAATGGGAATGATCACTACTCTCTGCAAGGGCTAAACATATTATTATACATTGCATTATGCCATGCTGTACTACTCCTTATTAACTCTGTATATAATAATCCTTTAGAAAGGCAATAGCTATTTATTACATTTATTACCACAATCATAAGGGAACTTTTGGAGAATATGTAGTCTTTTGATCATTTCTAATCATTTAAACTATAGCCATTATCCTAAATAGCCTCAAATTCTCAAGCAGCATTTGTTTGCTCAATGAGAAAAGTCCAAATCCATGCAGCTGAACTGTCAGCAACACCCAGAATTAGGTCAGATTCTTTCTTTCTGATATCTAGGAGGTGGGTTTTCCCAAGGATGAATACTTCTGATTTCAACCCGGAAAAGTAAAGCAACAATCAAAGTGTCACTCACTGCTCACTGATGGTTACGCTTCAGACTACAGAAGCTTGTATCTCTCTGATAGTCCCAGGAACTTCAGAGCAGCTTGCAGTCCCAACCCTCTTCCCTCAACAGTGTTTTAAGAGCCCCCAAAGCATATCTTGCCAATGTTTAGTGGAATCTGATGCCTGCAGCTGAGTTCTTTTCACTAGCCATCATGCTTCACAAGCTCATGAGAAAAGACAACAGGATTCCCCTCAATTCCTAGAGTAGATACAAATGTGAAAAAAAGAATTTAATTTATTTTCCACTCTAGGGAAAATCTATAGATAAGCAGTGGAGACAGAACAAAAAAACAAAAACCAACAGGCCTCTCTGCTTTTATGTGACTTCTTGATATCTACATGAGTTTTTATGTGATAAGAACCATCTGGCATTTGTCAGACAGTTAGGCTTGGTATTTGGGCCTTGTTTCTCTGTTGTTATTGTTGTTCATTTTATGTAGAATAAAAGCAGTTAGAGTGACCCTTGATATCTTGCTTTTAACATTCTCCTCTAAAACCTTAGAACTTTTACATAGAGGACATAAAACTGATTTATCATGGGGTTCTAAACATAAATATTTGTTGATTAGAATTCTGTAGAGAGGTTGGTGAATTTGCTTTGGTCATTAAAAGTTGAAAACCAAATGAAATGAAGACCAAAACTAGACTTTAAGAATTTCATGTGATTCATTGATTCACCTAGAACAACAAATACATTTAGTTGACTCTTAAAATAAAACATTGAGAAGCTAACACCAGCAGATTAATATTGTAAAACCCTGCACATTTTTAGAAATTCCAAATATTTCCTTTAGTTATGATTTGCCATGAGAATAAAAAAAAAAAGATTTGTTTTCTTCCAAACACAAAATATGTGATTTTCTTCCAAACACACAATTTGCTTTGTAAAGATTAGTCCTTTGAATAGGACTTGATTAATATAAGGACCTAGCATTTGCCACTGGATTTGCCCCTGCAGCTCAACTTGATCTGAGCCCCAGGATTCAGTAACATGATGGACTTGCATAGTTTATATGATGGATGACTTCGCAAAGCACAGATGAAAAATGAAAAGCGGGTAGACAGGCTTTTTCAGATTTCACAAGTTTTTTCCATCCCTTTCTGCTTCTTAGCCAAGAACGTCAATACCGGCTCTGAACATGTGTTTCTGGAACTTCATAGTTTCTTCACGTAAAAACAACTTAGAGCAATTGCATATGAATTTACATCACTTGGTTTTCAAGTAGTCTTCTCATCATAAGCTCAAAATCTCCCCCACAGACTAAACCAAAACTTTGCTTTACAAACTTGGGCAAGATTCAAAATATAAATCACAGGTGCCTGTCAAGTTCATGTAAGCACTTGAAGACTCCCCAGGAGCTCAGCACAGAAAACCTGCCTAATTCCAGGAGCAGAAGAAGAGCCCAGCTCCAGTCAGTGTGTAGGTCTGGTTCCCTTCTGCACAACTCAGATAATCCTAAGCAAAACCTGCCTCCTTCCTCTTCACAGACAGTCAGCTGAATGTAGCAAACACAATTTAGGCAAAAATGGGTTATAACCTTGTTCAGGGGATGCCTTGGAGCACATCTTGTTTCTACAGATTCGTGTACCTCCATGAAACAATAAGCAAAAGAAGCAGCCCAACCAACAAATCTCTTAGGAGAGAGACTGCTTCCACAAGAGCTCAGGGAAATAGCTTCCTAAAAGGTCATTGTTTGTCCCTGGGCACAGAAGTCCTCCTCAACAATGGCCCTGGAGGAGCAGTGCTCCACAACAGGGCCGGCTGCTGGAAAGAGTCTCAGAGCTGGTTAGGGAGAATAGTGAGGGCTCAATCACATCTTGGTCAATCAGGCAAAAGGAGTAGGAGCTCAGCCACTCCAAAAGTTGTTGAGGACTTGAATTCCCCAGCTAAAAAGTTACTATGCAGAGAGAAAAGAGCAATGGAGAAAATGGAGAAGTTTGAAAGAGATCTCAAAAGTTAAGTTCCATAGAAGTTTCCACAGAGATCTTTTACTTTGTTTACTCACTGCTAAATGAGAATAGGAATGAGTTCTCCCTTCCCTCAACCAGATGGAAGCTAGAGCAGCCAGAAGTGAGTCAAACAGTTACCTAGTAGGAAATTCTCTTTAAGAATTAAAAGTGTCCTTCTTCTCCTTTCTCTCTAAAATAAAAAAGTATTACTTGTAAAAATCAGAAAATAAAAGGAAATAGGAAGAAGAAAGAAGAAAATAGAGATATACAGAGGATTAAGAGGAAGATGAACATCATTCTTCACAAAACTAGAGGAAACAGTCCTAAAGTTTATATGGAACCAAAAAAGAGCCCACAGAGCCAGAGCTAGGCTAAGCAAAAAGAACAACTCTGGAGGCATCACATTGTCTGACTTCAAACTATACTACAGGATTATAGTTTCCAAAACAGTATAGTACTGGCATAAAAATAGGCATGTAGACCAATGGACTAGAATAAAGAACCCAGAAATGAAGCCAAATACTTACGGCCAACTGATCTTTGACAGAGCAAACAAAAACATAAAGTGAAGAAAGGACACCCTATTTAACAAATGGTGATGGAATAATTGGCAAGTCACATGTAGGAGAATGAAACTGGATCCTGATCTTTCACTTTATATAAAAATAACTCAAGATGGATCAAAGTCTTAACATTAAGAACTGAAACCATAAAAACTCTAGAAGATAACATTGAAAAAACTCTTCTAGACGTTGACTTAGGCAAAGAGTTCATGACCAAGAACCCAAAGGCAAATGCAACAAAAACAAAGATAAATAGATGGGACTTAAACTAAAAAGGTTCCACACAGCAAAAAAAATACTTAACAGAGTAAACAGACAACCACACTGTAGGAGAAAATATTCGCAAACTTGCATCTGACAAAGGGCTGATATCCAGAATTTACAAGGAACTCAAACAAATCAGCAAGAAAAAAAATCAAAGAATCCCATCAAAAAGTAGGCAAAGGATATGAATAGACAATTCTCAAAAGAAGATACACAAATGGTCAAGAAACATATGTAAAATGCTGATCATCACTAATCATTGGGAAAATGCAAATTAAAACCACCATCATATACCTCTTTACTCCTGCAAGAATGGCCATAATTTTAATAAATAAATAAATGTTGACATGGATTTGGCGAAAAGGGAACACTTTTATACTGCTGGTGGGAATGTAAAAAACAGTATGGAGATTCCTTAAAGAACTAAAAGCAGAACTACCATTTGATCCAGCCATCCCACTAATGGGTATCTGCCCTAAGGAAAAGAAGTCTTTATATGAAAAAGATACCTGCACACATATATTTATAGCAGCACAATTTGTAATTTCAAAAATATGGAACCAGCCTAAATGCCCACCACCCAATGAGTGGATAATGAAAATGTGGTATATCTAAATCATGGGATACTACTCAGCCAGGAAGAGGAATGAGTTAATGGCATTTGCAGCAACCCAGATGGAGTTGGATACTATTATCATAAGTGAAGCAACCCAGGAATGGAAAACCAAATATCATATGTTCTCACTTGTAAGTGGGAGCTAAGCTATGAGGAGGCAAAGGCATAAGAATGAGATAATGGACTTTGGGGACCCGAAGATAGGGTGGGAGGTGGATGAGGGATAAAAGACTACACATTAGGTACAGTGTACACTCTTCAGTTGATCAGTGCACCAAATCTCAGAAATCACCACTGAGAAACTTATCCATGTAATCAAAACCACCTGGTCCTCAAAAACTATTAAAATAAAATTTAAAAAGAGAGAGAAAGATGAACAGAGTAAAAGGGGTGGGAGGGAGAGAGGGGGAGAGAGAGAGAGAGAGAGAGAGAGAGAGAAAGAGAGAGAGAGAGATTACATATCTTTAAAAAGAAAACAATCAAATAGTTCCTTCCGGGAAAAGAGTTCTGAGCACAGTGACTGTTAACTTCACTCAACTTGGATGAAGCAGAAGCTAACATTTTTAAATTGAGCTACTTTTTATTTATCCAGGATAAAAAAAAAAATCCAAGAAATTAGAAGTCCATCCATTTGGCATGAGCTTCAGTGTTTGATGACATATGTGTCCACCCAACTTTTTGATAACATTTTAAAGAAGGAAGCCAAGTGACAATACTATTTACCAGTCCCTTTGCTTATGCAATTTCAGTAAATTCTAGCAGTGATTTTTTGAGACAGTCATTATTATTTCTACTTCATATACAAAGAAACCAAAAATCAAGAGCTTGATTTAGTGAAAGTAGCACAGCTGGAAGAGCAAGGATTTGGACTCAGACCATATAGACTTGGAAACTGGGTAATCTCTTTATCCCCTTGCTACCTGTGGGCCTGACTATCTTATTCAAGAACCATCTCCAGGATTCATTTATTTTGTGAACTCAAGCTTCATGCAACCTAATCAAGATCTTAAAATCTGGCAACCTCGCTGTTTTAATGTTAACATTAGAATATTGTTAAGCTTAAAAGAATATTGTTGGGTTTTTGTTTTCATGCTATTTTTGGATCAATGTTTTTTTTGTTTGTTTGTTTTTCGTTTTTTGTTTTTACGTTCAGCAGTACAACTGCAGGTTTGTTACATGGGTAAACTTCTGTCATGGGGCTTTGGCATCAACATATTTCTTAGCCAGCTGCTAAGTTGCTAAATAATATGTTTGCTCAATTCAACCCCACCACTATACTTCAGTCACCCTTGCCCAGGTGGCCAGTGGTTCCATCTTGCCAAATACAGTCAAGGGAGTCCTTATCTCATTTAACATGCTTGATAACATTTGATAAACTGTTGGTTATTTCC
Organism: Sapajus apella; assembly: GCF_009761245.1. Taxonomy (NCBI): domain Eukaryota; kingdom Metazoa; phylum Chordata; class Mammalia; order Primates; family Cebidae; genus Sapajus; species Sapajus apella. Next base: position 24,361,396 of record NW_022436949.1, on the reverse strand, counting down.
ACCATTTTGAAAGTCTTTATTCACTTGGTTTTCAGAACACTGTATGGCATGGTTTTCCTTCTGCCTAAATGTACCTCTACAGTCTCCTATGTGAGTAATTTCTCTTCCTGACCTCTAAACATTGTAGCACTCCAGGGCTCAGCTCCCTGCCTGCATCTTTATCCACATCGACTCCCCAATTGATTTTATCTGCTGCCACAGCATCAAGTGTAATCTATACGCACCATTTGCCAGCTTTCCCATGAGCTCCAGATTTACATTTTGAACTTCCTAGATACCTTCCAAAAGATGTCTAATCGGCAGTTCGAAGTCCACATATCCAAAATAAAGCCTTTGATCTCCCCTCAATTTCTAGTCCTCCTTCAATCTTTCCAATTTGTGTAAATGGGACCACCATTTATTCAGGTGCATCAGCTAAAATTTCAGGAGTCATCTTTAAGTTCTTTTTTTATGACACACCATATTGAATTCAATTATATTACTTCAGCTCAACCTTAAAAATATTTCTAGGATCCAAATGTTTCCAGCCTCTACCGCCATTGTCTTAATCTCAGACACCATCATCTCTCACATACATATACGACTGCAGCAGCGCCCATGCTTACCTCCAGCTTATTCTCTTACAGTTTCAGAGTCTATTCCCAGCACACTATGAATAAAATCCAACCCCTTGCCATGGCCTACAAGCTCCTACATGATCTTGCCTTGCTCCTCTCTATAATCTCTTGACCCTCCTCCCATTCTTCCCTCTCTTGTTTCTTTTCAGTAACAACCTTTTCCCATTTTCTATCAAACTCACAAACTCATTTCTACCTCAGGGCCTTTGCATTGCTATTCTCTCTGCCTTGACATCTTCCACCAAATTTCATAATTTATCCTCTTTTTTTGTGAGATAGAGTCTCACTCTGTTGCCCAGGCTGGAGTGCAGTGGTGCAATTTCAGTTTACCACAACCTCTGCCTCCCAGGTTCAAGTGATTCTCCTGCCTCAGCCTCTCAAGTAGTTGGGATTACAGGCACGAGCCACCACCTGGATAATTTTAGTATATTTTCAGTAGAGACACAATTTGACCATGTTGGCCAGGCTGGTCTCAAACTCCTGACCTCAAGTGATCTGCCTGCCTCACCTTCCTAAAATGCTGGGATTACAGGTGTAGCCACCATGCCTGGCCAATCCTCTCATTTCATTCACACCTTTCAAAGATATTTCCCTTCATCTTTGCCCTGCCCTGCATGCTGTATGAGGGTTCACTGTATCTATCACTAATGTAATATATATTGTTTAGTTCATTACCTGTGCCCATAGGATGTAAGCTCCACACAGTCAAGGACTTTGCTACCTTTGTTTCCAGTAGTATTTACAGTGTATAGAACATTGCCTGGTACACATTAAGTCCCCAAAACTATTTGTCAAGGGAATAGACGAATCAATGAGTTAGTGTAGGAGAATATAGATAGCAAAAGAAAATTGGTGAGGGAGAACATCACATAAGTGGGCAAGACCAAACGACACTGGGCCTTACATATTATGATGAGTGGTTTGGATTCTACTCTAAATACAAGACAGCTGCATAGAATCTTAAGAAAAGAAGACTATCTGCTTTTTGGAGAATGATATGTATGATTCTAGGTAATTTATTGAAAGTCTATGTGCAAATCAGATTTTTGGTAAATCAAATAATATTCTTAAGGCAGTATAGTGATCTTCAATTCTGCAAAATTAAGAAACCATAGACAACGGAACTACTTTCTATTTTATCAAGACAGATTTTCCTCTAAGGTGTAATAGCTGATAGCTATGAACTAAATCGATTTATTTTATTTTTAAGAAACATTCTTTAATAGCATGTTCTCAACACATGTTTACAGAGTTCTCCCTTTGTTAAACAGCTCCATTCACTGAAAGAAAATAGCACATTATGCATCTCTAAAGAAGTATGCTTAGATTTAGCTCTTAAACATGTCTATGTAAACCTGTTACAATGGGGTTTTGTGAAAAAAGACAAGAAACATCACTAAGTATATTTAAAAGAAAAAAATCTTAATGTAGAAGAAAGAATGCTGCTGCTTATTTTCATTTCCTGTAAATTTATAGACCTTGATCTTTTTTATTGTTGGTTTGAACAAGCAGAAAAACTTAACCTTACTGTTGGACTTGTAAGTTACTTTCACCTTAAGCAGACAGAAAATAATATACAGATATAGGAGCAAGGCATAGTGTGAAAAGGCCACGAAAGGGAGTTATAAGCCAAAAGAAGTTACCTTCACAAGTTGAATTCATTTAATCCTTGTTATCTTATCAGAACAATACAACCTTCCCCTTGCCAGAGTTAGAATAAAATCATATAAGTGATTAATAAATCCAAAACAGACAATGAAGTTCACTAGAGAAATATAAAACATTGCATGTTTTTGTCAGTATCATGGCAATGGGAAGTCATATTTTGTGATATTCCACAATCTTAAAGTGTTTAAAGCAATAATGGTAGCATTACATGTCCTTTTAATGTTGCTCTTTTCTTATTTACAACGTCTATAAAATAAACAGAGCCATTATTCCAGAGGAATTCCCAGGATAGGGAAACTGAAGCAAAAACATGCCTAAGTGTCATGGGCTATTCAGCCAATTAATAATAAAAAGAGGTCTCAAATCCAAGCTCTTTGCCTATGCTTGCACAATTCCCATTTCATTTAACAACATTAATATCTAGAAGATGGATTCAATTAAGATAATAGAAGAAACCAACTCTAACCCCACAAGTCTTGCATATAGAAATACAAAACAGATGAGTTCATTTGCAGTCAGTTGTATTTCAAGGGAAAGGTTGTGTGGGTTTAAAGCAGACTTCCTAATTAAGGGCTAAGAAACTCCAACTAAAGATGACACATCCCTCTTGAGAAAAAAAAAAAAAAAGGATTTGAGCAGTGTGGTGGTAAATGAGTTATAAAAAATAGTAAGTGTGGATGGTGATGATGTTTCTGCTCAAAGACAAAGCAAACTAGAGAATGGAGCATACAATTTTAAATGAAGAGGAAAATGAAAATTAGGTCCTTTTTGAAATATTCCTCCTTTTCTTAACTGAACAACAACCTCGATGTTAAAAGTTCTTGCATTGACTAAAAAGACCTTGAAGACAAGAATTGTGTCTTATCACCTTTTAAAAAAGTCTCTAATACCAGAAATTCAATGAATATTAGATAATACAGAGGAGAGGCATAGAAGGAGGCAGAAACAAAAAGACAGGGAAGAAAAAGAGCAAGTGTTGTTTTAAGAGGCCTTATTTCTGATCTTGCAAAAAGAAGTTAATGGGCAAAAATGAGGTGAGGGTGTGCAGAATTTGGGGTTCTCTTCATTTAAGTATTTAACCTTAATTCCTAAGTCAAAACCACTCTCTCTGTAATGAAGACAGCTGTCTAAATTAGAGCAAAGATTTTAAAGTATACATTTTGAGTGCAGCTTTGCACATTGGCACAGAGTCATAGTTCCAATCAAGAGATTTTGGATTGTGTTCAGAGCTTGCAGACCTTAAAAGCCAGGAGGTGGAAGCCCTATTCTTCTGGCCCTGCTAAACTTCCCAAAGTCCCTACCTATGCCCTGACTCCCACTTTTCCTGGCCTTCTCTGTCCATCGAATTTCTGTAAAGAGAAAGAAGAGCTGTGATGTTACCTCTGGAAGCCTTTCACTTTTCCAAATATGCTTTAACCACTACTTACAAAATGATCCAAAGGAACTTTTGACCCCTGTAAAAAAAAGAAAATCCTCTTTCTCTGGATCTGCAAATGAACACAACTGAAATCACTGTTGGTGATCATGTTGCTTAAAGAAGATTTGGCATGTAATCTACCAGAAAGTAGACACAGTTTGGGTTCTGTTTTTAAACACAGATAAGCACCCTCTTCTCCAGTGCATCTGGGTGCTTTTGATGGTAATAATCATTCTGAGTGAATTTGTTAAGTTAGAATAATTCTATTCAATAAGGCATTACCTTATTGTGTCAGGAGAGACAGGTCTGATCAAAAGATTCCAAAAGTAGGAATCTGTTTCAGCAGAAGAGGCTGACAGGTCCTGCAAGTCCAGTTGGGCATGATTTGAGATATATTGCCAGTTAATACATGAGGAAGAAAGGAAACATCCATCGTAGCACAATGTAAGACACCTGAAATGAGCTCTATGAAAACAAGAGGATCAATAATCTGAGCTGATACACTTAAGCAGGGATTTCCAGCTAAAGGGACTGGATTAAACAAATGCATTTATCTCTAGTACTCCTCAAGTTCTAAAATTTAGAGTGAAAGATGAAAATGATACCAATTAATAAGAACACAGAAAAGTTATAGATGAGACTAAAGGAAACAATATATGTCAATAGCATTTTGGAAGATGGAAATTCCAATCAAAGAGGTGTTACAACTGATTTAATGGAGTCCATAAAACAGAGTCCTACCTGCCTGACATCAATTCCCACCTCAGCTCAGATGTGGACTGGGGCTGATACAACGGAACTCATTCAAGTCTTTACAAGAAGCAGACTTGAAGGCCACTCATCTGCTCTTGCACCTGGGTGACTATCCCCTCCAACACAGACCCAAAACAGGAGGTTTATTTTCTGGTGAAGGTGGACCAGAAAGTATTTGCTAGGGCAGTGAACTTCTCTGGTGAGACAGAGGGGATTGAATTGTATTTTGCACATTGAATATTTTAATGTTTTAATTTTACTAAACTCATGGACTCTATGGTTCAGGAATTCAGACAGGGCTCATGGGGATGACATGTCTCCCCTCCATAATATCTGGTCTTCAGCTGGGAAGACTGCAACAGATGAGGCAACACAATGGGTGGCTGGAATTATTTGGTGGCATCTTCACTGATATGTTTGCCACCTGGGCTTAGATGACCACAGGCTCAGCTTGTCGGGGTCACCGAACAGAACATCTACACATGGCTTCTCCATATAGCCAGAGGTTTCTCATGGTATAGAGACTTCAAGGTAGATAAACTTTTCCATGGTCTCTCTGGGCTACAAGAGTGAATCTCCCCTCTAAATACGGGTAAAGATGTGAACGGAATGAAGTTCATTGCTGATGAAACAAATGCTGTGTAAAAACTGTCCAGTAGTTTCTAATAGGATTATACATATATACAGCAATATGGGTAAATTTCAAAAGCATTATATTAAATGAAATAAGACAAAGACAAAATAGTATATATATATATATATATATATATATATATATATAATTTCATTTCTGTGAATAGACAAAAACTAATCTAGAGTAATGGAAGTCAAAACAGCAGTACTTATGTTATGCCTCAAAGGGGACACAAGAGAACTTTCAATATTATTAAGTAAATAGAAATTATTGTAGGTGTGATGATAGCATTGTGCTTATGTAGTCAAATCTCTGACCGTAGAAACATGCATACAGCAAGTGTCATGATATCTGTAAATTACTTTCAGATTGCTCAGCAATCTGTCAAAGCAGTCTACATAAAGAGAGAAAGATACTGTGGACAGTCTAGTGATTCTATGCCTTGGTGATGTTCATTTTGTACAGTATCTTGCAGTTGTTCTCTGGATTTCTTGGATCTAGATGTCTATGTCTCTTGATCAGACATGGTGCCAGGTGTAACATTGTCTAGCAAGATTAGGAAACTTTTCTGGAATTATTTCCTCAAACTTATTTTCCAGGTTGATTAGTTTTTCTCTTTCTCTCTCAGGACTGCCAATCATTCATGGTTTTGGTCACTTAACATAGCACTATATTTCTCAAAGACTGTTCATTTTTTAAAACTCTTTTTCTTATTTTTGTCTGACTGGGTTAATTTGAAAGACCATTCATCAAGCTCTAAAATTCTTTCTTCTGCTTATTCCAATCTCTTGGTAAAGCTTTCAATTGCATTTTAAAATTCTCTTTTTTTTTTCCAGTCAGAATTTTGCTCTGTTGCCCAGGCTAGAGTGCAGTGGTGAAATCTCAGCTCACTGCAACCTCTGCAAGTTCAAGGGATTCTCCTACTTCAGCCTCCCAAGGAGCTGGGACTAGAGGCATGCACCACCATGGCCGGCTAATTTTTGTATTTTTAGTACAGACGAGGTTTTGTCATGTTGGCCAGGCTGGTCTCGAACTCCTGACCTCAGATGATCCACCCAACTCGGCCTCCCAAAGTGCTGGGACTACAGGCATGAGCCACCATGCCCACCCTTGAAATTCATTAATTGAGTTTTTCTATTCAAGAAGCTCTGATTTATTTCTTTTTAAAAGGATTCTCTCTTCCTTCTTTTCCTAGATTCCTTTAGAAGTTTTTTTGTGTTAATTTTCAATCTTCTCTTGAATTTCATTAAGCTTTTTTTCAATTAATGCTTAGAATTCTTTATCTGTCATTTCCGAATTTCCAATTTGGTTAGGGACCATTGCCAAAGAGCTAGTGTGCTCCTTTGGTGCTGTCACTACATTCAGATTTTTCGTGGTGCCAGAATTCTTGCACTGGTTCCTTCTCATCTGAAGATGATGGCACTTAGAATTTTTGTAATAATTTTCATGCAAGTAGAATTTTTTCTTTTTACTTCTTTCCTTATAATATTATTGGGTTTCTTTCTTTCCGTTTCCCTATCCCCCCTGCCTGGTAGAAGTGACTGCAGAGAATCCTCGGTGGGGTCTTTTGGCTTTGCTTCTACAGCCCTATGCACTTTTATTAGCAGGCTTTTATATTGGGCTGTCCAGTTCAACCTACAAACCAACTGACGGGTAACAGCCAGTGCAGCCAGTGTGGCTGGGCATATACTTGATCCCTGTTTGCTGGCAGAAGTTCTCTGTTGCCTCAGGCAATGGGCTGATTCATAGAATGCCCCAGGCTGGCAGTGAATCAGATGGTCAGGGCCAGACTGGGCAGGTCTGCCTACTGGTCCTCCAATGGCAGGTACAAGCACCAGTGCCAAAGGAGAATCCAGTGGGCAGCCACCAAGCACCAGAGATTTGTCTATATATGGAGATGGGAAACTTCTGTGGCCCCAGTGCCCCCCATCTAGCCTGGGGGCAGCCTAAATTCTTAATCCAAGAGAGTGAGTGTCCCAGATGCCTGGAGATCTGCCTGGGTTTGGAGTAAAGATGGCCCCGCTGCTGCAAGATCTCTGCACAGAAAGGGTGTGGCAGCTCAGGCTGTTGTTTCAAGCAAGCAAGCACTCAGAATACCTGCAGATCTGCCTGGGCATGGAGCAGAGGTCTTCCTTGCACCGCAATCTCTGCATGGGGAAGGTGTGATGGCTCAGAGTGCCACAGGAGAGTGAGTGCTTGAGATGTCTGGAGATCTGCCAGAGCGTACAACAGAGAGGTCACACCTGCACCAGGACCTCTGCACAGGAAGGTGTCTTAGGCTGCTGATCCAGGTCAGGGAGTGCTCTGAATACCTGGAGACTGCCTGGGCATGGAGTGGAGTGGGCCCTACTGCACCACGATCTATATGCATGAAGGGGGAGGTGGCTCAGGATGCCGATTCAGGCAAGTGGTTGCTCCAAATACCTGGATTTCTGCCTGGGGGTCGTCCAAAGAGGGCCTCACTGCACCATGATCTCAGGAAAGCAGGCTGGGGGTACCCAGCAGTGACACAACATAAACCAGTTCTAGGTCATCAAGCTGGCCCCAGCTATAAGTCTCATGACCAAGGAGGAACTGCAGTCATGGCAGCTCTCCTCCCACCTCAGGCTTGCAACAGGGAAAGCACAATTCTAGCACCCACTGCTAAGGAGCTTTCCACAGCTCTGGCTGTGGAGGCCCCTACTACACTTCAGTGAAAGTGCTCCAGTCCCTGAACTGAGGCTAAAATGTCCACATGGCCACCCTGCCAGGCTGCCAAAGAATGGCTGACTTTGTATGCTACCCAAATTAAAAGTGGCATCTTCCTGTTGGTCCCAGGGCTGGGAAAATGCCTGCACTTTTTCCCGGACAGCAGTTCCAAGCCTCTCCCCAAGCCAGCTCCCAGGATTGGGAGAAACAAAGTGCTGTCCCTCAGCCTGAGTTGCTTAAGTCCCCAGGGGAAAGGTGAGTCACAGAGGGAAGCTCTCTGCCTCTCTCATGTGCTGAGGTTTCACTCACTTTTATCAGCCAGGCACTGTCATATGGGCTGTTTGCCTGCATTCTCCTCCCTGAGAAATGGGGTGTCCTTCACAATTTCAGTGCATTCTCACTTTCCTTCTTGAATTAAACTCACAGAATTCATCTTTATTCACTGTCTTGCTGTTTCCAAGTGGCTGAGTCATGCTAAAAGCCTTGAATCCACTATGTTGCGGGGGGAACTTTTTATGTTGAAGCAAACCCCACACATTGCATCATTTCATCTACAGAGTTAGTGTATATCTCTAAAATAAGTATTTCCAAACTTAGATTTAGAACCAACATATAGATACATATACATTTACCAAAGATCATGCTAACAGGTTGAGTTTGAGTTTGCTATACACTTTTTGTTTAAATATATTTTAGAATGAGAGAATAAGCATTGCAGTCAGGACCTGATGGCATTGGAAAGCCACTTGAAGATATCATCAAAATGCCTTTAGTTAATCAATGTAATAGGTCAGGGTATTTAAGAGACTTTCTAAAGGTGAAGTTCTGGTTGGAGGTAGTCTAGACTAGTACTCAGGTCTACTGACTCCTAGAATCAATGAGTTTCAAAGAAACTTGTATATTCATAGCTTTATAAACTGTAAACTGTAGTAGAATATGCCACCTACTTTGGTGACTTAGTATTGTGTAATGTCAGCTAAATTGGGACTATGCTTCCCAAAATGTCCTTCCCTGCATGGTTTAAGTTAGAATTGACCACAAGAGGAATTTGTGTGAGATTTACATGGTAGAGGAAGAGCAGCAGTCATGCTCACACTGGGGAGATCAGTTGAGAGTCAGGCACTGTTGTAGTTCACATCATGCAAATTGTCCCGGATCAGCTGAGTCACCTTGTTGTCATGGAGCAGTATCCAGGCCTCAGTATCCAGCTCCTGCAAGACCGTCTTCTTTAGCTTCTCAGTGGCAGCAGGTACCAGCTCTTTTGCAATCACTCACATCATCCAAGCAGAAAACTTGGGAGCAGTCAGAGATCACCATGAGTCCCAGTGAGAGATAGACACAGGTTCTAGTTTCTCCTTATGAGTTCTAGTTTGTTCTTGATCTCCTGTGCTTCATGCTCTTCTTCCCTTTAAAACTTCTCACTCAGCTGACTTAGACCAGCGCTAGGAGTACCAAACTTACATAATATCCTACCCAGCTCCTGGAATTGCAGAAAGTAAGCCCCTATAATAAAACCCCTTTATTACTTAACGTGGTTCTGCTACTATGATTGAATTCTTGCTGATAAACCTGCATGACAAATTATACTGAAATCAGTTACAGATGCATGTAGAAACATTTCAAAAGTATTGGCTATGAGTTTGTATCTAAGTAGTTTCTGTTAAGAGCATGCATTTCTGAAAATCCGTAAGTGATGTCACTGAAACGCATATGTAACTTCAATTTGCACATTTTAAGCTTTTCATAGCCTGCTCATCTCCATTATTTAATTTGTAAACTTGTAGAAATATATAAGCATTTAGCAGAGAATGTTGTGGGAGGCTTCTCATTAACAAAATAATTGTGAGAAGCTTTATGGTATAAAAATTAGAGGAATAATTTTTTAACATTCTATAACAGTAGAGATGTTCAATGGAGTTTCTTATTTGTCCATCAAGACATGGCAGGCCCTTTTCAATATCAGTTTAGGGGTTTTCTTGAAGGTCCATATGAAATATGAGTCTGGATGGACAGGGTATGCCTAAAGATCTAATAGAGATGACACACTTCCTGAAATATGAATGAATGACAGAAGCAGAGTAGAGAAAACTAGGCACTGCTTCATTAATTCATTCAGTCTTTTGTCTAAAAATATTTATTGAGAGCATACTACTATTCTGTGAGAATAAAGTAGTGAACAAGACAAATGACATTCTGCCTACATTGGAAGTATTCTCATTGGGACATAGACATAAATTAATTAATACATGGATGAACAGAGAAAATAAAATAACATAAAAACACATAACTCTGTAGAGTCATAAGTACTAATGAAGACAATAAATAGAGTAACAGAGTAGAAGGTGAGTGGGCCTTGGGGTGCCTAGTTCAGCTAGAATGGTCAGGAAGACTTAAGACCTGGATGACAAGATTGAGTTTGCAACACAAAGATCCTGGGGAAGAGAATTCCAGACAGAGGGATGAACAAATGCAAAATCCCCAAGATGCAAGTGATTCAACCTTGGCACACCGGTGTGGCAAAAATATGGTGCGGAGAGGCAGGCACGGGCCAGATTGTACAGGGCCTCATGAGCCCTAATAATTGCTATGGTTACAAGATATTTTAATCAGGGAAGAGGCCAGGCACAGTGGCTCAAGCCTGTGATCAGGAATGTGGGGAGGTCAAGAGAGGAGACTGCCTGAGGCCAGGAGTTAGAGGCCAGCCTGGGTAACATAGCAAAACCCCATCTGTACACCTCCCAACCCCAAAACACAGAAAAAAAGAAAATTAGCCAGGCATGATGCCATGTGCCTGTAATCCAGCTACTAAGGAGGTTGAGGCAGGAGGATTACTTGGGCCCAGGAGTTGGAGGATGCAGTGAGAGTAGCATGACTGTACTCTATCTTGGGTGACAGAGCAAGATCCTGTCTCTTTTTAAAAAAGGAAAATTTAAAAATTAATTAATCAGGAAAGAAACATAATCTGACTTAATGTCTTGAAGGATCAGTCTGGCTTAGAGGGACAAGAATGGGAGGAGTAAGACCAGCCACAGAATTAGCCATCTTGAAGGCATCTTCCTTGAAGGATGTATCTTTACAAGCATTATAAAGGACTAGATCTCGGAGGACTTTGGGGAATGGTTAGCTTGTAGACATTTGACTAAATAGTAGCTGCTGGGTTGCCCCTACCCTCATATAATGCTGGGTAATAATAGAGAATCAATGCTGTGTTTTGATAAATGAATTGGGCAGTGTAAGTGGGCATTCCTTCATATGGGGACTCTGGTGAGCACCTGTGAGGTCTGGAATGTTATTGCAAGGCCACAGGCTCCAGTGAGAACAGGAATCACTGCTGGTAGGAATTATTAGTACCCCTTTACTCCGTGATAGTAGGGTTCAGACCTCTTACCAATTCCTCTTCCCTGCAGGGCACTGAGAAAGCTGTCAGAAACTCATATGAGGAACTGAGCTCACAGGCAAGATGCTTAATCGTTAAATATCTTAGTTTGACTGGTTTATCTCTTAACAGACTTGTTCACTTACACTGTTTATTTCAAATAGTTGAAGCTCACATTTCATAGCTTAGGGAGACTGTGGACAAAATCCTTATGTTTTTATTTGAAAGGCTTAACTGGCCTTCAACAATAAGCAGTCAGAGAAAGAGAAGCGAGCATGGATTTTTAGAGAATGAGCCAGAGAGGCCAACTCAGCTACAAGGTTGGGTTTTGCTGGAATGGCCAGCAGCTTAAAGCACAGTCTCTGACAACAGATCGAGGCTGCTTTAACTGCTCAGAAGTCTGAGCTGATGAGTTTGTCTGAAGGCAAATGTAAATGTAGATATGATCCAGGCTGATTTAACTACTAAGAGGTCTGAGTTCTCCCAGATCCCTTACACAGCAGAATCATGGTCCTGGAGAGCTTTGACTGAGGAAGGGAGAAAAGGTATAGAACTAGGACATGGTATTAGCAGGTATAAGAGCAGGCAGGGGTTAAAAAGAGGTCACAGTCCTAGCCATGTAGATCATGCTTGAGGCTTTATCCCCACAGCAGAAGTAGAGAACAATCTGAACCTCAGGCCAACCAAATTCTAGCTTCACTTCAGGAACCACCTGTTGATGGGAATGCAGCTGAGTTGGTCAGGATTGACTAAGGAGCAAGTAAGACTCAGCTGACAGCTGAAATTCTGCAGTTCCTGAAGCTGAATAAGATATGCCCAAGAGCAACCTCTCCAGAGGGTAGACTGACAAATAGCAAAGACCTGGAACCAACCCAAATGCCCATCGACAATAGACTGGATAGGGAAAATGTGGCACATATACACCATGGAATATTATGCAGCCATCAAAAACGATGAGTTAGGGTCCTTTGTAGGGACATGGATGAACCTGGAAACCATCATTCTCAGCAAACTGACAGAAGAGCAGAAGATCAAACACCGCATGTTCTCACTCATAGGCGGGTGTTGAACAATGAGAACACATGGACACAGGGAGGGGAGCACTACACACTGGGGTCAGTTGGGGGGAAATAGGGGAGGGACGGTGCGGGGTGGGAAGCTGGGGAGAGACAGCAAGGGGAGTAGGTGATGGGGAGGAAGGCAGCAAATCACACTGCCACGTGTGTTCCTATGCAACAATTTTGCATGTTCTTCACATGTACCCCAAAACCTAAAATGCAATAAAATAAATAAATGGGAAAAAAAAAGTATCTGTTTTATTCATTATCACGTATTTCCCTTTAGCTTTTCTGTGCAAACTCTTGCCTGCTCATCATGACCTATTTGACAGAATAGGCTGATAAGATGCAGGACTTTAGGTAGTGAGATATCAAGTACTGACTAAAAAGCTGACACAATCGTTGAGATAAGACTTTGGGTTCTATCCATTTCTATTAGGCTCCACTTAGCTTCCAGACAGAACAGTGATTAAATATCAATTTGAGTTTATGGTCAAAGCATTTGTTTCAAAACTTATATTGTGTATAAGTTCAGGGACTGGCAAACTTTCTGTAAAAAGCCACATAGAAGGTATTTTAAGCTTTGTGGTCCATAGATCTCTGTTGCAACTACTCTTCTCAGGTGAAGACAACATGTGAATGGATGAGCATAGCTATGTTTCCTTAAAACTTTATTAACAAAATCAGGTAATGGGCTAGATTTGGTCCATGGGCTGTAATTTGCTGATAATTCCTCTCATCATAATTTGCTACCTACTATCAACAAAGAGGTTGGTTGATGTCTTCAATTTCTCTGCATCCTTTTTTTTTCTACTTACAATGTTATTTTGTATTTTTTTTCTAAGTTCCATTTTCTGTTATCTAAATTTTATCATTGATATAAAATAGTTATAAATATTTGGCGGACATGTGATAATTTGATACATTTATATAATGTGGAAAGATCAAATCGAGGTAATTAGGATATTCATGCACTTAAATATTTACATTTTCTTTATGCTAAGAACATTTGAATTATTCTCTTCTAGCTCTTTTAAAATGTACAAAAGATTATTGTTAACTATAGCCACGCTACCTACTGATCTGTCCAACACTAGTTCTTATTTTTTCTAACTGTGTATTTGTATCCATTAATCAACCTCTCTTCTCTGCATTCTTTAGAATTTTTTTTTTTTTTTTTTTGGTGAGGTAGCTAGGCCTAGCATGAAACCTCTGCTTGACCACCACTCAGCAGCCTGAGAAAGCTGTAAAATTTGTTATCATATCCAGAGCTTTTCCTTTATGCATTGGAAGCAATCAAACTATTGGCTATAAATCAAAAGATGACTATTATTTACTATCTTATTCTAATTTACTAAATAGGAGGCGAATGGCAGAGAGATCTCTGCAGAGTGAGAAAACAATCAGCATGTGCAGGTGCTCTCCAGTGCTCTCCTTTAGTAGTTAACCTGTGATATGAATAATCAACCCTGTTGGAACAGAGCTTAGCATGTGTACTTGTCTTCTCTTGCCTAGAGAGTATGACTAACTTGGACCCATGAGCACAGATAGGGAGGAATGAAAGGAAAACTTCTAGTGCTCCTGAATCACTTTGACACAACTCTTATTGCATCCTTCCACAGAGGACCTCAAAACACTCATTTATAGATAGAAACCTTGCAAAGCCTCAGAAATGTTGTGGCAGGCACTGAGAGAAAATGTGCTCAGGCTCTGTCACAGTCGGTAGTACTGAATGCAAGTTCCTTTCAATAACATCCAACAGATAATACACTGTCATTGTTCTCGACGTTTATCGATCCAATAACGGGCCCAATGCAATCCAGATTCATCTATCTCAGCAGGATTTCCCAGGTCATCTTTCTTGGAACAAAGCCCTTCTGCTTCCATACTGAAAAGGACGAAATCATTGCAATTAGGCAGAGTGGCGCTGGTAGGTGATTTGAATGGGATTCCCAGGACCTCGGTAAGGCAACACGAGGGAATCCATGTGAACCTGTTCAGAAGAACAGCTCACAGTTTTGTTATTGATATTTTTAGCTATCTTTGTGTCCCTAGGACTTGGCTGAATGCACTAGATTGGTACAAGAAGATCAAAGACAATCCTTTCCTTCAAAGAGCTCCCATTTGGGAGAAAATAAAAACCTCCTGGTAGCCAAAGACTTGTATTTGTTTGCATTTCTTCTCCTTCCTGCAGCCTCTCCTTTCCTCTAATGGTTTAACAGAGGCACAGCTTGGGGTGGCACAATTTAATAAAATAAGAGTGTCTGTTTGAAAAGGGTAGGAACGAATGAGCTGAGTCTTTTGACAACCACTCTTATGTGAGACATAATTTTTAGATGCTTACATTTCTGTCTCCTTCATTTTATTTTTACATTTCAAAACCACCGAAAACACAAACTACAATAAAACAGACATCTGTGCACTATTACAAAAATTCAATAAATTTTAATAACATATTTCCCCACTGACTTCAGAATTTAAAAAAATATATATGTAGTTGCAACTACAAACCCAATCCCTCATCTCCCCCTCTGACTCCCTGAAAAATCATTATTCTAAATTTGAGATTTTGTTTTCTTGTATTTTTAAGTTGTATTATAATTGCATACGGTTCATATGATTTTTTATTTTATTTTGATATTCACATTTGCATAAATGCTATCATTTGGAACATATCCTTTGTCACTTGTTTTCTTCATTTAATGTTTACAAGATTTTTCCATGTTCCACATAATTTAGCTCATTCAGTTTAATTATCACATGGCCTTTCACTGCGTACCATGGTTTCTTTACGTATATTCCTATTGATTCTCATTTGGTTTATTTCCTATTTTTTACTATTATAAAA
Organism: Sapajus apella; assembly: GCF_009761245.1. NCBI lineage: Eukaryota > Metazoa > Chordata > Mammalia > Primates > Cebidae > Sapajus > Sapajus apella. The sequence goes on along the minus strand of NW_022436949.1, from coordinate 24,346,337 downwards.
AATACTTCCTGTACTTGGATCCTTTCATACATTATACATATGCTTTGCGTTTTAGGTACTTATTTTGATACTCTCTTCTTTGGGAGTAACCAGTATTAAGCTCCCACTTTTAAGCAAGACCATGCAATATTTTATTTTCTGTTTCTGCATTAATTCATTTAGAATAATGGCTTCTAGCTGCAACCCTGTTGCACAAAAGCCATGATTTTATTGTGTTTTATGGCTGCATAGTATTCCATGGTATAGATTTTTTTTCATTCAATCCACCATTGATGGGAACTTGGGTTGATTCCACATTTTCACCTATTGTGAATAGCACTGTGATGAACAGGTGGGTGCATGTGTCCTTTTGGCAGAGCAATTTATTTTCCTTTGGATATATACCCAGTAATGGGAATGCTCGGTCAAATGGTAGTTCAACACACAGTTCTTTGAGAAATCTCTAAATCACTGTCCACAGAGGCTAAACTAATTTACATTCCTATCAACAGTGTTATAAACATTTCCTTTTCTCTGCAGCCTCATTGGCCAGCATCTATTATTTTGTGACTTTTTCATAGCAGCTATTCTTACTGGTGTGAGATGGTTATCTCGTGGTTTCGATTTGCATTTCTCTGAGAATTAGTGATGATGAGTGCTTTTTCGTGTTTGTCGCCACTTATACATCTTTTTTTGAGAAGTGTCTGTTCATTTATTTGCCTAGTTTTTAATGGGGTTGTTTTTTGCTTGCTGATTTGTTTAGGTTCCTTATAGATTCTGGATATTCGATCTTAGTTGAATGCATAGTTTGTGAATATTTTCTCCCAATCTTTAGGTTGTCTGTTTACATCTTTGATAGCTTCTCTTGCTCTGTTGAAGCCCTTTAGCTTAATTAGGATCTACTTATCAATTAAAAAATTATTTTTAAAGAGAAATGTTCAACTCATCCTTTGTATTCATGTGTACATAGGCACTCAAAATGAACAACCTTCCTCAAACACTTGTTCTGAATTACAAAAACTTCTGTATTTTCATCAACTGCAGTATCCTCTATAGAAAAGCAACTCAGCTTTCATCTCTTAGCAATCTGAGGGTTCTTATTTTCTCAGGGTTTGCTATTTCATAACCAAAGGGAGAATATCTGTTTTCACAAGAGAGAAACTATCCAAGTTCTAAAATGTGGCTCATTTCTGGTATTTAGTAATAAGAGAGATTTTGAAGTCATCTCCAAACTGTGATTTAAAATGGTTGATTCTGGGATTTTAAAATACAGAAACTTGCCATTCTGTGTTTCTGGCCTGTAAAATCCTAAACTGCCTTTCTCTAGACATAGTCCTATTTCCTTTTCAAGCACTGAAATGACAGTCTTGCTACTGGAGTTGCTGAGGCATTCAAGCGCAGCAACCCTGTTGGCAAAGGTCACTTCTGGGAAAGAAGTGATAATGAGCTTGGTCCAGCTGGGTTGCTGAAAGCCAGTCCCTTAGCAGCAGGGGAGATGAGTGTTTGGGGTTGCCTCTTAAGGTTAAGGGACCTGAGAGCATGTGTGAGAAGGGAGGAACATGGTCCTGAATAGTTATAATGACTTTCTAAAACGGATGTGGGGTTTTTATAATGAGATTTTTTTTAAAGAAGAAGGAAAAAAGGAGCATGTGTTTTGGAATGAAGCTCAAACCAGCAGTGAAGAGCTCTAGCAAAGTTGTATTTGAGGCTTTGTCTACCAGGGAGTGTGTTAATCCTTCTCTCATTCAGAATATGGGGCTCCTTCTCTTCAAATTTCACTCAGGGTTCAAGTCAAGCCCATTCTACAGAGTGCACATTTTCTCTGCTTTTCCAGTGCCATTCTACCGAGTCCACACTTCCTCCCATACTCAAGTAGCCAACAGATATTGTCCCATCCTGGTGGTCCCAGAAACCAGAAAAAAATCTCATGCCAAGCTGAAAGCCTGTAACCTGCTCCTCCCAGAACCAAAGCATTGGGCTATATTTGCAACCCACACCCCTCTAGACCTCTTTAGATCCTACATGTGTCTGTCATCAGCTTAAATTTCCCATTCCTGTTTCTTGAATTCATCTCACTCTACGTTGAACACTTCTCCTCCCTAAACACACTCTGTTGGATGCTTCTCCTCTCCACCCCACTACCACGATCACCGTACTGGCCTCCTTCTACCTCTATTGGTCCTATATTAGACCTGACAGCTTGTCTATTATATCAAGTACTTTGTCTATCAACTCAAGGTCAAAAGCAGCACCAGCAGTTACTTATGATTTAATTCATACAAAAAGTTCTGTTGCATGTCACCTAGGTGTCAGTTACCATGACAGATTCCAGGAAGAGGACACAGCCCTGGTCTTGAAGAGATACAGTCTGTTGAGGGAGACAGACAAATCTAGAGGCCTCTACCATGTCAAGGTGCTATAAGACATAGCAGTCACAGGCAAGACATCACCAAAGAGGTGTCAGGTGACTCTGGAAGTAGGGAATGGAGAAAAGAAAAGGGATGTGGGAACAGCATTTTGAGCAGAGCAAGCAACAAATGCAGAGGACCAAAGGCAAGAGAAGGCAGATCAAGTGTCAACATTCTCTAAGTGGCCCATGGGTAAAAAGAAAAAATATGAAATTCACATAGGCAGCACTACTCAACACACTTAAGGCCCTTTAAAAATGTAGAAACACGGCCAGGAGCAGTGGCTCGTGCCTATAACGCGAGCACTTTGGGAGGTCAAGGCAGGTGGATCGCCTGAGGTAGGAGTTCAAGACCAGCCTGGCCAACATGGTGAAACCCCATCTCTACTTAAAATACAAAAATTAGCCAGGCATGGTGGTGGGCGCCTCTTATGCCAGCTACTTGGGAGGCTGAGGTAGGAGAATCGCTTCAACCCGGGGGGCAGAGGTCATGCCACTTCACTCTGAGATTGTGCCACTTCACTCCAGCCTGGGCAAAAGAGAGAAACTCCATCTCAAAAAAAAAAGAAAAAGTATAGAAACATGATCCAGTCAACCCAATGTCTCCCAAAATAGAATCATTTGAAGCAAGTACACACTTAGGGTCAGCATTACCACGTGTGACAATAGGGACATACGTAAAACAAAGGGCAGGAAATTTGCTCCCTGTCTAACTCAACTATGTGGACCCTCCCGGCTATTTTCGTTGATTAGTCACAGAGTGGTGTCAGCCCAGACCATAATTTTAGGGTGAGACTGTGGTGGGTCCAGAACAGAGGTAACAGATTCAATATACTCCATTTCCTTCTCTAGTCAGATTTAAGCCTAGAAAGGCTTGTCTAAGAATATTAGCTTAGACAGCTTGATTTTGTTGCATTTGTGGGTCAGCAAAAGCCTCTCTCAAGCATCTGAGAGTCTGAAGATAAGAGAACATGCTGACTCATCTGCAGAGCAGGACTTCCTCTTGCACAATGGTCAAGAGAGTCCTGTTTGTTCATAAAAGAGGCACAGAGAGAGCCACCAGTGGGCATCTGCAGCAGGAGGTCAGGAAGTCAATGTCAGTGTGGAGATTCAGAGAGGGACTTTACAACAACTCTTAGTCAGCATAAAATATTTATTACTGCCCTGGCCTCAGTGCCTGTGGCTATTGGGTCTTACCTGGACCACCCATGCAAGAGTATAAGCCAGAGAGCGATGGACAAGACCAAGAAGAAAAATGCAAGCAGAAAGAAAGAGGCAAGGAATAAAAGAATTCAACTAATCTACTTGGATTAGACAAAAAAAAAAAAATGAAACATAGCACTTACAGTTTTGACAGGACTAATTCTCAAATTGCCAACCATAAACCAATTTTTGCTTAGATTAATACACTATAAGTAATTTACTTACCAGAATTCCTAGTCACTAGAAAACTTTTGAGCACATTTAAGTCTCAAATATACGTAGAGCAGATGCTGCCCTCCTGAGGACTGCAGTGATATTGTCGATTGTCTTGTAATAATTTTAAATAAACTGAAGATTACCCAGTTGTGTACACATTTGCACCTATAATTTAGTCCATATTGATTTGATCAGAAATATTTTTTGCATGAATATATTTTAGTGTTTTTTCTGTAAAGAAACGTGTTTCCAGATTACTAATTAAAGCATGTGTCCATTAAGACTGTTTTTCCTATCATGAATCATAAAATCCATTTTGTGAAATCTATTTCATTGAGTTATAATCAGAATTTTTTTTAAAAAAGATATAAAATAGAACAGAAAAGAATAAGTCAAAAACATTAGAAGGTATCCCACAGACCCTTAACCTGACCTGTTTCAGCATGATATGATCATTGTGAAGTATAAGGAATGTAGACTTGACTGATGGGATAATATGAATGCGTGCCTTAGCTAGGAAATGTCATGTGATCCTTTCCTCACTAGTACCTCATTTGATTTGCACTTTGGGAAGTGGAGGTGGTAGGATCACTTGAGGTCAGAAGTTCAAGACCAACCTGGGTAACACAGCCAGATACTGTCTCTACAAAAAAAAAAAAAAAAATAATAATAATAATAATTACCTGGGTATGATGGAGTATGTCTTTAGTCCCAGCCACTCAAAAGGCTTAGGCAAGTGGATCACTTGAGGCCAGAAGATTGGGGCTGCAGTGAGCCACAATGGTACCACTGTACTCCAGCCTGGGGTGACAGAACAAGATCCTGTCTCTAAAAAATAATTAAAAAATGGAAAAAAAAAATTAAAAACATTCCACCTTAAAAAAGGTAATTAGTGCACTGAACCTGGCTAACATAGAATTAAATATCATTCTTGCCTTGACCTCTTCCCTCAGAGTTCTAGCTCCCCACTCCTGCTTTGCATGAGCTAGAGGCTCTCTCCAAATTAGCTCCTGCCCAGCCTTCTGCTTTGTTTCTTACAGCACTTCCTTATGCCCCACAATGCAGCCACATTAAACCAATCCTTGACTGATCTAGCAATGTAACTTCTGTTCTTTGCACACACCATTCCCTTGTACATACCGCTCTCTCTGCGAGGAATGCCCGCCAGCCTTGTGCCTGCTTCCACCCTTGGTTCTCTTTAATTTATTCTCATATGAAGGTAGAGTAAGTTTTTAATTTAACTCCCTTCTTTTTAGTTAAAATCTTGGGTTCAAATCCAACTTCTGCCACTTAAGAGCTCTGCGCCCTGGTATAAGTTAACCTTTCTGCCCCGAGTCTCCCCATTTTTAAAATGGAGATAATATTACTTCCATGAGGCTGTGTGAGGGTCACATAAGTAAAACGTTCTAAAGAGCTAAATAGAGTATCTGGCACAAAGGAAGAACATTATGAATGCTGGTATTATTAAGAAATCGTGGCCTGGCATGGTGGCTCATGCCTGTAATCCCAGCACTATGGGAGGCTGAGGCGGGCAGATCATGAGATTAGGAGATTGAGGCCATCCTGGCTAATGAACACAGTGAAACCTTGTCTCCACTAAAACAAAAGAAAAAAAAATACAAAAACTAAGCGGGTATCGTGGCACACAACTGTAGTCCCAGCTACTTGGGAGGCTGAGGCGGGAGAATCGCTTGAACCCAGAGGCGGAGGTTGCAGTGAGCCGAGGTTGTGCCACTGTTCTCCATCCTGGGCGACAGAGCAAGACTGTCTCAAAAATAAAAAAAAATAAAAAAATAGAAAAAAAGAAACTATTTCCCATTGAATTTGGAATAAAATTCAAAGTGCTTCAAGTAGCCTTGAGGTTCCACAGGATTTTTCCTCTGCTTCTTCCTCCAACTCAGCTTTTACCTCTTTCCCCTTAGTCAGGTTGACTTCATGGGTGTGCCACCTACCCAGCACGCAGGGGCCCATGCCTGGAGAGTCCCAGATTTGGTTTAATACTCCACTGTTACCATCCTGAAATTCTTAATTCGTTTTCAACAAGGAGCCCTGCCTTTTCATTTTGTGCTAGGTTCCACAAACGATGTAGCCAGTCTTGACGCTGCCACACTGAGGTCCCGCCATCCCAGCCTTCTGTTGATCCTTTAAACACCCCCAAAATCTTCCCCATTTGTGCCTGGAAAAATCTTTCTCCTTCTGTTCACTTGAACTCATGTACATATTCAGCTTAAATATCCTCTTCTCAGAAGAGGAGGTCCCAAGGATGATTATTTAAATGGGATCTCTTCAGAGGACCCCTATTTAAATAATCTTTATCTTTTCTTCCTCTCATTCTCTGCCATTCTATATCTCAGCCCCCACTTTTTCCTTTATAGGAAGGAAACAGTATTTTGCTTATTTGATTTGAATCTTTCTTATTAGAATCAGGAATATAACTTCCATAAGGATAGGAATCATGCCTGAGCCTAATTGGCTGTTGCATCCTCAGCATCTAGCACAAAACCTGACAAACAGTAGACCCCCCAAAAATTTGTTGAACGGATAAACTCAGAGCCTAGTTTAAAATAAAATAATAACATTTAAGTTACCTGAAAAACCTTCTGATCCCAACAAAGTGGATCATTCCCTCTGTCCCAAAAATACTGTGTACCTTTTCTATCTTTCATCGATACAATGCTGCATTGTTTATATGACTGTTTTCTCTGAATTTCAGAGAGCCCAAAAGTATTTATATGATCTCTTCTCCCATCCTAGGCTGACACTTTTATTGCACATACACAGATTAGGTATAACACTTGAGGCCCTTATATTGCCTAGAAGAATGGTAAAGGTAAAGATTAATGCAGATGCAAATAGTAATTTCTTGAGTAACCACCAAAAGAAGAGCAAAAAACAATTAGTGTACAATTTCAAACTAGTAGGAAATTAAAACAGAATGATAAAGCAACTAAAGTGAGACTAAAATGGAAATCAAAGGAACAAATACAACGTACAGAAAGCTCATAAAAAGGTGAAGATTGACATATAAATATATCAGTAATTATTTAAATACTAATGGTTTAAATGCTGAAGCTGAGTCAATAATTTTCGTACTAGATTTTTAAAAAATCAACAAACTATATGATGCTTAATATAAGAATTCTAAATTGAAAGTAAAACATTTAAAAATGTACTTTATATAAGCACTAAAATAAATCTGATGTATTTAAAATTTAAAGTCCTTAATATAGCCTTTAAATCAGAAAGTAGATTTCAAGACATTAAAAAAAGATAAAGAATAGTTCCATTGATAATAGGTCTACTTTGCCAGGAACATAAAACATATTAAATATGTATACATCAAAATCATATGGCCTCAAAAAACATAAAGCAAATTTGATAGAACTATAAGGGGAAATAGATACATTTGCCACTATAGAGAAAGAGGTTTTATCTCAACACTCTTGGAAACAGAATGAGTATATACAACATCAAATTGTAAAACATGACTTGATCTGAATTCTAATTCCTGAAGGCTTTACCAGAGATTTATCACATATTTAAGGGAAAAATAATTCCCATATCACACAAATTCTTCCTGATAGAAAAAGATAAAATATCCCCAACTCACTCTGTGATATTAACACTATTGTCATTCCAAAGCTTAATAGAGACAGTTTTTAAAAATTATAGACTATTTTATTCATAAAATTGGACAAAAACCCTAAGTATTAGAAAGTCAAATACATCTCTCTTTTAAAAAAACACAATCATGACTAAATTGAGTTTATTTTAATAATTCAAAGTTGATGTTAAAGTCAGCATATTACCAGATTAAATGAGATAATAATTTTAATCTATTAATAATAATTGACTATTAATATAATCATATTTTTATAGATGCAGAAAAAGTCTGTTAAAATTCACATTCTTTTACAATTAAATAACACTATTAGCAAATTTAAAACTAAGGGTAAAATAGATAGCTTTTTTTGAAAATAGCCAAAAAAGAAAGATACCTATTATTATTGTTTGTATTTAATATTGCATCAAAGACCATAAGCAAGGAAGAAAAAAACATACAAACAGGAAAGGAAGAAATAATCTAACATCCATACATTTGACTGTATGTACAGATACAGTTTCTATGTATTCTAAAGATAAATTAACATAAAGCAACAAAATTTAAAGTTGTTGAATAAAATATTAAAGAGAAACCACTAGAAATAAAATTTTTAAAAATATCATTTACAATAGGATAAAAAATCAAATACTTAGAAATTGTTCTGGCAAAATTTCTCCATAGAAAACCTGTACAATTTTCATAAGAGATTTAAGCATACTTGAATCAGTAAGAGGTAGACCATATTCATGAATTAGAAGACTTGAAATTGTAAGGATTCAGTTTCCCCCAAATTGAATGTAATCCCAATCAAAATTCCAATAGGATCATTTTTCTTGAACTTGACCAGCTTGCTCAAAAATGTATATGGAAATTCAAAGAGAGAAGAATAGTCAAAACACTCTTAAGGGAAAACAAGGTAGCAGGATCGTTCTGCTATTTAGAAAGTCTTGAAGTAGGCTGCAGTGATTAAAACAATATGGCTCTGGTGCAAAAATAGACAACTCCAAAACAGACAAATATATACTTTATGATAAAAAGCAGTGGTGGTAAGGATGAGGTTTTCAGTGTTACTAGGATAATTAAACATGCACATGGAAAATATAAAATACAATTTAACCCTCCTTTATACAAAATACAAAGATCAAATCCAGGCGGATTATAAATTTATAGGAGAGTAAAATAACAAAATTTCTAGAATAAAGGAAAATGTATTCGTGATCCCAGGGTAAGGAAATACTACTTAAACAAGACACAAAAGGAATAACCTTTAAAAAAATGGCAAATTGTACTATATTAAAATAATTTTATTCATCAAAACACTATTAACAGAATTAAAAGTCACGCTACATAGTGAGAAGATAGTTTTATAACACTTATCACTGAAAAAAGGACCATCACAAAATATATGAAGAACTACTGCAATTAGCAAGAAAACCCCAATAGAAAAATAAGCAAAAGATCTGAACAGGAATCCATAAAAGATGATATGCGAATGTCCAATAAATGAATGAAAAGGAAAAGGTATTTGGTCTTACTGGCAACCAGGGAAATGCAAATTAAAACCATGATGAGACATTGCTACACACCTACAGATTAAAAAGCCAAGGACTAACAATATCAAGAATGTGCAGCAAGGATGTACTGGAATTCTCATACACTGCTGGGAAAAATGTCATATTATACAATTGTTTTGGAAATTGATTGGGATTATCTGGTAAAGTTAATGGTCATGTTTTAGAGGCAGCTTCTATATGTAAGATGGTCCCAGTGATCCTCACTTCTGGCATTCACATTTTCATGTCATTCTCTCCCCATCAATAAGGGCTGGACCTAGTAGCTGACTTCTAATGAACAGATTATGGCAAAAGTGATAAGACATCACACTCAAAATTATGTTTAAAAGGCCTTAATTTCCATCTCACTGGATCATTCTGATGAAGCAAGATGCTATTTTGTGAGCTGCCCAAGGAGAGGTCCACATGACAAGACACTGTGAGGGCAGCTTCTATTGACAGCACACAAGGAAATGGGTTCTGCCAACAACCACAAAAGTGAACTCGGAAGCAGATTCTTCCATAAGTGAGCTTGAGATGACTACATCCGTGTAAGAAAATCTAAGCCAGAGAACCCAGCTAAGCCATAGCCAGATGCCAGGCCCACAGAAACTGAGATAATATTGTTTTAAGCCACTAAGTCTTGTGCTAACTTGTTATATAGCAGTAGTAAACTAGTACAAGCATAAACCATACGAGATTGTCTGTATTAACCCAACACCACAACTCCCTTCCACATTGGAGAACAAAGCATCCTCTTTCCTGCATAAGTTTCAGGTTGTTATCCATGTTATCTCCTTTGAGCAACTCACATACAATAAATGGCCTAAGTGCCCCCAGATCTCAGTCCTTCATCCTCTCCTATCTATTTGAACTCACTTTGGTGATCTCAGCCAGAACCATGGGTCTTGAAGCTTCTCCAGCCATAGCCTCTCCCATATCTGTTGTAGGAACTCTGTCATCCTAGTTGGTCAGCTCAAAACCCTTGGAGTTTTTCCCCAATTGCTAACAGAGCTCATGCAATCCAATGGTTCATCTAAGCCAAAGAAACTCTATGGTTGTATTTCTAGAATATATCTAAAAATCTGACCACCTTTACCATCTCAAATGCTACCACACTAGTTACCACACTGGTTCAATTCTTCACCATCTCATTTGGAAGACTGAAATACTTGAATTCGTCTTGCTGGCATCTATACTTGATCTCCTACAATTCATTCTCACCAAGTGCAAGGTTAATGCTTTTTAAAATAAGTCAAATCCCATACTCTGCTGCCCAAACCCATGTGACAGCTTCCTGTTTCAGAGTAAAGTCAAAGTCCATTTGTGGCCCATCATGGCACAATGGGGTTATACAGATGTGGTTTCTACGTGGCCTTGCCCCATCACCTTTCTGACCTCATCGCTATGGCTTTCCTCTTTGTTCCCTGTTTGCAAACACATTGGCCTCTTTGCTCTTCCTCAAGCACACAGGCATGCTCCACCTTACAGCCTTCACACAGGCTTTTCCCTCTTTTCAGCAGCTGTTCTCAAAGGGAGTTATGCCAATCATCCAGAGGGCTCATCAATGGATCTAGGGTGAAGCTTGAGAATATGAGCTCCTAACAAGTTCTCAAAATATGCTGCTGGTGTAAGAACTACACTTTGAAACCACTGCCCTGGGACTTCCATCATCTATAATGTATTAAATTCTTCCCTGTACCTTTAGAATAATAATAGTTATAAACCCTCCTGAGAAGAACTGTGAAAATAGTCACTACGACTATTTCATGTTCAATAGAACTCCAGGTGAAAAAGGTTGTGAAACATCTTCAGGACTAACTCTCCATCTTCAAGTCTTTGCTCATACTGGCTCCCTAATGATACTGAAGCAGCCTAGTTTGTCTGGGGAAATACCCGAGGTTTACTGTCTCGCATTAAGGAAAATGAAGACCTGACACACAAGGTATAGGTTTAAGAGTGGAAAGTTTAACAGGTGAAAGACACACAGAAAAGCTCCCCCACGTAGAGGGAGGGGGATTCTGAATGGATCTCCCTGTTAGCAGCAGGATGCAGCTGGTTTTATAGAGGGGCTTGAAAAGGTGGTGCCTGATTTGCATAAGGCCCATGTTATTGGTTGGATTAGGTATGAAATTTACATAGCTCTCAAAGAGGCTGGCCATCCCACCCTAATCTTTTATTATACAAATGGGGTTTCTACCAGGCCAGTGCCATGACACCCACACATGTGGTAACAAGGAAAAGGGAAGAGAAAACCTCCATGTTGGATGCTTCCAACACAGCCACCAGCATTCACATATGTAAGCTTCCAGCTTGCTTGTCTATGATTGCAGCTTGATTTTTCAGGCCACTTTTTGTTAGAAAACAAACGACTTGGAGGCTGCCTTTTCATTAAAAGAAAAGCCTTACCAAAGACTCTTGTTCCCTCGCTAACTTCCTAAAAAATTTCTTTTTAACTGCTATGTTAATATCTACTAAGGTGGTTATTTTAATAGTGTGAAATCTCCCCACCCCTATTTTCTCTTAACTCCTCTTGCCTTGATCTCCTTTTTTTCCCACAGAAGGTATGACCTAACCTGCAGTGATTTTCTTACCTGTTTATGGTTTATGTTCTCTCCCCAACAAGAATATAAAGCCAGAATGTAGGGATCTTTGTTATTTTATCAGAAGGGCTAAGCAGACATTTTGAATATGAATCAAACATTTGAATGGAGAATGAATTGAATCCTTTAATTTTCTCTGCAAAATAAAAAGTGATTTTTCAAAAACATACCAACTATATGTGTTCATTGGAATAAAGCATAGTAGTGGGGAAAAATAAGACTCTTGAGCCAGATAAACCTGAATTCAAAGGTTAGTTTCACTATTTACTAGCTAAATGTTTACCCAAGGCTAATGTCACTAATATGGTTTGGATATTTTATCCACTCCAAATCTCATGGTGAAATGTAATCCCCAGTGTTGAAAGTGGGCTGGTGGGAGGTTTGTGGGTCATGGGGCAGATTCCCTCCTGAATGGCTTGGTGCCCTCCCCCTAAAGAGCCTGGCACCTCCTCCCTCTCTCTCTCTTGTTCCCTCTCACCATGTGAGACACCGACTCCCCGATTTGCCTTCCACCATTATTGTAAACTTCCTCACTCCTCATGGGAAGCCAAGCAGATGTTGGCACCATGCTTCCTGTACACACTGCAGAACTGTGAGCCAAATAAACCTCTCTTCTTTATAAATTACCCAGCCTCAGATATTTCTTTATAGCAACACAAATAATAATAATAATAATAATAAACTAACAGAAAATTAATGCCAAGGAGTAAGGCATTGCTATAAAGAGACTTGAAGATGTGGAAGTGGCTTCAGAACAGGGTAACAGACAGAGGTTAGAAGAGTTTGGAGGGCTAAAGACAGGAAGATGAAGGAAAGTTTGTGACCAAAATGTCAATAGAAATATGGGCAGGGGGCCGGGCTCAGTGGCTCAAGCCTGTAATCCCAGCACTTTGGGAGGCTGAGGCGGGTGGATCACAAGGTCAAGAGATCGAGACCATCCTGGTCAACATGGTGAAACCCCGTCTCTACTAAAAATACAAAAAACATTAGCTGGGCATGGTGGCGCGTGCCTGTAATCCCAGCTACTCAGGAGGCTGAGGCAGGAGAATTGCCTGAACCCAGGAGGCGGAGGTTGCGGTGAGCCGAGAATCGTGCCATTGCACTCCAGCCTGGGTAACAAGAGTGAAACTCCGTCTCAAAACAAAAAAAAAAAAAAAAAAAGAAATATGGGCAGGGAAGATTAGGCTGAAGAGGTCTCAAATGAGGAACTTACTGGGAATTGGAATAAAGGTCACCCTTGTTGCTACTTAGCGAAGAGCTTGGCTGCATTGTGCATATCCTAGGGCTCTGTGGAAGGTTGAACTTAAGATGCCATAGGGTATCTGGCAGAAGTTTCTAAGCAGCAAAGCATTGAAGAAGTGCTGTGGCTGCTTCTAACAGCCTATAGTCAGATACAGAAGCGAAGAGATGACTTAAAATCAGAACATATGTTTAAAAGGGAAGCGGAGCATACAATTTGGAAAAGTCAGCCAGGTGCAGTGGCTCACATCTGTAATCCCAGAACTTTGGGAGGCTGAGGTAGGCAGATCAACCTGAGATCAGGAGTTTGAGACTAGCCTGGTCAACATGGCAAAATCCTGTCTCTACTAAAAATGCAAAAATTAGCCAGTGTGGTGGCACATGCCTATTGGTCCCAGCTATTCTACACCAGAGGCTAAGGCAGGACACTCACTTGAACCCAGGAGGTGGAGGTTGTAGTGAGCTGAGATCATGCCACTGCATTCTAGTCTGGTCAACAGAGCAAGACTCTGCCTAAAAAAAAATAATAAAAATTAAAAAAAATTGGAAAAGTCACAACCTGGCCCTGTGGTAGAGAAGGAATCCAAGTGGCGTGGAGCATCCACTTCAGAGATCAGCATGAATGAAAAGGAGCCAAGTGCTAACATCCAAGAGAATGGGAAAAAGGCCTTCAAGTTATTTCAGAAATCTCTGAGGCAGCCCATTGCATCACAGGCTAAGGAAGCCTATGGGAGAAGAATCGTTTAAGGGGCCAGGCCCAGGGCCCCACTGTGCTGTGCAGCCTCAGGGTATTGCTCCCTATATACCAGCCACTCTGGCTCTAGCCTTGGCTCAAAAGGCCACAGACACCCCTTGGACTGCCTCTGTAGAGGATAAGTCACAAGCCTTGGTTGCTTCCACATGGTGTTAAGTCTGAAAGTACACAGAATGTAAGAGTGAAGGAGGCTTGGCAGCTTTCACCTAGATTTCAGTGGACGTATCAGAAAGCCTGGGTGTCCAGGCAGAAGTCTGCCACAGACGCAGAGCCTCACAGCAGCCTCTACCAGGACAGTGCTAAGGGGAAATGTGGGGTTGGAGGCTCCCCCTGAGGAGTTGCCACTGGAGATGGCCTAGTGAAGCTGTGAGAAGGCAGCTGCCACCCTTCAGACTCCAGAATGGTAGAGCCACTGGCAGCTTACATCCTAAGCCTGCAAAAGCTCCAGGCACTCAACTCCAGCCCGTGAGGACAGCCACATGAGCTGTACCCAGCACAACCACTGAGGCAGAGCTGCCCAAGGCCTAGGGAGCCCACCCCTTGCACCAGTGTGTCCTGAATGGAGGACATGGAGTCATAGGAAATTATTTTGGAGCTTTAAGATTTAATGAATACCATGCTGGGTTTCAGACACGTGTGTGGTCTGTTTCCTTTTCTTTTGGGCAATTTCTCCCTTTTGGAATGGAAATGTTTACCCAATGCCTATACCACCATTGTGTCTTGGAAGTAAATAATTTGTTTTGATAATATAGGCTCACAGGTGGGAGGAGATGTGTCTCAGATGAGCCTTAGGACTTGGGACTTGATGTTGGAATGAATTAAAACTTTCGGGGACTGTTGGGAAGAGTAGATTATATTTTGCAGTCCAAGGAGGGCATGAGAGTTGGGGCCCAGGGTAGAATGATATGGTTTGTCTATCTGTCCCCTCCAAATATCATGTTGAAACGTAATTCCCAATGTTGGAGCTGGGGCCAGGTGGAAGGTGACTGGATCATGGGGGCAGATCCCTCATAAATGGCTTAGTGCCCTCCTCTGGGTGATAAGTGAGCTCTCGCTCTGAGTTCACACAACATCTGGTCGTTTTTTAAAAAGTGTGGAAATCCCACCCCACCCCTTGTTCTCGCTCTTGCCATGTGATGCACCAGCTCTCCCTTTGCCTTCTGCCATGACTGTGAGCTTTCTGAGGCCTTACCAGAAGCCAAGCAGATACTGTTACCATGCTTCCTGTACATCCTACAGAACCATGAGCCAATTAAACCTCTTTTCTTTATAAAGTACCCAATCTCAGGTATTCCTTTACAGTGATGCAAAAACTGACTAGTAGTCACCTCTGTGGGACTTAGTGTCTTCATCTTTAAAACAGTGATAATAATAGGTGAAAGAACTAGACAAATGCGCACAAAACATCTGGCACAGTTCTTTTGACTGAAGGCATGGTTAATATTACTTCCTTTTTTATATCTCACTTCCTCTAGCTCACATTTCACTTAAAGTGCCAGTTATTTAAACAGTCCTTTTAGTTCTAGACAGAATTATATACAAAGGCACACTTAAAAAAACAAAAAAAAACTAAAGACCTCTAATGATTATAGGTAGAACTCCATTTTAAAACCTAACATAAAAACCTTTGCCTAAACTTCCCACAGTACCCTCAAGTAAAGTTTTCCAACATATATCAAATATAATGTAGAATAAGGAATAGTACTGAGGGAATGTGTTCTCTTTCCAGGTCCACAAGGGGCATAGGTTTAAGGGCAAGAACTTCCCAGCGCCATGCCCCAACTCCCATCTCTTTCCCTCCAGATTTAACGGTTTTTAATTTTCACAGGCAGGGGAAGAATCAAAGTCAATCACTCCAGCCAAAGTCCTAAGGAACTCCTTTCATTGGCCTGAGGTCTTAGAGAAGGTGGGGGTTTCTTCCAGGCTAAAAGTCCCCTTCTTCCACTCCCCTTTGGACTCCATGTTTGGATCCCCTTCCACAAACACTCCCTTCGTGGAAGCCGTCTTTCTCTCTCCTGGATTTCCCCTCTGGAGTCCCCTTCCACTGTCTTGTGGAAGCCTGTCTTCCCCTCCTAAACTCCATCTCTCTCTATTCCCTTCCACTCAGTGTGGAAGCTGCTTTCCTCTCCTGGATTCCATCTTTCTGGATTCTCTCACTCACTGTGAGAGGAGCTTTCCTTCTCTGGTTTTCCCCCTTCTGGGAACCCTTCTCACTCAGTGTGAGCGGCTTTTCTTTCCCTCACTCTGTCAGAGCTAGCTGTTTCTTTCTCTCTTCTTCTCCTGTTTCTCTCTTTACCTAAATAAATCACTTTCTACAAACACTTGTTGAGTCCAGTATTTTACTTTACGAGCGCACTGTGCCATGGTACCTCTCCCATTCCTGAGAGAGTGACAGACTAAGAACCTGGAGAAACATCCTCTCAGGGGAGCTCAGGGCTCCCCTGAACCCCAAAACCCAGAAACAGTACTTTGCTATTTTACTGGTACTGAGAAAGTATTTCAAATTCAACTCCTATAAATATGAAAATCTCCACTGATGTTCATCTGTAAATGTGTTTCTCGAGCAACATGCTGCTTGAGTTTTAGTGGTCTCTTTAAATGGACCTAAACCTCACTGTAAAACTACCTAACCAAAACTAATGTAAGAAAATATCACATTTCTTATCAGGAGTATTTGGGAAAAGAAAAATAATTTTACAAATGTGAATATTCTAAGTCTACCTGCTTGAGATATAAATGCCCTGTACAAGAACAGAGGAACAATAACCATTTTCACAACTGTAGTGAAACATGTGTAGTCATACCATTCATGCTGCACACTCATGCATGACCTGATATTGCTGAAATAGAGTCTTTATTTCTGAACATTCCAAAACAGCAGTGTACACAGTAACAAATATTTAGTTATATGCCATAAGAAAGCATTCATTAGTGCAAATGGATTTTGTAAAAGGTCTATCAAAAAGATTTATTTGCTTTAAAATGCATTCATTTCCAGAAGCATTGTTAATAAAACATTACAGTTTCATCCTTTGTAATAAAGTATTGAAAATCAATTGTGGTACAGTAGCAAACATTGCAGGTATTAAGTGCAATGAGCTCGTGATGTCATTATGAATATGAAACCCATGTATGACAATAAATTAACAATGAAAAAGACAAGACCATTTAACGCTGCTGTCTGGCTATCTTCTTGCAATGCTTCAAATTATGTTGTGCTCATTCAACACAAAATTATGTCTCTCAAACTGCATGATGTATTTTTGCTGATATATCCCTAGAGCTAAAAAAATAGTACCTTACCACAAAAATATTTTTATGGCACAAAATTTAAGTTGTTCCATAGTGGTTCACATAGGTGTAAAAAGAAATAGGCACAAAAAATAAAATTCCTGTAAACTATAAAAAAGTAAATTTCAAAGCATACATTATAGAACCTAGTTGTCAATATGCAATGTATTAAAATACAGAACACGTAATGGAAAGATGTTTAGAACATGTAAGTAAATTGAACAAGTTACTTTAAAAAACTCATATGGCAAAGCATTATTGATACATCTCAATTCTCTCAAAAAGTATTCAGGTACAGAGCAGTTCTACAAAAACTTCCTAGATCTAAGTGTCACAATACTGCAACCATGGGTTTGAGAATGTTGCAGTATCTCAGGCAAATATTTAAGTGCAATAATTAGTCTCTGGTGACTGGTCCATTGAGAAACAATGCAGTAAATATATTAAAACACAAAAGGGAAAGAATATCCCAACACCCACTGTTACCCAGCCAGCTAGGTAACACAACCCTCATTTTTACTTCTTTCCCATTTTTCAAGGGTACATAAAACTGCATCAGTAGCAACCATCTCTCCAATTTCCATCCCTCAGAGTGCTGAGTGAAGACAGAGGCTTTGGAGGCTGAAGAAAACTAAAAAGAGACAAGAAAAACACACACACAGAGAGAGAGAGAGAGAGATTGTTAATAATCCTGTGCGTCAACATCACTTACTTTGACCTACTCTACCATCTATGCTCCTCCACTGCAGTGATGATCAGCCATTGGCACTATCCCAAGTGTACCTTGTGGTTCACACTTATGGGCCTTCACTGCATGCATATCTCCCAGAGTTCCAGTTCATGGTCAAGTGTCATGCATGCTGTATGTGCACAAGTAAATTTGCCACATAAATAAAAGTGACAAATACCCTTAATATAACATATTTTAAAATAAGAAAAATATAGACTCCTGGCTAGAAACATGGCCTAAAGACATAAATGGTTACTCTGTTGAATACAAACTGCAAATGAATATGAAGAAATCTTCAAAACCTTACTAGTAATGGAAGATTTGTCTATTATATTAGCAAAACATTAAAAAAAATTCTTTGGCTGTGTCCAGTGGCTCACACCTATAATCCCAATGCCTTGGGAGGCTGAGGCAGGAGGAATGCTTGAGGCCAGGCATTCAAGGCCGACTTGGGCAACACAGCAAGACCTTGTCTCCACAGTCTTTTTTTTTTTTTCATATTATCTGGGAGTGATGGTATGCACCTATAGTCGTAGCAAGGCAGGAGGATCACTTGATCCCAGGAGTTTGGGGTTACAACAAACTATGAACAACACCACTCCACTCCAGCTTGGGCAACAGAGCAATACCCTGTCTCTAAAAAAATAAATAAATAATTTAAACTAAAAAAATTGTTAAAAAGAATGGTAATACCCAGTGTTTGCTTAAGTTTGGGGAAATAGACCATCTCATATAGTCTAGCAGTGACAACTTTTCCAAGAGTTTAGTTTGGAGGCACATATTCAAGGATAAATGGTCTACAATAACCATATACATCAAATAATGTGATTTCATTCAGCCATCAACATGATGACACAGCTCTGCATTTACAAAGCAGATTAAGCCAAAACTCACTGACTAAATAAACATGTACCAAAATGATTTCTATCTGGGTAGCAGGATTATGGGTCAGCCTTTACTTTTCTACTTTTCAATAGTTTCTGTTTTTTAAAATTTGTTGCTGATCTGAGCATCTATTACCACTAAACAAAAACCAAAACTATTTATATATACATAAATGCATAAAGACAGAAAAAATTACTTGTTCCACCCCTTTCAAACTTTTACTATGCTCCTTCTGCTCCTTCATATCCTAATTTCTTGTAAGAGTTGTCTGTATTTACTGCCTTTATTTCCTCATCTCCCAATCTCTCCTCAAACCACTTCTATGAATTTTCTTTTACTATAAGACACTCCATGATATCTAGTTCAAGAAGGGTACATCATGACAAAGAGCTGGGCTAAAATGACCTCTGCAAGTAATCTGAAACTTTGAAGGGAAAAAGAAATTTCTACCTGGACCATACTGAACTTACCAACATAAGCTGATAAAGCCCCAGCTGAATGTCACTAAGATGCTTTTTAAAACATAAATGTGTGGGAAGAGGGTGTGCATGTGCACATATACCTGACACATTTTCCATATTTTGATTAAACATGACTAATCAACAAATATTTGAGATCCTACCCATATTGGGCATAGTTCTTGGCATCAGGGATACACAGCAATGAACCAAAGAGTCAACTTCTCCCTGCCCTACAATTTTTCGATAGAGCTACCATCTGAGCAAAGACCTGAGGGAGACACGGAGCAAGCCACGCTAGTAACTTGGGAGCAGAAGGCTACAAAGCTCTGGAGATGGAGCTTATCTCGTAAAAGCAAAAGCAAAGAATGTCAGAAGTGATAGTGATGAGGGAGTATGACATCAGAGAGAAGGAGACCCAACCCACACAGGGATACTCATCACTTTTCAAAGGGAGGAGAGCACAAGTCAGGCCATAAAGGGTAGTGACTTACTAAGGTTAAACCGAGCCAAAGGAAAGGTCAGCGTGTATCTGGAGCAGTTTCTAGTTCCAAACTGCAAATGAAGTTATGCAAACAACGATTCTTACCTTCTAACAGGTTGTGCAATTTTGCTTCGAGGCAGGTTACTCCCATTTATTGCCAACGAAGGTCTTGGGAGTGCACTGCGACCCATTAACCCAGAAGCTGCAGCTTTGTTTGGTGTGGGGATTCCTGTGTTGGAATATAGCTGTAAGCCGTTTGATAAAGGCATGTTACTGCTGCCTTGGACGGTTGGACTCACATAGGCTGTGGCTTTAAGAGGTTGTCGGACAGACACTGGGAAATGCCCCACACTGTGGACTCTGTGCTGAAGCTGTCCCGGTGATGGAACTAGAAGAGAAAATGATATTCACGTGAGGAAGCTTCTACCACTATCTAACCTAGGAAATGTGTGTTATTTTCAGAAGAGCCCATTATGCCTGAGAGTAAAATACACACGGGAGGAGACAAATGGAATATAGGTTCCAGACAGTACTGAGTCGTGGAAAATACTAATCCTTGATAAGGATCTCCTTCTGTCCATCAGCCACATTTTAGAGTGGCTGACTATATGCAGAAACCGCTTCTAAGTACAGCCTCCTTTCCTTTACAAATGTGATGATCTCTGAGTTCTTATAAGACAAAGTCTTCCCTGTTTGCTTGCCATACATTAGGATTTCTTGATGCTTGCTTTGATGGTGGATCCATGAAAATAAAATAAGGAGATACTTTAATAGTTGTAATTATAGAAGACAGGGGTGATATCTGTAGGTACAGTTTATTACAGATATATTCCTTAAATAATTTTCATTATGTCATTTATCTATCTCATTGGGTTGCTGGATATTATTACATTTATAATAGCAGCAAAACCTATAAAATGAAGGGAACTGGGAACTCTCTGGGTAACAACCCTTAAAAATTTCATCAGTATGCTGACCCAACTTTGGGTATCATTTCACATTAAAAGGTAACAAACTGCTAGGCAGAAGCTTTAAAATTTATTTTATTTTTTTTTTTTTTGAGATGGAGTCTCATTCTGTCACCCAGGCTGGAGTGCAGTGGTGTGATCTCCGCTCACTGCAACCTCTACCTCCCTGGTTCAAGCAATTCCCCTCCCTCAGCCTCCTGTGTAGCTGGGACTATAGGCATGTGCCACCACGCCTGACTAAGTTTTTTGTATTTTTTGGTAGAGACAGAGTTTCACCATATTGGCCAGACTGGTCTCAAACTCCTGACATCAGTCAATCTGCCTGCCTCGGCCTCCAAAAGTACTGGGATTAAAGACGTGAGTCACTGCGCCTAGCCAGATTTTAAATTTTTTAATCCCTTTCTCCAAGGAAAATAATTAATCAAATTTAACAGAAACTTATGCACATAATTCTGCCTATTTACTAACTACCCAAGCCTTTACTGCCTAGTACTTGTAACATAAACACAGATATAACCTGTTTTCTAAAACAGTTGAATTTACTTAATCATAAAATATATGATAGATATCTTTTTGAAGTAAATATAAGAGGGAAAAAAGACCCAAAAAGGTATCCATTTGTTTACCATCTCTTGAAAATATTTCCTTAAAAAATAGTTTATTCTTAAGTTGTTTTTCCTTAAAAAAATTTGCTTGAGTATACAAGATAAAATCTATACACAGAAATACAGATACCTGTGTTATTAAAAAGATAACACATTATGATCAATCAGGTTTCATCCCAGGGATACAGAAATGGTTTAACATGGTCAAATCAGTAAATGTGATACATCACATAAACAGAATTAAAAACAAAAATTATATGATCATCTTAACAGATACAAAAAAAAGCATTTGATAAAATCCAGCATCCCTTTATGATAAAAACCGTCAAAAAAATAGGCATAGAAGGGACTTCAAAGTAATAAAAGTGATATATGACAAACCCGTAGTCGACATCATATTGATTGGGGAAAAGTTGAAAGCATTCCCCGAGAACTGGAACAAGACATCCTTCACAAGGATGTCCACTTTCACCATTTCTAGTCAACATAACACAGGAAGTCCTAGCCAGAGTAATTACAGAAGAGAAAGAAAGGGCATCCAAATTGAAAAAGAGGATGTCAAACTGTCACTGTTTGCCAATGATATGATTGTATACCTTCAGAAAACCCTGAAGACTCATTCAAAAAGGTGCTAGATCTCATAAATGGATTCAGTAAAGTCTCAGGATACAAAGTCAATGTATACAAATCAGCAGCACTGCTATATACCAACAATGACCAAGCTGAGAATTAAATCAAGAACTCAATTCCTTTTACAACATCTGTAAAAAATAAATAAAAGACTTAGAAATATATATACTTAACCAAGGAGGTGAAAGATCTTTCCATGGAAAACTAAAAAACACTGATGAAAGAAATCACAAATGACACAAACAAAAACACATCCCATGCTCCTGGATTGTAAGAATCAATATTGTGAAAATGACCATATTGCCCAAAGCAATCTACAGACTCAATGCAATTCTATCAAAATACTATCATCATTCTTCACAGAACTAAAGAAAACAATTCTAAAATTTACATGGAACCAAAAAAGAGTCCACATAGCCAAAGCAAGACTAAGCAAAAAGAACAAATCTGGAGGCACCACATTAACTGACTTCAAATTATACTACAAGGCTACAGTTACCAAAACAGCATGGTACCAGTATAAAAATAGGCACATAGACCAATGAAACAGAATAGAGAACCCAGAAATAAACATGAATGCTTACAGCCAACTGATCGTAAACAAAGCATACAAAAACATACACTGGGGAAAGGACACCCTATTCAGTAAATGGTGCTGGGAAAACTGGCAAGCCATATGTGGAAGAATGAAACTGAATCCCCACCTCTCGCCTCATACAAAAATCAACTCAAAATGGATCAAAGACTTAAATCTAAGACCTGAAACATAAAAATTCTAGAAGACAATATTGAAAAAAATTATTCTGGCCATTGGCTTAGACAAAGAAATCATGACTAAAATCCCAAAAGCAAAGGCAACTCAAACAAAAATAAATAAACTAAATTAATTAAATTTAGGGACCTAATTAAACTAAAATAGCTTCTGCACAGCAAAATAAATAATCAGCAAGTAAACAGACAACTCACAGTGTAGAAAAAAAAATTTGCAAACTATGCATCTGACAAAGGACTAATATCCAGAATCTACGAAGAACTCAAATAAATCAGCAAGAAAAAGGAAAAAAAACAAAACAAAACAAGTAATCCCATCAAAAAGTGGGCAAAGGGCATGAACTGAGGTTTCTCAAAAAAAGATATACAAACAGCCAACAGACAAATGAAAAATTGCTCAACATCACTAATCATTAGGGAAATGCAAATTAAAACCGCAATGAGATATTACCTTACCCTGCAAGAATGGCCATACTTAAAAAGTCAAAAACAATAGATGTTGGTGTGGATATAGAAAAAAGGGAACACTTCTACACCGCTGGTGAGGGTTTAAATTAGTAGAACCACTATGGAAAATAGTATGAAGATTGCTTAAAGAACTAAAAGTAGAATTACCATTTGATCCAGCAAACCTACTACTGAATATCTACCCAAAGAAAAAGAAGGCATTATTTGAAAAAAAGACACAGGCACACACATGTTTATAACAGAACAATTTGTAGCTGCTTAGAACCAACCTAACTTCCCATCAACCAATGGGTAGATAAAGAAAATGTGCTATATACACAACAAAAAATACTACTCACTCATAAAAAGAAACGAAGTAATATTTCGCAGCAACTTGGATGGAGCTAGAGGCCATTATTCTAAGTGAAATAACTCAGGGATGGAAAACCAAATATCACATGTTCTCACTCATAAGTGGGAGCTAAGCTATGAGGATGCAAAGGCATAGGAATGAGATAATGGACTCTGGGGACTTGTGGGGAGATTTGGGAGAGTGGTGAGGGATAAAAATCACATATTGGGTACAGTGTACCCTGCTTTGGTAACAGATGCACCAAAATCTCAGAACTAAAGAACTCATCCATGTAACCAGAATCTTAAAATGTAACCATTAACGAACTCATCCGTATAACCAAAAACCAGCTATAACCAAAAAACTATATTATATATAAATATATAAATGTTCTTATATTTCTTATATATATAAAAATATATATATAATATATATAATGTTTTTATTTTATATATATATATATATATATTATATATATACAAAATGTGTAGGAGAGATAATAGGACCAATAGGACTCTATTCCTGAAAAAAATATATACATAAATATAATGTGCAGGAGAGATAAAATATATACGTATTATCCTAATCCTAATAGAGTCCTATTATCTCTCATATATATATATATATATATACACACACACACACACACACACACACACACACACACATCATACATTTTTCTAGCACTCAAATCTGCTATTAATACACACTGAGTTGGAGTCAACAAAAATTCCTAATCATTACCATATTTGCTACTCTTAAAACTGTATTTCTCTCATTGTACACTTATGCTATTGGTTTTGTTTCTTTTTTCAAGACAGGGTCTCACTGTATCTATTGCCTAGGCTGGATTGCAGTGGTGCAATCTTGGCTCACTGTAGCCTCAACCTCCCAGGCTCAAATGATCCTTCTACCTTGGCCTTCCAAGTAGTTAGGACTACAGGCATATATGCCACCGTGCCCTGGTTAATTTTTGCATTTTTGTAAAGACAGGGTTTCATCATAGATAGATAGATAGATCTCATATATATATGAGAGATAATAGGACTCTTATGTATATATATATATATATATATATATATGGACATGGATATAATGATAGGAGAGAAAATAGGACTCTTATTAGGATAATACATGTATATTTCTATATATATATACGACCACCCTTGATTTTTAAAAGACATATAAGACAAACTAGTTAAAATTAATAGGCATAATAGGCATAATTCTAATTTTACAAATGAGAAAACAAGACTCAGAAAAAAAATACTTAACTTTCCAAAGAGTTTATGGTTAAGAAAACACCCAAAACCAGGTCTTTGACTACAACTGTGTTCTTCCTTCTACACTTGCGGCCTTTCCAATTCTCTATCCTACCTTTGTTCTTTCCAGAAGGCAAAGTGGTCCAGAACTAGAAATTGTCATGATATGAACTTAGAATGCATAAAGAACAGTGGTTTAGATTACTCTTAAATGAGAGAAAATAAGAGTATAATCTTAAGATTTGAAACAAAAAGTTATGAGAGTCTTCCTTCTACTACACATTAACATTCTTCTTGGGGGCTTTCTCTTATTATGCTTGACTTACAAATGATGATTTTTCTATTTTCCTCATTTCTTTTACATGCATGAATTGGAATTCTACTACAAAGAAGATGTTTCTTTTTTTCTATGTATTTATTTATCTAATTATATATGAACCACGCATATTTATTTTATTTCATCAGGCATAATTCATTACTATAATTATTTTCTCTGTGGCTCAAACTGCCCCAAATTTGGCCATTGGGAGGTTCCTTCAACTTGGCTCCTGTATCCTTTTCACATTTTCCTGTCATTTTGGGGGCACTTCAATCAAAGCTGAACATTCTTTGCAGTGTACATTCTACTTTGGGACGTACATCTTTCTAGCACTCAAATCTGCTATTAATACACACTGAGTTGGAGTCAACAAAAATTCCTAATCATTACCATATTTGCTACTCTCAAAACTGTATTTCTCTCATCGTACACTTATGCTATTGGTTTTGTTTCTTTTTTCAAGACATGGTCTCACTCTATCTATTGCCTAGGCTGGAGTGCAGTGGTGCAATCTTGGCTCACTGTTGCCTCAACCTCCCAGGCTCAAGTGATCCTCCTACCTTGGCCTTCCAAGTAGTTAGAACTAGAGGCATATGCCACCGTGCCCTGGTTAATTTTTGCATTTTTTGTAAAGACAGGGTTTCATTATATTGCCTAGGCTGGTACAGTATTTATTTTTGTAATTTAGATATAGAATTGTATATTTCTATCAGCTAAATTTCTTCATGATACATTTGGCCCATTGTCCTAACCTCCTGACATAAAATCAGTTATTAGTCCCCTTAGTTTCTACCATTAGCAAATTTCATAGGTTGTTTCTGTGTGTTAATACGATCACTGATTCAAATATTTAAAAGTTCAAGCCTTAACATAGAATCTGTGGCATTCATTCATTCATTCAAGCATTCACTCAGAATTCCTTGTGTTCAGGCGACGTGTCAGGAACAGGGAACAGAAAGTTGAATAAATAATGGTCCAAGCCCAGAGGGAGCTTACAATCTAATAAGGAAAACAAATACATTGATGGTAAAACATGGTACATGGAATAACAGAGGTAAGCACCAAAAATCTAATCCATTCTAGCATTGTTTGGGAAGTATTTGAGAAAGTGTGTTAGGATGATCAAGGAAGCAATGAAGACTTCCGAGGGCATGGTATTTGGACTGTATTATAAAAGTCAGTAAGAGGAAATTGAATGAAGAAGGAAAAGGAAGAATGCTAGGCAGAGAGAACAGCATATGGAGCTAGAATATCACAGCAGTTAAAAGCATAAGCTCTGGAGAGTAACCAGATCTAGGTCTGCTCTCTACTTTTCTACCTGCATGGCCTTGGACAAACTGTTCCTTAACCTATCAAAACTGTTTCCTTTTCCACAAAATAAGAATGGCAGTAGAAACTAATTTATAGAGTTGTTGGTAGAACTACGTAAAATAATGAATATAAACTAGTTAGTACAGTTCTTTGTACGGGGTAAATGATGCCACTTTGTTGTTAGGAACTAAAGCATCATAAAATGAAAGACCACTGCATGTTAGGGAAATACAACTTGACATCCAAAACTAAGTTTGAGGGAAAAGGGCTACAAACCATTTCGGATACAGACTCAGACAACCGGTTGATGACTCTCAGCCAGTACACTCAGTACATGGCTCAGGCCTCCCAAGTTTGGGCATTTTTATGAATACTAGGACTATGGCCTTGTGCCTTCCTCCTAGAGGTCAGAGTAAGACTTAACTGACACAACCCATATAGACAGCATAAATAGGAAAGTGGGTGGGGGGGAATACGGAAGCAGCACATCCCAAAATAAAGTGAAGACACACAGCACTAGGCCTAATGCTCACTGCGTTGCTCATTGCTAGGTAAAACATAGAAAGTAAGTAACAGAAAAAAACTAAAACAGAGTGGATAAAAACTATTTTAGACATATTAAAATATAACTTCATTTAAAGGGAAAAAAGATAAAAGTATGCACAGGTGAAAAACAAGACAAAAGTAATGGCTAGACAGAATTAAGTGTGCTTATTCAGGTAGAGAGCTAGAAAGAAGGGTCTACAAAGAAAAAAAATATTTGTATGATGAGTGGATAAATCAATCACCATGTAGTACTTATACTATCCTTGGATATAAAGAACTACAAATAATTTACTATTATTACAAAATTAACAATTTAGTATATGTGCTGTGAAGCGAGCACTAAAAAATTAACAATTTACTATGATTGATACCACAGGCACTGGTAAAAATACTATTCAACTCTAATGGTGAAATTAAAAAAATAAGTTATAGGACAAAGAGAAAAGTTTAGTGTGCTTGCAAGTATATATAAAGCAATGGAACAGATATTTTTCTTACAATTAAAAGTTATAAAAAATATACAATATATAATTATATCAAATAATTATACTCACTACAAGACTGTATTCTTGAAATTCCATTTCCAGCTCCATGCAAGCTTGAGTCAAAACTCTGACTATTTCGCACGGTGACTGGAGAACTAATGTTGCTACCAACAGCAGTTGTACTTGGCATCCGGGCTAAGTTAGGCATACTTCTTCGGAGCTTATCTGGAAAAGAATTTTACTAAATTAAAAATGACAAATGTTATGCAACTAAAATACTAGCTTTCGAAAGCAAATAACAAAAGTCATATTGTGCTCAATAATATAGAAAGAGGATTACGTCCTGATGCTCAAGCTTTCTGACCTACTATACAGGAAAAAGCACTCCCCATCTAGAAGGGTTCCACCAAATAAACATGGGTGATGGCTACTACTGAGTGTCAACTTGACTGGATTGAAGGAAGCAACATATTGTTCCTGGGTGTGTCTATGTGGGTGTTGCCAAAGGAGATTAATATTTGAGTCAGTGGACTGGAACAGGCAGACCCACCCGCAGTCTGAGCGGGCACCATCTAATCAGCTGCCAGCACGGCTAAGACAAAAGGGCAGAGAATGGGGAAGGAGCGGACTTGCTGAGTCTTCCAGTCTTCATCTTTCTCCCGTACTGGATGCGTCCTGCCCTCGACCCTCAGACTCCAAGTTCTTCAGCATTTGAACTCTTGGATTTACACCAGTGGATTGCCGGGCCTCTCAGGCCTTTGGCCACAGACTGAAGGCTACACTGTTGGCTTTCCTACTTTTGAGGACTTGGGACTCCAATTGTCTTCCTTGCTCCTCAGCTTACAGACAGCTTATCATGGGACCTCACCTTGTGATTGTGTGAGTCAATACTCCTTAATAAACACCTCTTCATATATACATTTATCCTGTTAGTTCTGTCCCTCTAGAGAACCATGACTAATATAATGTGTAAAAAGACGTAGGGACTAGATAATCAGTTAGCCATTTGTTCCTATTCAATAAGTGAACAAAAATATATTTAAAAAGTTAGAAAATAATCTTACAGCCATTTAATTTACCAAAACAACCCTAGAAATTAAGTTACATGCTTCTTTAATAAAAAAGAAACCTAGAAGAATCAAACCAAAATTTACTGAATCTTTTGCTACCATATCAAAATGGAACAAATTAATAAAATTCAAATGAGGTGTCTTGAAATATCCACTAATCACATTAACATGACCACATTAATCTCTGAAAAGCTTTAACTTTCATGAGTATGCCACCAAATGTGTGGAGATGAAAAAGACCAAGAGAATGCTTAAATTTTTTGGACTTGCTAAGTTCACCTTTTGCCACCAAGAGGCAGCAGAGAGTCATATACAGATCTCAATGTTGAGATGTGAAATAAGCCAGTCACAAGACAGCAACTATGAAACAATTTTTTCATGATCAATACATATCCCCCCAAAAAACTAAAGTACCTATGTCAGGTCATTTAAGCATATATGTGAAATGCATAGATCAGGAAAAAAAAGTATATATGTGAGTAGTAAGCCATAACTAATTCAAGGACAAAACTAATTCAAGTATTGAATTCATTTCTTTCTCCCTTTCACACACTACTCCTTCTGCATTACTTACATCCATAAACTGTAGCCCTGTCCACTACATCACCATACTTTCCAAGTCCTGTTAATTCTGCCTCGAAAAAATTTAGTGAATCTTCCACTACTACCTAGTTCTGACCTCATTATTTATCACCTACATTTTCACAAAATTCTCTTAATTGGTCTCCATGTACCCTTGTGTCTTGTTTCTCCAATCCAATCTCCCATACAGCTGATTCCACTTTTCCTAGAGCACAGAACACAGCTAGTCACCCACTTGCTGAAATCCCTCCAACTCCAATTTCTCTCCTGCTCCTTTCTTCTGAAAGCCCAAGCTCCTGAGCACAGCCTAGATGAGGCCTTCAAGGCACAGCCTCTTTATACTTCTCCAGCTTGCCTCTCGGCCTGCTCCCCAAACACAAAGGAGAATTCTCTCATACCTGTGAGCATGCTGGTCTCTCCACGTGGACACTCACCCCCCACTTTGGAGAAGGAAGAAATGAACAAGGGAACAAAGACTTATTGTGTTTACACTAAATGCCAGGCACTCTAGGAGCTGTTGGGGATACCACTGTGTATAGGCAGATACAGTCTTGAGTCTCATTTATGGTCAAGATTTATGGTCTAGGTTTATAGTCTAGACCAGTGCTTCTCAATCCTTCCCCATGCCACCACTGATCCTAAAGAAAAAATCTAAGATAAATTTAAACTTAAAATTAAATTTTCTCCCAAATAAAATAAAGAATAACATTTTGATAGGAGTAAACCATGGAAGATCATAAATCATTTTAATATCTAAAATTTGTTTTACCCCTCCAACTTATAAGATATTTTTATCTTTATTGATATATACCCCAAAACACTAAAGTGCACATATCAGACCACTCAATCTTCTGGTCACTTTCTGTCAGGCAAAACCAGAAGATAAGAATATACTTGAATATTAATTCAAAAGGCATTCAAGTCAAAATCAAACTCAGTTCTTCTTATTCCACCTTCATAAACTGCTCCTTTGACATTACTAATACCTATTGAATGTTGCCATATCCAGCAATTTTTGCCCCCTTAGGATGGAAAAGACAAAAGATTAAACAAGCATAAGTATACGTAGATGATATGTATAATAAGAAAGCATAAGAAATTGTAGAGACTGCTATGGTAGAAAGTGGAAAAGATTATTTTACTTATGTGGCTCTAGTACTTTAAGAATTGGCACAATTATCCCCACCGTAGAGCAGCTTTTCTATGTACTTCCCAGCGGAGGTATCTACCACTCGCACACTTCCTTACTTTCTCTGCATAATTATAGGGTAAGGATGCTCAAATATTGCCACTGACTGTTCGATTCCTTGATAATTTTCCTCATTATCTTCTTGAGGCCTATTTTTAACAATCATATGTCTCATATTCCCAAATTCCTATTAAAGTTCCCAGCCTCATACAGCAGGTACTTCATACGTCAGCAAATATTATGTGTATGTTTTGGCAGACTGTGTGTAGCAGAAGAGAGGAATTAGAAGGATTCATCTCTACATAATCTTAGTGGCCACATCTAGATCTTTTGAATATTACAAAAAGTAGTGTAAAGAAGTCACCCTCTATCAGTACTAGACTATTTTCAATATATATTTCCAATTATATATCTTTAAGCAGCATGGAGGCACAGGAACATAATTATATGCTATTGAGAAAATTAATTGAACTTCTATATTTTTTAAAAATCTCTATTTACTATCAAAGTTTTCATACATACAGAAATGTTTTAAAATAGTATCAAACAGCTGCCTGTTTTCCATCTGGTCATACTGGTTGGTTCCATTTTGCTATATTTAATTATACATATACATATACATTTGTTTGCTCTGCTAAACAATATAAAAGCTTCAGACACCTAAACACTTTAAATGCAGCACATTGATCTCCCAAGAATGAGAAAATTCTATAGAATCACAATATTGTAATCACACGTAAACAAATTAACAATATCATATTACATATGATAATCTGCATACAAAATTTTTCAGACATCTCAAGAATATCTTTCATAAGCTTTTTCCCCTAAACCACGATCCAATCAAGGTCCACATGCTACACTTGGTTATGTCTCTCATCTGTGTTAGTCTTTAAAACCAATCTTTACTCATACTTAAGCAACAAGTTAGTTTCACAAAGCTTCAATCTTGAAATATGCTCTTTAAAATAAGGTCTTCCAAGCATAAACATTTAGGACACTATTCCCCTTGGAACGAAGCTGTGATCTCCAATTTTGTCAGACTATCTGGAAATGAGGTACATTTCCTGTCAAACAGTGTGGACTGTTTTAATAACCACATATACTTTAAAGTTCAGGGAACCAAAAGTAATGTTCTATTTCTATCTTCATAAGAAATCAGCAGTTTAATCTTCAAGGACTGAGATGCAGCAGGAAACTGGAAGAATGGACCAAGGAAAGAATTCAAATGAGTTTGCTCACATTAAAGAGGCAGCAAGACTCACCACACTATAAGCAAAGACTCAGGAATCTTTAGGACTAAAAGAGACACTCATTATCCACCAAACAGCAAGACCTAGGCATCCGGTCAGCCCAGGGTCCAGGGGAGGCCCTCATGATAATAAGGACTACATCACGCCACCAGTCACCCTTGCCATACCCTAGAAATTATGGGAAAGTTGGTAAAGATTCTACAAGTTTAGTCATTTTGATATTTAACAAGTTATTCCAGATATGCTTCTTTTAATTCTATGATTCCCGGAAATATCCCAGAAAGTTTTATGAGCCATCTCTTTAAATCTGGGCAGTATAGGAACTACAAAAGCAGAAAATATTAACATATATTTCTAGTTTATTCTCAATTATTTTAAAATGAATCAACAGTTTAACAATTATTTTCGCCTATCTATATTAATAATTTAGAAAAATATTTGATAGATTAGTTTCAAAGTGACAATTCTTATTTCACAATTTTGCTCAATATTCTGTGGTAACAAAGGCAGGCTAGAACATCTGAATCATATGATAATAAAAGTTTAAAAACAAAAGGGGAGAAAACAACCTTTATTCAGCACATCTACTCCAGGCTCCAGGCAATGGGACTAACATTCATTATTTCATTTACCCCTTATATTTAGGTGGAGGACATGTGTACCAGATAGTTTGGTGTGAATTATATCTAAGTTTCCTAAGAGATAGATATGATCTTCTCCACATTTTAGTTAAGGAAACCAAACCTGAGAGAGCTGAGAAACTTCTCAGCATTGCTTCTCAGGGTCTACTAGACTGCAGAGCCTCTGCTCTGAACCATTAAGCTAATTAGTCAGAAGTCACATCCAGAAAATTGCCTTTGTATTCCATTTTTCTTGTATTGCGAAAACTAGACATTTTAGGCAAAATAAACCTACCACAAAGGGACCTAAACAGTGGTATATCTCTACTTTCCTGTGAAGAATATTCCAGCATAGGTTTCACAGAAACCTAATCCTTTTCAGACAGCATTTAATGAAAGTGAATACCACTTTTCTGAGGTGCAACAAACAGCTCAGTGGAGGAAAATGATACTATTAACAATATCAATCAAGATGCAGTGCTAGCATCTGCTTGACAACTTGACTACGATGTTCTGAAACACTCAAGCATATTAAAAAAAAACCTTTAGAGGAATGACTCTAGGTCTCCTGTCTTGATTTTAATAAGATGCTATGACTTCCACTAAGCATATGGAATACATTGTCTTTCTGATGCTATGAACTTGAATATTTTAGTAATGATGACATTTTTAAGCCACCACTCCTTTAAACTTGAAATCTCAAGGTAGTAAGAGAATTTATTAATACAAAATTTTAAATATTTTCAAATGATCTCTCATTTAGCATCAGCATGAATGACACCAGTGCAAAGGAAGAGAAGTAAAAGCTAAATACAGGACAATGGCGGATCACTAATACAACATTTATATTTGGCCTAGAGATATTTTTAAAGAACATTTGATCACTTCTGGGCCCAGCTTTGAGAACTGGTGACATATAATAAATAAGAACTGTAACTGTATAACTATAA
Source organism: Sapajus apella (assembly GCF_009761245.1). Lineage (NCBI taxonomy): Eukaryota > Metazoa > Chordata > Mammalia > Primates > Cebidae > Sapajus > Sapajus apella. Next base: position 24,313,571 of record NW_022436949.1, on the reverse strand, counting down.
ATTATTTTTAATTGGTTTATCTCTCCATAATATATAGAATTTGTGTGTGAGAGTCCAGGTGATCATTAGTACAAAAACATACCAGACTTAGAATATTACATGATTGCTTCCCGCATAGTTCTTGCAAGTCAGAGTCTAACTCCTGGGAGTGTGAAAGAAAGATAAATGATGAAGAGACAGAAAAAGTATGAAAGAATGACACATACAGAAACCAAACATGTTGACAAGACAGATCAACTTCCCATTACCATGCCAAATGCTAATGGAAAGCAGCCTCCATGTTCCTGCTACTACACAGATCTTAATCTAGGTGTCAGGAGATTGGAGGGAAAGACGCATCCCAAACCTCCCTAAATGTGGCTGTGTAAGAGCAGCATCCTCTCCAAGCATCATTTTTCGTGCTTACATCACTCTGTGCTAGGAACAGGTAGTAAGAGACAGAAGGTTGTACATAAGGTGAGGAATGACACAACTCACAGCCTTTGTGTCCATGGGCTTGACCACGAACTTCTCAGCTTGCACAACCCTGCCTGTGCCACAGGCACCAGCAGCAATGCAGAGACGCTGCACATTTATGAGTCATTCTGAGCCAGCTATGCCATGGAGGTTTTCTTGAAGTAGTGAGTTAATAAATCTGGGATATGTAATCAGAAGCCAGTCAATTAGAGATGCAAATTTAGACCAAACTGAGGAGGTCTGGAGGATGAATTTAAATCTGGGAAGCATTTACCGATTATCTGTATTTCTCTTAAAACTGTTCTTTGGCTGGGCATGGTGGCTGTCATCCCAGCACTTTGCGAGGCCAAGGCAGGCAGATCACTTGAGGTCAGGGGTTTGAGAGCGGCCTGGTCAACATGGTGAAACCCTGCCTCTACTTAAAATAGACACACACACAAAAAAAGTTAGCCAGGCATGGTGGCACGTGCCTTTACCCCGGCTACTTGGGAGGCTGAGGCAGCAGAATCACTTAAACTTGGGAGATGGAGGTTGCACAGTGAGCTGAGATTGTGTCACTGCACTCCAACCTAGAGGACACAGCCAGACTCTGTCTCAAAAACAAAAACAACATTTCTTGATCACATAGTAAAGATCAAAGCATATCAAATATCAAAAAAGCACACAACCTACCTCCATTGGTCCTATTTGGTTGCTGATCTGGAGTTTGGGCTTGAGGTGAATAATACTGGTGCTGCTGGTAATTATTTGAAGGAAAATACTGGGAACTGGGGCTCCTCCTACACTCCCGAATGCTGGAGAAAGTCTGTGAATGAGGAATTCCTCTTTGGAAAGGGGAACATCTTGGAAGACGAGGCTGAGGTGGTGGCAAATGATCAAATTCCTCTTCATCTTCCAGACTGTATCGGTCATATTCTTGATCACTACATGTCCCTTTTTTTCCTGAACTCAATGACACACTGGAACTATGTCTTGATACAGATGCTGAAGTAGAAGCATAATCTTGCCTGAGACCTATAAAATAACAAATAGTGCTCTAGTGTATTTTGATCTAGCTAACATTAAGTTATGATTAATCAAGTATTAGATGAAAAATTATGGCAAACAGATTACTCACAGAGACTTATTATCTTGCTCTCAAGTTTACTAAATCCCAAGATAATAATCACATTTGCCTAATGAAACAGATATCTAATATTGGACAATTCTCTTTTGCAAAAAGATTGCCCCAATGCCAGTAAAGATTATATATACCTGCCATAGCTCATTCATTCATTTCTATCAATTTCCCCAAATGATCCCTTTTCAAATCAAGAGTTATTTTAGAAGAGGAACTTAGAAAGAAATATTCATATCATTATGAATAGTTTGCTGTCAGTTAAAAACAATTAAAAATCTTCAGGAAAAAAAAAGTAGGCATTCTACTACCCATCCCCAACTTTTAAAGTCAAAGGAAAAGTTTAAAAGCTGAGGTACAAATATTTTCACACAAGGTCATCTCTCTGTTGTTCTTTTATGTTACTAATATTATCTCTTTCAAAGCACACTGACACTTCAACATTTCTAATAGTTTTAGGTCATCCTATAATCATCTAAAAATAGTGAAACTACAAAGTTCTTGTTGTTTACCCCATTGTCAGTACTACAGCTTTTTTAAAAGTGGTCTAGCCCTGACTACTTAACTTCTGAAACTGACATACAATCTTTTAGCCATATATTTTTTAGAAAGTGTATTTAAATTTGCTTTTACTAAATAATGATATAAAATAACTATATTTCCCCTTAAAAATGTATCTTATTAGATCCTGCATAAGCATTACCATGTTCCTCTTAGTAGCCTTGATTAATTCTGAAAGCAGGAAATTATTATGCTTAAATGATACTTATTTCTACTTATGATGGCTGAAAAGATAACTCCAAAACAAACACTCCAGTTCTGTGCCTTTTGATGCCATTAATGCCCTTCAACTAGCTCACTCCCAGATTATTTTTTGTAGCTTTATCAAAGAACCAGTGACAAACTATCCTATTTCTACTTATCTGCTCTTTCATAATTATTTACCCTGCGAAGTATGTCAATGCATTTTAATTGAAATTTTAAGATAACTGTAGACTCACATCCAGTGCTAAAAAAAAAAAAAAAATCAAAAAAAAAAAAAAAAAGTACTTTGCCCAGTTTCCCCCAGTGGTAACATTGTGCAAAACTGTAGAATACTATGACAGCCAGGGTGTTAGCAGTGATATAATCCACCCATTTTATTCAGATTTTCCCAGGTTTATTTGTGTGAGTGAGAGAGAGACAGAGAGAAAAAGAGAGAAAAGGTATGTGTGTGTGTGTGTGTGTGTGTGTGTGTGTGTGTGTGTGTGTGTGTGTTAGAGAGAGAGAGAGAGAGAGAGAACACTAAGCTTTATGTAAGAGAGAGAGAGAGAGAGAATATTAAGCTTTATGCAATTTTATTAACTACAGGTCCAAAGATCCACCAATGAATAGTACCAATACTGCAAAAATCTCATGTTGCCCTTTTATAACTACATCCAGCTTCAAGGCCCTGTTGTGACCCTAAGCCCTATCCCTAACTCCAACAATCACTAGTCTGTCCTCCATTTCTAACATCTCAAAATGTTATATGAGTGGAATGATGCAATGCACTCTCTTACGATCGGTATTTTTATTCAGCATGATTCCCTGGAACTTCAAGAAAGATGTTGTGTGTATCAGTAGTTTGTTCCTCTTTATTGCTGAGTTGTACTCCATAGTATGATTGTAGCATGATTGGTTTAATCATTTACCTACTGAAAGCCATCTAAGCTAATTCCAGTTTTGGGCTATAAAGGTGCTTAGAACATTCATTCATGTACAAGGTTTTGTGTGAACACAAATTTCAACTATTCTGGGATAAGTATCCAAGAGTGCAGTTTGTGGGCCACATGGAAGTTGCACATTTAGTTTTTTAGAAAACTGTCCATCTATTTCCATAGTGGCAATACCAGCAATGTCCATGTATCAATGTATTTTGATCAGACTAGGTCTTACCACCTCATGATAGTGTAAGAAGCATATAACTAGCACCACCTAAAAAGTAGGACAGCATGAGAGAAAGAATCTCATTATTTGCCCATTACCTGAAGAAAAATGCCTAAACCTCCCCCTCTCCCTGTATATTTCAAGTGGAAGCCCCATTTTTCTAGTTTAGAAAGAACACATACTTTCTTCTTGCAGACGAGCCATGATCTGAACATCAGTGAGGTCCTGCAATTTATATCCCATGGAGATAGAATCATCCTCCAGTTCTGAAGTACTCAGCTCACTGTCGATAGATGACTGGGGACTGAGTGGGGAGCCCCTGGAAGTGTAACCTGAAACACAAAGGAAATGCGTGTTATTTCATCTATAGGGCTTTACAATTCATATATAAATGGTCAGCAATTTTTCTCATGTTTTCATGTCACAAAAATCACCAACATGTCACCATTTAATGGTCCCTGTGCACATCATGTGTTCACAATTCATATATACGAAACCACTTGTTAATTGTTTTCAAATTCAATTCTCACAATTTAAAAAGTGTACTATATACTTAAATAAATTGTTAAGAGGGTAGATTTCACATTATTTTTTATCACAATAAAAAAATTAACTACTGCTAAAATCTGCATCCTATTAGATATGTATATATCTAAAGGCATGATATGAGAACATATATATTCATTTTACTGGCAGTTCCATGGAGGGGGAAAAAAAGAATATATATATTCATTTTTACTTTAATAATAAAACATACTTGACTGACAGTAAGTGGTTATATATTTTTAATTAAATTTTAATCTGGTCCATTTGTTAATGAGTACAAACAGCAGTGCTACAAATGGGTAAGACTATATCACATCTAAAAGGTGCACGTACATATGCAGAAACATATACAAAACCCACCTAATATAGACCAGAGAGTAGTCACAGGAGACTTACAGCCACCCATGAAAGTAAAAATATCAGTGGCTTCAGATAAAAGAGCCAAAGAGCAAATAGAAGAAGGCTATAGGAATGGAATCACACCAATGCTGAGAAAAGTAAGAAAATGGTGAGATCCTCATATCATAAAAAGCCACTATGACTGTTTTCTTCTCCACAGTCTTAGCTAAATTTAAAAGCTATCAGAAAAAAAAAATATATATATATAAAGGCTTATAATCTTGAATAATTAAAAACTACCTAAATTGTGTCTGACATTTAATTTTAAAAGCACATAAGCATTTGGAAATACAGAACTGCATGCATATGCTTTTGCTAAAGAGGGAAGACAATCGCTACATATGATTGAGAGCAGTAGATCAATGGCATTAGAGTACAAAGTAGTGCTAGGTCTTTTTATACTCAAAGTATGCAGCACAAACTCTCCATTCTAAGATTATTCTAAAGCTTTTCAATGAAAGATGAATATGTAAGCTGTGTTTAGTAACTGAATTACAAAGCAAGCAGCTAGTCAAGAAGTTAAAATATTACCTGTTTTTTCAGGTGTTAGTATTGCTTTATTTGAGGTTTTAGAGAAGCTGGGAGTATTAATGCCATTGCTATAAGGGCTGAGTCTTGCAACGGGACTATAAGGAAAAGCCAGTGAGGCAGTTGAAGAGAAGAGACTCCGCCATCGGCTAGCTGTCATAGAAGCAGAAAATAGCACCAGTTAGCTATATGGAAGCAGATGTTGACTTGTCAAAAGGAGAAAGGGAAAAGATTTAAAAAAAGAGAGAAAGACAAAGCAACTTTTCATAAGACTATCTTAACTGACTTCCACCTATCTAAAGAAAAAATATATAAAAAAACAATTTGTGAAATAGGGCCCTATTTATACATTCATTTTAAAAATACATCAGTCTTACTTTGATTAAAGCCAACATGCCTGTATAATAATGAAAATACACTTTGAGTTTCTACATTAGAAATGTTTTCAATTTTCTATTTCCACATAAGGATTTACTGTTTTGCAATATAAAAAAGGATTAGTTTCAAAAGAAAAACTCATATTTATAATCTTTAGGAATTATGGGAAATGTTAATGTTAACTATATGTAATTCCATATTTTCCTACTCATTTAATATCAGAAAATATTGATAATATTTCATGTCAATTCATTCTCGGATTATGGGAGGAACTTAGAATGACTATTGTGTTTCCAAATGGCCTTGAGCCCAAAACAAAGTTTAAAGGAAAACGGTGTACAAAGTAACAGAAGGGTATCTATACCAGAACTTAATGACTACTGTAGGTGGCAAGTACAGAGACTATTTGTGATCATTTGGATTTTTTCTTTAAAAAAAATCTTCCAAATTTTTTGCATTAAGCATACATATTATTTATGTGACTAACTTTTAGAGATGGGAATACACATGTCATTACTTTAACACTATTTTGATATTAAATTAAAATAATGAACAGAAAGGAATTATACCAGCCATGGGCAGAAGATCTCATTCTTACATAACCTTGCTTGTCTAATTAATGCACTTCTCCCCTCCAAAATTGCCATCCCTTGTCTCTCCATATTCTTGGCGTTGTGCACACACAAAAATCCCAAATCATAAAAGCTTAAGTCACACCAAACATGGTTTAATCTGTCATGACAAATCAATGTGCTGGGCAAAATTCACTTTTCTGAAAAGTAATCATTTTGACATGTACTAAGCAGAAGGAATGATATAAAAAATATAAATGAGGCTAAACTTCAAGAAATAACTTGGTTTGTATTCACTGGGAATTTGACAAAACTTGAAAAACCAAATATTAAAAGGACTGCTTTGAAATGCATGCCCCCAGACCACTTTTAATGAGCAATGCTAATGAGCAATCAGACAGCTGAAAAGTGCTTTAAAATGGGCAGTAGGATGGAGAGAGAACAAACTGTGTGATGTGGACAGTTAAGAAAATAATCAGCTCCAAACTGGGATTCTTCAGATCCTTGCAAAACACCATCAAGTTTACTCAAAAAACAAAATGTTTCCTTTTACTTCGGCAAGAATTATTATATAACAACATATTCTAACAATTACATTAAATAAATATCTTTTCCTTAGGTATATGGAAGAACTACACAAGGAAACTACACTCACAATGACAACACTTTCAGAATCCACACGTTTCGTGAACCTGTGAAACCTGGTTTCCAATTGACACCATGTCACTTATCCAGTCTTAACTTACAGTGTTTACCCACCTCTTCCCAATCTGAGCCAGAACACGCACATGCACTCCTAATTCCTTCTCTTCTATGTAGGTCAACTTGACTCTGGAATACACTACAAACTAGGGGTTAATAATGCAACACACACTAGGTAGCTTTCTCACATGTTCAATCTCTATTATTCAGTTTCTCATTAAAAATTCTATATTTTAAAAGGCCAATAGTCCTTTGTGACTGCTATCCTGCTTAACAGATGATGTTATTTTATACCAGTCTGATCACTCGCCAGGCAAATTACAGTAACCGCGTGTTCTCACCCACAGATGCGGGCGGCAACACATCACAAGTAAGCAGCATTCATTGCTCGGTACAATAACCACTGTGACCCAGCCTCCCCGCACAATTGACACAGTTATTGTGGCTATGACAGCGCGATCCCAACTAAGAACACAATTAGCGTCTATTGCAAGAAAGAATGCTCTACATTGTTGTTTAGCATTGAAGCTTTTCAGAGAGGGGAGGTAAATTATTGCAGAGGCAAGCTAACAAAACAATAATGCTCCAGTAGGGCCCAAGGTTACAGCGGAGGAGGAGGGGGAAAGGAGTGGAAGCTATCATATCCTGGTTGTTCTTCACTACATAGCTAAAGAACTGTAACAGGAAGCATTTTTATAAAGAATAAAACAAATGAAAAGAACTTTTAAAAAAGGAGCAATTTTATCTTTTTCAATCAATTATTTCAATGGAGTTTTGGCATACAAAATGATGTTAAATGATTTGAGAGGCTCGGTGATGACCAAAATGGCTCTAAAGAAAGGAGTAAGGCAATTTTGCCAAAAGAGAAAAAATGGGTGATGCATTTTTGAACAACAGTTAAATTTCCCTTAATTCCTACTCCAAAGTTCTATTTATATTTTTTAAAAGGGGGGGAGGGGTTCACAAGCTTGGAGGTGGCATAAACTATGCATTTTTTCATTTAATTCCAATCCCTAGAATAGCATCAAAATGCCCCCAAATAGGACTACATTTTGAATCAATGTATGATACTTGGCACGGTTTTCTTTCCCAAATGCCTTAAGCTAAACTGCCTCCCAGAACACTTCTTTCTGTATGCTCTCTCTAATTCTACCACAGCTTCCTTAACCCACTCGCCACCTCCCACCAGATTACTGCAACCTGCTCTCCAGCTAATTTCCAGCCACCAACACTGCCCTGAGCAAACCTCTTCTGAACGTCCCTACCAAAATAGTGTTAGTCATGTACTTTAACTGTGTTACTCTTGTCCATTAAAGTGCCTCAGTGGCTTTTCATCAAATGCAAGACCTTAAAGGTACTTCGGCTCATTTCGCTACCACCCTTACAGACTGCCATTTTACCTGATGCCCACCTCTACCGTGTCTCTGAAGCTACCTTAAGGATGCACCCTTATTGGTTAAACTTTCCACAGCACTCCCCTTGTCTGATAATCATCTCCACTGAATGAATGTGATAAAGTACTGCATTGTAGACTGATACTTCATTTTTTTGCCAAAAACAAAAAACAAAAAAACTAAGTTGAGGGTGACTATTGGCCTATTAATTTATTTTTCTGTATATTTTCAAAGTTGCCTGACTGAAAAAATAAGTTAAAACACATCTCTGTAGTTATTTTTGTACACCATTAAGCAAAGTATGACCAAAAACACTAGATTTGGCCGGGCGCGGTGGCTCACGCCTGTAATCCCAGCACTTTGGGAGGCCGAGAGATCGAGACCATCCTGGTCAACGTGGTGAAACCCCGTCTCCACTAAAACTACAAAAAATTAGCTGGGCATGGTGGCGCGTGCCTGTAATCCCAGCTACTCAGGAGGCTGAGGCAGGAGAATTGCCTGAACCCGGGAGGCGGAGGTTGCGGTGAGCCGAGATCGCGCCATTGCACTCCAGCCTGGGTAACAAGAGCGAAACTCCGTCTCAAAAAAAAAAAAAAAAAAACAACCACTAGATTTGATAAAAGCTTCAGTGATAAAATCAAGAAAATCATAAAAAGGCAGATGACAGAATGGGTTTACAACCTAAGTTCCTTTAATTTGTTACACTTAAAAATTATTCTGTGACCAACAAAAAGTTCCCAGAAACAATGACATTCCTACCACTCCTTGATCATCTTTGCTTAGACCCAGTAAATATTCATATTGTTGTTAAATAGATATGTTTCTACACATAATCAAAATCAAATGTAAGAAAGCAATTACTTAATTCACATATAATAAAAAACTGATTTAATATCTTAATTAGAAGTCTCAAAAGGTCAGTACTGCATCAAACTAAAAGAGTTCAAAAATAAAGCAACAGTACAATATATTCTGGCAACAATCCTTCTCACGCTCTTCTCACTACAGTCATTTCAGTACCTAATACAAGTCTTGGCACACAGTATGCACTCAATAAATGCTAAATGTGGTCAAAATTTTGGCAAGTTGGCTAATATTTCCTTATCTCAAACCATTCTACCACTCCTATTCTGACATATAAGTAACTTTGTCCATTTTTTTTAACTTACGTATAATTCTGTTAACTCTGAAGACAAGCAATAGTCTAATTAGATGTTTCAAGCCAGCGAAAATCTCAGTGAAAAACATACCTAGAGGAGCACTTCATTAATGCTTCCTAGTAACTACTAAGTTGCTGAATTTTGTATCAATCTTCTGGTTTCCAACTAAATGACCTTATATTACTAAGGCCTAGTATCTGTGACTGTGGTAACAAACACTCAAAAGTGGTTGAACAGGTGACACTAAGAGAAGCTAGTTTCTATAATATTGCATCACACAGTTAAAAGGAAGGATTATGCCAAGCACGCTAGTTGTCGGAAAACCATGCAAGAAGGCAACAAAGCTGCCTCGAAATCTGGAAATGCTACCATTTCTTAAAATCAAAGAAAGAGTTACAAAACAGCTGCAATTCCTTTTAGGCTGTTTGGTAGAATTTCTATACATTCTACTGTCAGTAACACGGCATCTGAGTTCGTTTCAGTTAGGTGAGGAAGCCCTGGAAGCCAGTACCCTCACTCTTTCTAGTGAGCTATAACAGTAGGGCCACATCTCTCATTGGGCAGAAGTTATTCTAGAAAACAAGCCCTCCCTGTGACCATGTGTTCTCATTGTTCAGCTCCCACTTATAAGTGAGAACATGTATTGTTTGGTTTTCTGTTCTGTGTTAGTTTGCTGAGGATAATCTAGCTCCATCCATGGAAGGGGGAGGAAAAGCACTAGAAAAAACAGTTAATGCATACTGGGCTTAATACCTAGCAAACCCAATAAAAACCCATTAGCAGCAAACTTTAGGTCTGTTTTACTAAAATTCACAGCTTACTTTCTAAATAAGTCATGGTTTTGTATCTCCTTGCTCATGGCTCTCTTCCCAGGGAGCCAAATTTATATTCTCCCTCATTCCCTAATTCAGGTTCTGCCTTGTGGATCTGGTCAACTTGCATTTAAATCTTCATAAGTAATGTTGTGTACTTGAGCAAAAAACAATAACAACAACAACAAAACCATATATATATACACACACACACACACCCATATATACAAAAATACACACACACACACACACACACACACACACACACACACACACACACAGAGTGATCCAGAATGATTCAGACACCCAATGTTTACAACATCTAGAGTCATTCCTTCATTCAACATTTGGCAACAGATACCAAAAAACATCACAGGTCAGTCTCCAAGCAATTACCTAAATATCTTCCACAGATACACACAGCATGTGGCATTTCCCTGCTCCCCAGTCATTCTGAGAAGTCTGCCTGGCCCCAAAACTCCCGCCTGCTTTTTAAAATTCATTTCTCTATTCATTTAAGTAGGCACTAACTATTTGGCTATAGCATACCAGATGCACAGGTGCTGACAGGAATAAAATATGGTGACTGTTCTCCTCTCCTTCCCACTCCAATTTCTAAAGATCAGCTACTACAGAAGACAAGCAAGTAAGATGGAATATGATGTCATATTGTAAGTGCAGTAAAAGCACCATGAGGAGTACACTCAGAGCAAAGTAATGATGTTTACTGTGGCCCTTGAAGGTTGAGGAGCTTATCTCACAGGATATGGTACCATTATAAATGAAGTAATGCGTATGAAAGCATAAACACATGAAAGAGCAGTGTAATTCAGGGAAAGGCAAATGTCTGGACTAAAGCATAGGCGCTAAGAGGAGACTCAGGGCTGGAGAGGTTGGTAGGTTTGGGTTTTGCACTGTCTTATATGCATACACTTTAATGAACAGTTTACACTTTAATGAACAGTCAGTGTTTTGACTGTGAGAAAATGAAAGACATGATCAGATTATGTTTTATGATGATGACGTAAGTAGCCACAGAAATGATGAACTAAATGGGCATGGAGACTGATGTCTGGGAGACCAGTTAAGAGGCTTTTATAATAGACCTGGTGAGAGATGACAAGGTCCTAAACAAAAGCACAAGCAGAACACTTGGGGAGAACAGGTTTGAGGAGCCACGTCTGAGCTAAAGTGCAGCTATCTGGTGATCCAATGAATATAGGGAGTGGGGAAAAAAGGAGACCAAAACTAATGCTATAGTTTTTGAGTCACTGATGCCATCACTAAGATGGAGACCATGAGATAATCATGCTTAGATGAAAGAAAAAAGTGAGTTGAATTCAAGATAAGGGTTATTGGAAATGCCTATGTCCTTGTGTCCAGTATGGAGTTAGAGTTCAGGGAAGAGGGCTTGAGAGAAACAGAGACTCAGGGTATATCAACAAATAGGTTTAGATGAAGCATGAATGAAATCACCCAAGGAGAACATACAGAAGGAAAAAAGAAGGGACTGAAAGGAACAATTTAGAATAGACAGGTAGAGAAGGAGTAAAGGAGACTGAAAAGGTGATTTGGGGAGAAAAATTCAGGAAGCTCAAAGATGCATCGAGTCCCAACTGAAAAAAAAAAAAAAAAAAGACTAATGCAGAAGAGTTTCAACATGAGAGCTAATAGTTAACAGTGGCAACTACTCAGGGAGGGCCTGGGGCATGAAGAGAGGCTAATGGTAGAACAACTAGGCCACTGATGAGAGCAGATTCAGCAGAAGACGTAAGGAAAAATCAGTGTTAGCAGGTCAGGCAGATATAAGATAAGGAAGAAGTTTTTGAAGAGAGATTTGGCTATACACATTAAAAAAAAAAAAAAAGAAGAAGGGGACTTGTAGCTTGAGGAGCATAAGGCTCAAGGAAGGATGGCTTTTAGCATCAAGGAGACCTGCAGAATAGAAACAGCAGAGAAGAGTCTAAGAAAAAAGAAAAGCTTGGAAAAAAGATCCTGAAGATCAGAGAAATGGGACAGAGATTAGCTAAGGGGAACAGCCTTGGAAAGGGAGGGTTTTCACTTCCTCTGAAACAGGGAGGTAAAGACAGAATACAGAGAATAAGGGAGATGCAGGTGAGTTTAAAGCTTTTTGATCTGTAAATTTTAAGGCAATAAATACCCTGAGACTATTTATTCCAGATGCTGGGAATAAAGAACCTCATATAGTAATAGCCTGGGATGGCCCCCACTGGAAACAAGGAAAATGGTTTATCCTGAAGAAGTAAAAATGCATATCGTTCATAGTGATGTCAAAATAAATGAATTTACCATAATTAAGAGGGGAAAAACCACCCCAGTGACTGAAGATAATCTTCCACTGGGAATTTCAGGAACCATGGGAAAGGTCCTGAAAAGAAGAGTTAGATAGGGTCTGGAAGGCTGTATCCAAAATCAGAGAACAGCCACAGACTAACAGTGGTCATTTTCCGTAAAGGGCCAGCTGATAGTGTTATAGACTTTCCTGGCCATAGAGTTTCTTTCACATCAGCTCAACACTGACATCATGGCGTGAAAGCAGCCACTGAAAAAACTGAAATGAAAAGGTTTTATTGAAGCATAGCTACACTTAATTTATATACACTGAGGGTTGAATTTAATATTCATGGGATGTGAAATAGCCTTCATTTTTTTTTCAACCATTAAAAAATGTAAAAGCCATTTAATGTCTTACATTTTAGCTCCATAGGCCATACAAGTACAGCCAGAAAACCAGAGATGGCCATAGTGTGCCAACACCTGGGCTAACACACATTACCAGTTTTAAAATAGTCACTCAGAAAAATGTGCAGGGCTGCAACTATAGCATCAGGTGTTGAGACACAGCAGTGATGGCGGACAGGATACTTCTTTACTACACTTTTCCACAACATATTGTAATGAAGAACAAAAGAAGACTGAAAGGACACTTAGGATGCCTGAGTTCCAGTCTTCACCCTGCCACAGATTAGTTTTGAAACCTGGAGCAAATCATAACATCTTAAATGTTGATAATACCTTAAATGTTGCAGTGTTCTCATTTGGAAAAAAGTTATGTTTGTAGGAAGAAATAAAACAGGGTTTTCGTGGTTACAAGATGAAAGCCTATAGCATACATTCATAAATGATAATTTTTTTAATGTAAAGTTTACAGCAAATTGTAGCAAAAACATTCTACATTTTTTTTTTTTTGAGATGCAGTCTCGCCCTGTCGCCCTGGCTGGAGGGCAGTGGCACAATCTTGGCTCACTGCAACCTGCCTCCTAGGTTCAAGCAATTCTCTTGTCTCAGCTTCCTGAGTAGCTGGGACTACAGGCATGTGCCACCATGCCTGGCTGATTTTTGTATTTTTAGTAGAGATGGGGTTTCACCATATTGGTCACGCTGGTCTCGAACTCCTGACCTCAAGTGATCCATCCACCTCAGCCTCCCAAAGTGCTGGGATTACAAGGGTGAGCCACTGCGCCCAGTCAATATCCCACCTTCTGAAAGAAAATGTTCTAGAAGCCATGTAGGAGAAAAGAGTCTCAGAGTTTTCCACTTTTCCTAATTCTAAAGAAGTTTAACCTAGTCCTTTCAAAACAGTGGGCGCACTTCTTACACTGTATCTACCTAGACAACTACAGAGACTTAATCTTTCCTCAGTTGTTACCGACTCAGAAGTAAAATTGAACCGTCTGACCTTCAAAAGCTTGATCAGGGTAGGTCAACAGTTCTCACTTATTTATCTCGACTCTTAAATAATGATGTTCATTACCAGAGTCCTAGAAAAAAAGGGAAAAGTAAGTGAGGCAAGGTTAACAGACTTTCAATCCTTCTGCTTTCTTTCTTTATACAATAGGCATGCAAGCCTCAGTTCCAAGCCAAAAAGAGGAATGCAACTTCTAGCCCTTTATAAATACCGGTTACCGAATGGCCTAAGATCAGTGAAGGTACAAGAAACATCAGCTCTTTTAGAACTTTTTATACTCCCTTAAACTGGCAGGAAGTTTCATCCAGACCACAGCATTCTGAACCAAATCCATAAACCACCAGGGCAGGAAAATCTCCATTTCCATGAACCATCCTCTCAGGTATAAACTTCTTAGGTGATGTATCTTTACATACTTAGAGCCTATAGAAATTCTTGGCACACAGATGCACTCAAATATTTAGACTATACTTTAACAAAAGAATTCAAAAACCAAGGTGAAGACAGCAATTTACTGGTTCACTCTTAGAAACTCTGCCGGCACAGACTGAGACGCAAGCTTTCTGGAAAGGCTTTACGTTTACAACAGTAGGTAAGCACTGCTGACTTGGCCCCAACCTGAGCAAACCTTCTGGAGTAGTAACATATGGCCTACAGCTTATCTGATCCAATATTTTTTATTGGGTAAACTTGAGTAGCATTAGTTTCTCCACAGTGCTTGACGACCTGATAAACAAGCATATGGGGTCTAGGAAGTCCTACTACTTTGAAACAGATGTTCACAGTACTCTTTCCCAGACATGCATGAAATACAGAGGAGTCAACTATAATGTACCTGTCAGTGTATGTGTATAAGGAGAAGGGTGGAAGAACTACCAAATGTACCTAATTGGTAGCCTTAGGGACTATTCAATCAGAGTAAGTTAGTCATTATACTCAAGTCTCACAGTCTTCAAATTTAGCTAAGAAAAACTTATCAGAAAGTTGGTTATAACTTTTCCTGCAGTTCCCATTCATTCAACCTGACAATGAATGTAATGACATAAAAATCACTAACCATCATGAGTACCTATGATCCCAGGATATTACAGACACTCAATCTTCTCATTGTACTCGAAATGTAATATTTTTAAACATGATTTATATGCCATCTTTAAGAAATACCCAATCTGAGAGTTCATTAGTTCATATGTAACTAATACCTAGAGTTAATGAAGAAAGTCACTTTTGATATTAGGATTAAGCTTTAAAATATATTTAGTTTGAAAGTAACAAAACAGTTGTTGTACACAGTTGTACAGGTAAATGTTTCCTAAATATTTGTTGAACGAGAGTTACAAATTCCACCATGTTGCACAAGGAGTACTACTGAATAACATTTATTCCACAGAAACCAGAGTTTTATAATTGTTCCTGATATTAAGTTTAATAGGTCAAATGTTTCTTAGGTTTTAACAGGAAACATAATCTTAATGGATAAGGCATTTAATCATAATTAAAGGATTAGACTTTATCTAATTCTCAGACCTTAACCTGCTGTATGATCGCACATTTAATGCTCTTCCCTCAGGACTATTATTGGATCCTTCTGTGGGACTTCTCTAACCAGGACAACAGTCTCAAAGTAGACATGAAAAATAAAAGTCAGAATGGGGACCCTATCTCGACTATCAACTTGTTTCCATTTAATCACTGGTCAAAACTTAAGACGACAGCTCTAAGCACACACAGATGAAATCCAGTATCATCTAGGCCTGGAGTGACAGCTACAACTTCACAAGTCATCCTCAGGCTTCCCATCTGCAATTAGTAGGGGAGATTTTAAAAAAAATTGTAGTAGTACTTCAAAGACATGTCTAAAAATTCCTTTTTATAGAACCCATTTTCCCTTTAGATCTGTCTGTCTGCTATAGTTTAAATCAAACTTAAGGACAATAAAAATGGACACAGACTGTGAGAAGAGGGCTTGTGGACAAGTAATAATTTAATCTGAAAAGAACAAGGGAGAAGAGTGACCTAATAATTTGTGAACGATGAGATGTTATCAAGCAAATTACAGATGGCTGCTTCCAATTTAGACTGCAGCCACCATACAAGCTGACAACCTGCTATAGTAACTTCCAGGTTCTACACTGCAATCATGAGGCAAGGTAAGAATATGTTACAGAACCTAATTATGTGAAGAAATCGGCTAAATAATCTCGTGTCTGAAAACAGAGGGCCCTCCCTCTGAAAGGACAAACTAAATTTTTACTAAGAGTCCTCACACCTATGAGTGGGTAAAGCATGGTGGCAGATCCAAGCCCAGTAGGCTTTTTAGAAAGCACTGTCAGTTATTGAATGGAAGAGTGATGAGAAGAGAATCTGAATAACCCTTTCACCCCAATGTCTCCGAGACTAAAAGACTCTTATTTGAGTTATAGCTTACCCCAGTGACAGAAAGCATCTCTGACCCACTAATCTTGAGAGATGATAAAAAGTAAATATATGAATTCAGAGTTCTGACCAAGGAAAAACTATCTTTGGTCCTAAAACTAACCCATTCATGATTTTATTACAATGCCTGCACACAAAATAACACTAAAATATACATTAACGGCCTAAAACAGGAGTCTCTTTTCCTTCCCCATCCAGACCCACTTTCCACTGTGTTTTTCAGAATTTGAGTACAATTATATTAATTAGTATATAACATTAAATAGACAACAGACAAACCAATCATTGCCTTGCTGGTATCTCATTTCCCACCACAAAAAATTATTCTGTACATATGCACCTTCTCCATATCCATCTCCAGATTTGATAGTTCTATTTTTACACTGTCAAGGTTTATTGGATTTTCATTCTGCTTTTTAGCTGTGATCGGGATAGCTATAAGGCAATCACTAGATATGACGCGACCAAGTTAAAGAAAGTAATTATTCTGCACTAGAACACAACCCGCAGGTGAAGAACATCACAAGCCTGAGAGTCAATCCCTGTTATGGCACCTTCATCTTTCTCAGCTTCTCTAGGTCATCTCCGAGGCCACTGTTTCCTAGCTCTCATGCAATCTTTTTTCCTTGTACTTTTCCCACTGTTAAAATGTTACAATAGAGTGCATAAAGTGGTAAATCTTTCAACCATTTTAAGATAAAATCCAGATTTTGCATAACCAAAAATCTCCCTTTTGCTCCTACACTTACTTGCTTGGGTACAGAATTATAGTTTGAAAATAACTTTCTTCCTTCAAACTTTGAGGACAATATTCATTTTTTATCTAGCATCCAATGTTACTTATAAAATGTCTGAAGTTTGTTACACTATAGGTGAACCCCTTCAAATGGAGGAATAATTTATCTTTAATTCTGGAAAATCTGAAATTCAATAGCCAGGAGATATAGGTACATGGCTTTTTTTCATCTATCTTAGTTCATCCTGAGGACCTATCAAAGAAATTTTCTTCTATTATTTACTGATATTTCCTTTGGTCAGTATGTTCCTGCTTCTAGAACTCCTGTTAAAACATGAGAGGTTCTGGGGATGTCTTCTTCTGTCCCCTCACTTCTCTCATATTTTCCATCCCATTTTGGTAGATTCCTTTGGCTAACTTTCAGAGAAGCAGCTTGGTTCTTAGCCCTGTCCATTCTCCCCTTCAGTACTTCTAAGAAATTAAAAATGACCAAAAAAATTTATGATTTAATTGCTTGTTTTCCCAGCAGCTATCCTTTTACTGATCCAACTTCATTTATCTGAAAATGCTATACAAATGAAGGACCAGACTGAGCATGCATATGTGTGTACATATATACAAGTACAGTGTACATCCAATTACTGCAAATCTGCATTTCAAAAGATTAGTATCTTTAAACATACTGTTCCTTAAAATACTACCTTACAACTATGACAATAGAAAAAAATTAAACTCACAAATTAACAAAAGCTCCAAAACTCAAATATATGAAAGTTATTACTATACAGTTTAAAGATTCCATGTATTATAATTGAGAATATTAACAAATCAATACCTTACGTTTCCAAAGTAAATTAAGTGTCATAAGAACTTGGCCATATTTTCATCTACTGCTTCTTACATGTAGTCACACAAGAAATTCGGGTTATTAATGAAAAAGAAGAAAACATTCTCAAGTTTATCTAAGAATCTTCCTTTAACAATGCTAAAACCTAACCTTACCCATGTTCCAAAGAATTTCTAGAACCACTATTTCACTCTCCACAGTTCACCAGATTTTTAAAAAGAGGCTCTGCCTTCTAAGACAATTCAGGTAATATCTCACAGTTTACCTGTTAGAGATATGTCACTCCTTTACTAAAAATCATTCAAAGGTTTTTCAACCATTTTAAGATAAAACCCAGAATTCTTAACTGCCCTGAAGACGCTGCACACAATCTAGTTTCTAGTTTCATTTAGAGTCATTTCCCTCCATTACTCCCTTACCATAGCAGCCTGCAGGTTCCTCACATCACACCCCATTGCAGGCCCTTTCCACTTACTATTGCTATCCTTCCTCAGTGTCTAAAAGACTCTTCTTCCAGCTATGGCTTATCCCAGTCCTTCCTCCCCAGTGTCTAAAAGACGCTTCTTCCAGTTATGGTTTATCCCAGTGACAGAAAAGGCCTGGGACACTCTTCCTCACCCCCTCCTCCCATCAGATGAACGAACAGATGGACACACAAACACACATACCACACGCGCGCGCACACACACACACACACACACACACACACACACACACACATACACAAAGTTATTGGCTTCACTCCCACTTACTCTCAGGTCCCAGCTGATGCCCATCTTTGGGAAATCATTTTCTGACCATACTCCGGGTTAGGCTCCCATTCGCATCATTATGCTTCTTTTATGGGACAGGAAGAACAAAGAGCTGCTATCTGTGTCATCTGTTTTTCACACCAGAATACATGTTCCCAAGGGCAGGCACTAAGCTCGTCTTGCTTACCACTGCACCCTGTACTTAGCACTGTGACTGTACCTAATAAGTACTCAACACATTTCATGTACTGTAATCATCTGATCAGGCCCCAGTGTTTCAGAAAAAAGAGTCTAGAAAGTCTTGCTTTAAACCTGACTATTCTGTAGAGGTCCCAGGAAAAGGTGCCAACACCTATCAAAATAAAACTTTCACTGCCATACAGTAAAATTTAATCACTCATCACAGTAGTATAAAAGCAGTAGACAACTACTTTAAGAGAATCTCTATTGTTTTATTTTTTCCTTGGTGGAGATAGGTAACAAAATAACATGTCAATAAATTCACCAGAACAACCATTAATGTTTATTTTGATAAACACTTTTCGAATCATGGTAGAAATGCAAAGTGAAACCAAAGAAAAAAACCACATGGAAACATATGTACAATTCGCAAAGGAAAGAAGGATTATTTAAGGAAATCTGGCAAACATACGTCGGGTTACAGGGTATAATGGACTGAACCTGCAAATTTCACAGAAGCACAATCCCTGATTCCCTGATTATCTGTTACTGTACTAAATCATTGCCAATACTGAAGCAAATGCATCAGGGCTATTCTGAACATAAGAGCAAAGCAACATAAAGATGTGATGAAATCCCACAGCTATGACAAGGCATTTTTCATTTTCAGCACACAGGAATAAAAGCATATATCAAGAGACCCTGTCTCTGCAAAAAAATTCCAATATGATTCCAGATGGTTTTTCCAGTGGAAAAAGAAAAGCTTACCCAAAATGAACCCTACAGACTAAGTTTTAATTTTGTGTTCCAAATTTGACAGAGCATCTCAAGACTAGAAATATGAGCTGATGGAGATAACATCTTGGGCAAAGCAAGGAGAGACTGGACAGTTTCCAGAACACAGACATTTGATAAGCTTAATGTCTCAGTTCAATCTGTGTGGATTTTAACAAATGAAAGGGTCATCTGCAGAGCTGTGGATTAGCCTACAACTTTCTTTTTCATCAGCTAAATTTGGACATTAACACTCCATTATGACAGCTAAAATAAGATTGGGAACTGGTACCATATGAAGATTTAAAAAAAAAAAAAAAACTCAATGAATGGGGTGATTTCTATTCACATTTCCTTACCATATAATCCCAGAGGAAATGACAGATGGTCATAGCGAAACATGAGCCAAGGATAGTAATTGTGTAGGCCTCCACTATTTGTGAAAAGTATACCTACTCTGCTCAAATGTGACCTGTCCTGATTCAATAGTTACAGGCATTCAAGAACCTTAAGCCAAGATAAGCTTTTATTAACTGGCCCCAAATTAACTAAGCCATATATTGGGTATTTCAAATTACTCAGATAAGCTTTCAATCGTTATTTGGTTATTTAACATCCCAGCCTCGTGAATAAATTTACCAAAAACCCTAGATTAGCCTTATTTCAGTTTAGGGTAGCATGTGAGTTAATCCCACTCATGAAAGTTCTATGTGGTTCTGTTATTTTTATTCTAAAGGGGTGGAGGGGGGCAGAAAGATAGGCAAGTTAGAAATGGAACACATACAGATGTAATAAAAAAACAAAAGAACTAAGTAAAGAGACTGTCTTGGATTTTCTGTGATTGTTGAAAAAAATACACTCACAAAACTTTTCAGTGTAAGATCCCTAACAAATATCTTTATTTGTAGGTAGAGAAAACAGATACCCATCCTCTGCCAAAAAACATTTAGTTTTCTATGAAGTATAAGTAGCCAGGCAAAGAGGATTCCCTGTATTTTAGGTTCAATTTCTAAATGAAAAACTGTACATTAGGAATGTTTCTGTATATCTATGTAGCACCTCACATTTTTGAAGTAATTTTACATTTGATATTTCCAGAAATCTTTCTAAAATAGCCCTGTGAAATCTGCTAAATGTCCCCACTTACTAGGCAAGACCCTGGAAATAGAGGGCATGCTGTCAATCACAATGGAGCAGGAATGAGGCATAACTATTAAGGTGAAAACTTCCGGCATATTCACTGATTCAACAATTAGCATGCAACACCTACAGTGTGATAGGAGTTATTCCAGGCACAGAAAAGGTCACAGCAATGAACAAAACAGACTGAAACCCCCATGCTCAGAACTAACACTTTAATGAACACCACTCTGTTTTGGTTTGAGGGTTTTTTTGGCTTGGTTAGTAGAATGCCATTTACAACACCGAATATTCAGTGAAAATTGGATTTTTTTTGCCCAACTTAAGAAATTTAAACATACTCAAATTAGTCAATTACCAAAAAAAAAAAAAAAAAACAAACCATTCAGTACATTAAAAATGCTGAAAAATTTATTAAGCACTGGTAATTCAAAAAAAAATTTTAGGTATAGACCTCCATTTTCAGATCCTTAATCTACTTGGAAAAAGGTACATACATTAACAACTAAATAACAAGTTCGCAAAACAGGATGCTTCCAAATGGAAAGCAAACATCATTAGGACCATCTTCAAAAGAGGAAAACCAACCAAGATACTGAGCTTTGTCAAAGACTACATACTCAAATAAGTGGCCAGTGTTTTGGGTGAAAAAAAAAGATATTATTCTATTCTAGGCTTTATTAGTTAACTTCATACTGACAGACTGCAGATTTAGAGATGCCAGGAGATTTAACTTCCAGCAATGTTATTTCACTTTTAACATTACTTTCTGTAGATTATCCAAAAAAGCCATTTACGCTATTCAACTATATTACTGAGAGACCTAATATTTAAGGCATTGTCTCATCTAATTTACAAATTTCTATTGCCTTATAATAACACTACAAAATACAAATGTAAAAGAGGCTGAGAAAACTTAAGTAACTTGACTGTGCTGACTACATGATATATAAGACTTTATATATTGTAAAATTTGAACATTAAAAGATCAGCTTGAAAAAGAGGATAAGTTTTGCAATTTCTAATAAAAAGTTTTTCAGGGCCAAGCATAGTGGCTTATGCCTATAATCCTGGCTCAGGGAGGCCAAGGTGGGCAGATTGCTTGATCCCAAGAGTTCAAAATCAGCCTGGGCAACATGGTAAAACCCTGCCTCTACAGAAAATTAGCCAGGTACGGTAGCACACATCTGCAGTCCCAGCTACATGGAAAGCTAACGCGGGAGGATCACCTGAGCCCAGGGAGGTCAAGGCTACAGTGAGCTGTGATTGTGCCACCGCACTCTGGCTTAGGCAACAGAGTGAAACTGTCTCAAAAAAAAAAAAAAAGAAAAGAAAAAAGTTTCTTAGAGTCAAGTCAATTAGATACATATTAGTCATCTGCAGGAATATATTATATACACTAAAAATAATTATCCTCTTGTATCTTTTAAAAAATCCTTAACCAAGTTGCAAAATTGTTGTTGTGAAGACAAATGTTTTTAGCAATATTTTAAAAACAGTGATAATGTAGGTGCTGTCTCCCTACAAAATTAAATCTTATAAAATCTCCCTTTCCTCCATTTTCTTCAGAAAAAAAACTTCCTACAGAAGGGCAGGAAGCTTGTTCTCATAACTTCAAGACAAAGCTTAACTAGGTCCCATATATTCTCTCACAACTTATCAAGCTCTGTTATCTAGATCCAGCTTCAAAAGTTGTCAGATACAGCATGAAAGCTTTTTGAGGACCCTGAAATCACAAAGGTAGGCAGCAGGAAGAGAAATAGGCTTAGGTCCTGCAAGGAGTTACAATCCAAAAGAGCTCATTAGCAATTGTGCATTTAGAGACAACCTTGGGAGAAATGCAGCCAGATGGACCTACAGAAACCAACCTTGACAAATCCTTACTTAGATGGGTTCCTGGGGATGCTTACTCCACAAACAAGGAGGGACAGCTAACTTACTACTGTGGCTAACTTGCAGCCAAGAAAACAGCCTGGGCTAAAGACAGGAAACAAGAAATAAGGAAGAAGAGGGTGTAAGAACAGCTCTGACCACCAGAAACATTCTGGCTCCTCACAACTATGCCCTTCTCCACATGTCTTACAAGGCAATTAACCTTAACTTTTGAAGAATTTTCTTTTCAAAACCTTAAGGTCGAGAAAGAGGAACCAACTTTCAAAAACATTGACTCAAATATTACATAAGCAGCATCTCATCTGAAGCTTCAGGCTCACATTAAGGAACTTTTACCTATCAATGAAAGAGTGAAGAGTATGAGACACAAAAGTATCGCGCAGAAAGGAAGAGCGTGAAAAAGAGAAGGCAGCTTTACCCTTTACTTTACCTCTCATCACTCCTACTCATGGCTGTGAATTTCTTAGTAAAGTGTCTTTAATTTCTATGTATATAGAAGGAGTTGTACAACTCCTAAGGACTTCAATTAATCACCTTGCAACGAAATGTGTAAGATAAATAAAAACTGATTGTTTTAAAGTAAATAAGCTTGTGAATGGGAAAGCAATACTGCAAGCTGACACTTCAGCTGATGCCAGCCCATGCCCTGAATATAAGAGGTGGCTAATAAGGAAAATGTTGCAGGGACCTCGACCCATCTTCAATTATTCAAAACCAAAACTGGGACAGTAGTAATAGTGACATTAGGTTAAAAAAAAAAAATGAGACATTCATTTACTTTAGCATCAACATCTATTTTGTGTCAGGCACCCTTCAAGGAGTTAGGGAACTGGTGTTCAACAAAACAAAGTCCATTCCCTTGGGCAACTTATATTCAAATGAAAAGAAACAAGCCTAGTCTCAGAGAAAACACTCCATAATATCTGTTACTCAAAAATGCTGACTGCCCAAGGGAGAAATTAAGTCTAAACAAAAAGCAAAATGCTTTCAGAGTTATTGAAACTTCAAAAATATGGAAAGCTCGCATTATACAAATTAAATATTTACTGTACAGTATGTTATGAATAAAGTTTGGGTCAAACCATAATTTTTGATATCTGTCAATTAACCATCATTGACAAAGGACTCCCTTAATTGGAAGCCAGTAAGTATTCTTAAATATGGGGAATTAACTACGAATTCCTCCCTATTCCCTTATAAAACCACACTATAGTAAGAGTTCAACTCAAACTCTTATAAGCCCATAGGAAGATTGAATGGGAGAGGAGACAATATCAGACCAGGGATGGTCACAACATCTTAGAAATGAAAAGCGGAGGCCGGGCACAGTGGCTGATGCCTGTAATCCCGGAACTTTGAGATGCCGAGCCAGGCAGATCACAAGGTCAGAAGATCAAGATCATCCTGGCCAACATGGTGAAACTCCATCTCTACTAAAAATACAAAAATTAGCTGGGTGTGGTAGCATACGCCTGTAGTCCCAGCTACTCAGGAGGTTGAGGCAGGAGCATCACTTGAACCAGGGAGTCAGGGCTTGCACTAAGCCAAGAACATACCACTGCACTCCATCCTGGCAATGGAGTGAGACCCCATCTCAAAAACGAAAAAGAAAAGCAGAAACAGACTTGGGTTTTGACATCCTCTGCTCTACGGCCTTACAGCAAAAAGAACCTGGCAAGGTTCTGGAATTGTAGGTACAGAGTACTACCGTGGGTAGGGAGTTCTGTGGTGAAGTGAAAAAACTGGATGGATGACTAAAAATCTATAGGAAAACACTTAAACCCTCCAGCTCCCAACCCTGCCTGCTCAGGCAACTGCTCCTCTCCTATTTTTATCAAAGACAGGCTTCATTACCTGAATAAAATGAAACAGAGAGCCACTAGATTTAAGGATACAAACACAAATAAAAGCACCTTACAGATCAGGAGGACTAGGTGAAAATCTGAATAGCAGAAGGTTAGTTCAATGGGGGCAGAGACTTAACATCTGTGCTGTTGTTCACTGATGCATCTCAATAACCTGCAATGGTACCTGGTACACAGAAGTCACTCAATATGCAGCAGAAAAGTTTAGAAGATGTGGAGTTTTTTAATCTCCAAGAAAGTAGAACAACAACAACAAAATCAAGACTAGAAAGCAAGAGAGAAAAATACAAAAAATATATAAGTTGAACATCAGTCTAGGAGATTCTGACCCACAGGAGTATCTAGAAAGAATGAA
The DNA here is from genome assembly GCF_009761245.1 of Sapajus apella. Classification (NCBI taxonomy): domain Eukaryota; kingdom Metazoa; phylum Chordata; class Mammalia; order Primates; family Cebidae; genus Sapajus; species Sapajus apella. Next base: position 24,288,912 of record NW_022436949.1, on the reverse strand, counting down.
TAGAGAAAACAAGGGTGAAGGGGTATGAATACAAAGAAATAACGCAAGAAATTTTGCAGAACTAAAGTTTCTAGCACACAAAATAAATGAAATTTCAGAATACCAATCTTAAAAGACAATATTCTAATTACTTTAGGTAGAAAGGTCACAAATAAGAATCAGGGTTGCTGTTGAAGTCCAGCACCACTCTCATTTCTGATTCTTATTTGTTAAGTCTCTGCCCTCATGGGAAAACCATCCCCAAGATCCTGTCACCACCCACCAAGTGCCTCCATCTACCTGTGAGGGTTATAACCGGAGCTAAGGTTTGGATGGGGAAACTGAGTCAAACCATATCAGCTTTCTTAGAGTCACTCAGGTAAATGTGAACAGAATGAATACTAGAGCCCCCGACTCTGAGATGGCTGCTCTATTAGATGAGTATCTATCACCAAAGTTTTAACCCTAACATGCCTTTGTCCCTACACCGCTCTTCAGCTTTCTATTATTAAGTCACCTGTTTCATTTTAGTTAAAATGTTAATAAAATACATTCTTTCATCCCATCTTCCAAGTATTTAAAACAGATTTCTATTAATATTTACTTATGATCATGCCAATACGGCAGCATGGAATACTGGTTAAGGATGGAGTCTCTCGTGTCAGGGAGGCTCTGGCTCTGACTCTCTCCCTGAGTATCATTCTGCCTTGTAACTCTGGGAACCTCTCTAAACTTCATGTTTCTCATCTCTAAAGGTGAGTGCAGTTAGACTGAATAAGATGAAGGATGTTGAGAATGTAAAGGTAATGAATGTCACAGAATTAAGAGCTCTGGAAACATTATCAATTATACTTTGTTTTATGTCCAAATATGTTACAACCATTCATTATCCTCGAAGAGCTTCACAGGCAGTGTTCTCAAATATCAGTGCACATGAGAATCACACTGGTGAACTTGTCAATGCAGATTCCCCTGACCCTACCCTCAATCTGATTCTTTAATCTGGAGGAGGCAGGAATCTGTACTTTCAAGTTCTTGTATGATTTGGATGCAGGTGGTTCATGGAATAGAAACAGTGTTCCTACATGATGAAATAGATATCCAGAGGTTAAAAGACAAGCCAAAAGCCTACATAATTACAGCTTCAAGTAGTTCACTGCATCAAATAGCGAGGAACTGAGTACTACTCATTCGTTTTTGCTGTTTTTCCAACTGCCCTTTTTTCAAATTTAAACTTCTGTTAGGTTCCATAAATTAATTAATGTTAGACAATATGAAGATTATTTCTTAGTTTATAAAGGTTAGCACTTCCAGTTATACATCCAACTAAATGTTGAAGGCACGCAATAGGTCAGTACTCAGATCCTTACGGAACCCTGTTTTCTGCCTTAGAACCCAGCCATATAACCTTGTTACCAATCCCAGAGAACTGAAGACTGACCATTTTATTGACTGTTTTATTTGCAAACAGAAAAAAAAGGAAATAAAATGTGTGTTCCTACATTGCAATATAAACTAAAGCAAACTAAAAATATGGCTAAAAACAAGCACAAAACTAAACACGTTCTATATTGAGAAAGCTTGATGTGTAATACATGTGAAGCAAATTGCATGCAACAGCTGCACCTTAGGATAAGGATTTTCAATTGAAATGTTTATTCCAAAACCAGCAACAAAAGCAGAACTGAGAGTGAAGAAAGTTGGAGAATGTAAATGCACACATTCACAATTACCTTGCTCCAGTCTAAAGCACAGGGACCGTCTCGCTGCTTCCATCTCAGGAGTTGGGTTATCTAGGACATGTCTACACCACTGCAGAGGAGTCAGGGATTTCTCTGATGAGGTGAACATCTTTGAAGAGCCAACGTATAACCTAAAAAAAGAAATCTACATTATAGGTATGATATAGGTATACAGAGAGTACCTCTCTCTGCGGAAAACAACATGTATTTAACAATTACTTCAAGGTATCAGAAATAGTTTTTAAAGGCAAAAATCCGCAAATAGAATATGACACTTCCTGTAGCCTGGTGAGAAGAACTTCCAAAAAAAAGTCTAACAGTTTTCCCTGTAACTGTGTGTTTCAGCATCAGAGATCAAGGGCTTTTTTTTGGTAAGCTAGCCCTAAAAAGGCACCATCATGATCTTACTATCTCTATAGACATGTCAAGAAATGAACATTTTCATCTTTCTCTTTGGCAACAGACTCTTTTATGAACTTGGCTAATGAAGGTAAATATGATGTGGCAGACAAGGCAAATCTTATGTGTATTTAAAAAAAATAAGTCTAAACATCCAGAAAAGCCAGTCAGTTGATTATCTGAACCCCTACATGATCACGTATTTCTTCTGTCTCGAATCTATACTAACCTTGGTATATGCCTCTTTTTCACTAAAGTCAAACAAAGAGCTTTAAAAGTTATGTTTTAGGAAGAGTTCACTTTTAGCACCTATACCATTGCACAGTAATGAGTAGTATTCAAAATTACTGCCCCCCCCCACCAGGCATTGCAAGTTATAAAAAAAAGCTGTGCTCATTAATATACCATGTTAAGGTCGACTTTAGAATATTTTCAGTGATGGGGTTATACAAAAAGGTATACCTTGAGGAATAAGCAACAGTTAACTAAAAAAGAGGGGAGGGTGAATTACCTCCCCGAAACTGCTGGCTCTAATACATGACACCTCACTATTATAAGCTTACATTAATTACAAATCTAAAGTAATCTTCCTTCTAACAAAGCTTCCACAATTCCAATGAGCACACATTCTTGAAATAGCATACTTCATTATTCACCCTTTTACTGTTCTGGACAAAACATTCATCTATTAATTTATCAGTTATCCAAGATGGTTGAGGAATGTACCATTCTTTCATAAATTATTCTTATAGATTAGGGTTGGCAAACGTTTTCCGTAAAGGGCCGGCAAGCAAATATTTCAGGTGTTGTAAGCCACCTGATCTCTGTCACAACTACTAACCCTGCCATTCCAGTCCAAAAGCATCCTAGATAATATGCAAATGGATAAACATAAATGGATAAACATGGCTGTGTTCCTATAAAACTGATTCATAGACACTGAAAGTTGAATTTCCCATAGTTTTCACATTCTGTTTTTTCATCATTTAAATATGTAAAAACCTATCTTTCCCACCATACAAAACATGCAACAGCTGTGATTTGCCCTTGGGACAGTATGTTCACTCCTGTTACAGATGGAGACTCAAACATAGATCTAAGTTGATTTAATGGTAAGTCCAATATATTTTTTTTCCTTAGAGTGTGTTGCACAGTTGTGACTCCATCAAGAGTATATTAGTTGAAAATTCATATTCTTGAGCCCCACACCTCAGTCCTACTATGGCAAGATTATTACCTACCTATGTAGGTGATAATCCCCTCTACTTCCTTGCTAACATACCCCTGATACGGGGTACTTCCCCCTACTCACAAATACGGGTTAGTTTAGGCCAGTTATTCTCAATGTCTCATGCCTCAAAATTACTTAAACATCTTGTTAAGACAAATTACTAGACCACACCCCTTAAGTTTGATGCATAGGGTCAAAGAATCTGGAGTTCTAAGAAGTTTCCAGGGGATGCTAATATTACTGATGTGGAGACCACACCTTGAGAAGCACTGAGCTAAGCCAATCATGGTATTTCCACTGTTTCCCTTTGCCTCTGACTGGTTTAGGCCCAAGCCCCAGATACAATCCTAGCCAATAGAAACTGAGGGAAAATCCTATGATGGGCTTACAGACAAGTTTTTTCTCATGTTTAAAGGGAGGGCGGAGTGTCACAAAAGACTCAATTATATGCTTCCTAACAGGAAATACACCTTAGATATGGGCATACAAATAAGTTAAAAGTAAAAGGCCAGAAAATTTAAAATAAATAAATAAATAAATAACTACCCACAAAGAAAAACCTGGGCCCAGACTTTACTGCTAAAGTCTACCAAATATTTAAAGAAAACATCAGTTCCTTACAAACTCTTCCAAAAAAACAGAAGAGGAGGGAATACATCCTAACACATCTTATTAGGGCAGTGTTATCCTGACACCAAAATAAGACATTACAAGTTAAGAAAGTAATAATCAATATCACACATGAACACAGATGTCAAAAGTCTAAGTATTTCAGTAAATTGAGTCTAACTTAACCATTAACATACTTTGCCATTAACAAGTGGGGTTTATCCCAGAAATAAAAAGTTGGTCTAAACTCAAGCATCAATATAACTTACCAGATTAACTTAAATGAAAAAGTATATGATAATCTCAATAGAAAAAAAAGGATTTGATGTCCACTTCTGATAAAAATTCTCATCAAATCAGAAACAGAAACATCCTCAACCTATTGAAGGCATCTACAAAAACAGCATAGTTAACGGTAAAAGGCTGAATGTTTTGCCTGTGATATCAGAAAACAGACACAGACATTGGTTCTCAACACTTCTGTTTTAACACTCTGCTGAAGATTCTAGCCAATGCAATCAGGCAATAAATTTAAAACATTTACATTGGAAAGAAAGAAGCAAATCTGTCTTTATTCACAGATGACATAATCATCTACGTAAAAAAAAAATCTGAAGAATCTACAAAAATGATAATAGAATAAATGAGTTTAGTAGCAAGATTGTAGGATACCAGATTGATGTAGCAAAGTCAATTGTATACTTGTATATATTAACAAACCAATTCATATTTTTAAAATTTCACTTTCCATTTACAATAGCATTTTTAAAAACTATAAGATGCTTAAGGATAAATCTGACAAAAGAAGTGCAGAACCTGAACACTGACTACAAAACACGCTGAGAATTAAAGAGGACATAACTGGAGAGATACGCCATTTTTATGAGTTAGAAAATAAATATTAAGATGTCAATTCTCCTTAAATTGGTCCACATAATTTGCAAAATGCCAATCGAAATTCCAGCAGACTATTTTGTAGAAATGTAGAAGATGATATAAAATTCATATGGAAATGCAAAGATCTTAAAATAGCCAAACAAATGTTAAAAAAAAAAAATTGGAGAGCTATTCCACTGATTGAAGCTCATGACAGTAATGAAGACAGTTTAATGTAGCATAAACAGATTAGTGGAAAAAATAGCCCAGAAGTAAAACCACACGTATATGGAATATGATTTTTAGTAAAATACAATTTAAAGGATAGTCTTTTAAATAAATGGTACCAGAACAAAATGGTATCTATATGCCAAAAAAAAAAAAAAAAGAATTTTGATCCATACTACAAACAATATCCAAAACTAACTCAAAAAAGAGCACAGACAAAAAATGTAAAACTTGAAACTGTAACACTTTCATAAGAAACCAAAGGTAAAAGCCTTTGTGTCCCTAAGTTGGCAAATACTTCTCAGATACAATTTATAAGACTAAAAACATGATCCATAAAACAATATATCAATTGGACTTTATCAAAATTAAAAACTTTTCTTTTTGAAAGACATTGCTAAAAGAATGAGTGATTAAACCTTGGATTGGGAAAGACATAATTGCAAAGCGTGTATCTACCAAAGAACTTTTACGTAGAAAACACAAAACTCTGCAAATAGTAAACAACTCAATTTTACAAATGGACAAAAGGTTTGATTATACATTTTACCAAAAAAGAACCTATTATGGCAAACAGCTATATGAAAAGATCTTCATCATTGGTCACTAGGAAAATAGCTAAAACCACAATGAGATACCACCATATGCCTATTAGAATGACTAAAATGAAAAATACTAGTTATAGCAAGTGTCGAGGAAGATTTGATGCCACCGAAAACTTCATACACTGGTGATGGATGTAAAATGGTGAAACCACTTTGGAAAAAGAGTTTGGCAGCTTCTTAAAAAGTTAACGTACAACTACTCTCTGTTCCAGACACTCAAGTTATAAGTATTTATCCAAGAGAAATGAAAGCATGTTCATAGGAAGACTTAAACATAAATGTCCAAAGCAGCTTTATTTGCCATAAACAAACACTAAAAACAACCCAAGTGCCCATCAAAAGATGAGTGGATAAACAAGCCGTGGTTACAGTCATGCAATCTAATGGCTCCCACAATAAAAATGAACTACTGATTCATGTAACAACACAAATTATAAAATAACTATCTAGCTTGAAAGGAGTCAGACCAAAACAAATGGAAGACTACATATTCTGTGACTTTATTGATATAAAACTATAAAAAATGCAAACTACACCTGTAATCCCAGCACTTTCGGAGGCCAAAGTGAGTAGATTACTTGAGGTCAGGAGTTCAAGACCAGCCTGGCCAACGAGGTGAAAACCCATCTCTACTAAAAATACAAAATTTAGCTGTGTGTGGTGGCATGTGCCTGTAATCTCAGTTACTTGGGAGGCCGAGGCAAGAGAATCATCTGAACCCAGGAGGCAGAAGTTGCAGTGAGCTGAGATCGGGCCACTGAACTCCAGTCTGGATGACTAATCTATACTGACAGAAAACAGATCAGGGGTTGTCTGGGTTAGAGGTAGCAAGGATCAGAAGTGAAAGAATAAGGAATACAAGGGGCCATGGGAAACTTTAAGTGTTGAAATCTGTTCACCACACATTAACTGTGATCATGATTTCCTGGATATATATACATGTTAAAGTCTATCAAATTGTACATTTTAAGAACATGCAGTTTACATGTTAATTATATTCCAATAAAGCAGTTTTTAAAAAGTCACAGGATAAGGAATCACTGCTTTGTGATTTTGTTTTATTTTTTCAGACGTGGTCTTGCTCTGTCACCCAGGCTGGAGAGCAGTGGGACAAACACACCTCACTGCAGCTTCAACCTCCTGGGCTCAAGTAATCCTCCCACCTCAGCCTCCTAAATTGCTAGGACCACAGGCATGCACCATCACACCTAGCTATTTTTTTAAGTTTTTTGTAGCAATGGGGTCTCCCCATGTTGTCCAGATTGGTCTCAGACTCCTGAGCTCAAGCAATCTTCCTGCTTAGCCTCCCAAGGGGCTGGGATTGCAGACATGAGCCACTATGACCAGCATTTGGTGTTCTTAAGATGAGAAACTCATAGGTGCCATCTACCATGTATGTAAAAAGCCATGAATACCACAGACCCGACAGAAATGAGCCACTAGTCAACTGTGGAGTTTCCTTATCTCTATACTTCTTTCACCAATTTTCTATTTTTTATTATACTTTAAATTATGGGATATAAGTGTAGAACATGCAAGTTTGTTACATAGGTATACATGTGCCATGGTGGTTTGCTGCACCCATCAACCCATCATCTACATTAGGTATTTCTCCTAATGTTATCCCTCCCCTAGTCCCCAACTCCCCAACAGGGCCTGGTGTGTGATGTTCCCCTCCCTATGTGTTCTTATTGTTCAACTCCTACTTATGAATGAGAACATGCAGTGTTTGGCTTTCTGTTCCTATGTTAGTTTGCTGAGAAGGATGGTTTCCAGCTTCATCCATGTCCCTGCAAAAAACATGAATTCATCCTTTTTAATGGCTGCATGGGATTCCATGGTATATAGGTGCCACATTTTCTTTATCCAGTCTATCATTGATGGGCATTTGGGTTGGTTCCAAGTTTTGCTGCTGTGAACCGTGCTGCAATAAACATACATGTGCATGTGTCTTTATAGTACAGAATGATTTATAAACCTCTGGGTATATACCCATTAATGGGATTACTGGGTCAAATGGCATTTCTGGTTCTAGATCCTTAAGGAATTGCCACACTGTCTTCCAGAATGGTTGAACTAATTTACACTCCCACCAACAGTGTAAAAGCGTTCCTATTTCTCCATGTCCTCTCCAGCATCTGTTGTCTCCTGACTTTTTAATGATCCCCATTCTAACTGCCTGAAATGGTATCTCATTGTGGTTTTGATTTGCATTTCTCTGATGACCAGTGATGATGAGCTTTCTTTCATGTTTGTTGGCCGCATAAATGTCTTCTTTTGAGAAGTGTCTGTTCATATCCTTCACCTGCTTTTTGATGGGGTTGTTTTTTTCCTTGTAAATGTGTTTCATTATTTGTAGATTCTGGATGTTAGCCCTTTGTCAGATAGATTGCAAAAATGTTCTCCCATTCTGTAGGTTGCCTGTTCACTCTGATGATAGTTTCCTTTGTTGTGCAGAAGCTCTTTAGTTTAATTAGATCCCATTTCTCAATTTTGGCTTCTGTTGGCATTGCTTTGGTGTTTTAGTCATGAAGTCTTTGCCAATGCCTATGTCCTGAATGGTTTTGCCTAGGTTTTCTTCTAGGGTTTTTATGGTTTTAGGTTTTACATTTAAGTCCTTAATCCATCTTGAGTTAATTTTTGTAGAAGTTGTCTAGTTTCTGTTTTTTGCATATGGCTAGCCAGTTTTCCCAACACCACTTATTGAATAGGGAATCCTTTCACCATTGCTTATTTTTTGTCAGGTTTGTCAAAGATCAGACAGTTTCAAATGTGTGGCATTATTTCTGAGGCCTTCATTCTGTTCCATTGGTCTATATATTTGTTTTGGTACCAGTACCATGCTGTTTTGGTTACTGTAGGCTTGTAGTATAGCTTGAAGTTAGGTATGCCTCCAGCCTTGTTCTTTTTGTTTAGGATAGTTTTGGCTATATGGATTCTTTTTGGGTTCCATATGAAATTTAAAGTAGTTTTTTCTAATTCTGTGAAGAAAGTCAATGGTAGTTTGATGGGGATAGCATTGAATCTATAAATTGCTTTGGGCAGTAGGGCCATTTTCACGACATTGATTCCTCCTATCCATGAGAATGGAATGTTTCCTGTTTGTTTTGTGTCCTCTCTTATTTCCTTGAGTAGTGGTTTAGAGTTCTCCTTGAAGAGGTCCTTCACAGCTCTTGTGAGTTGTATTCCTAGGTATTTTATTCTCTCTGTAGCAATTGTGAATGGGAGTTCACTCATGATTTGGCTATTATTGGTGTAAAGGAATGCTTGTGATTTCTACACTTGATTTTGTATCCTGAGATTTTGCTGAAGTTGCTTATCAGCTTAAGGAGATTTGGGGCAGAGAAAAAGGGGATTTCTAAATATACAATCATGTCATCTGCAAACAGAGACAATTTTACTTTCTCTCTTCCTCTTTGAATACCCTTTATATCTTTCTCTTGCAAGATTGCCCTGGCCAGAACTTCCAATACTATATTGAACAGGAGTGGTGAGAGAGCATCCTTGTCTTGTGCTGGTTTTCAAAGGGAATGCTTCCAGCTTTTGCCCATTCAGTATGATACTGGCTGTGGGTTTGTCATAAATAGCTCTTATTTTGAGATATGTTCCATCAATACCTAGTTTATTGAGTTTTTAGCATGAAGTGGTATTGAATTTTGTCGAAGGCCTTTTCTGCATCTAGTGAGATAATCATGTGGTTTTTGTCACTGATTCTGTTTATGTGATGGATTACGTTTATTGATTTGCACATATTGAACCAGACTTGGATCCCAGGGATGAAGCCATTTTGATCATGGTGGATAAGCTTTTTGATGTGCTGTTGGATTCAGTTTTCCAGTATTTTATTGAGGATTTTCACATCAATGCTCCTCATGGATACTGAGGTGAAATTTTCTCTTTTTTGTTGTGTCTCTGCCAGGTTTTGGTATTAGGATGATGCTGGCCTCATTAAATGAGTCCCTCTTTTTCTATTGTTTGGAATAGTTTCAGAAGGAACGGTACCAGCTCCTCTTTGTACCTCTGACAGAATATGACTGTGAGTCTGTCAGGTTCTGGGCTTTTTTTGGTGGGTAGGATATTAATTACTGCCTCAATTTCATAACTTGTTATTGGTCTATTCAGGGATTTGACGTCTTCCTGGTTTAGTCTTGGGAGGGTATATGTGTCCAGGAATTTATATATTTCTTCTAGATTTTCTAGTTTATTTGCATAGAGGTGTTTATAGTATTCTTGAATGGTAGTTTGTATTTCTGTGGGATTGGTGGTGATATCCCCTTTATCTTTTTTTTATTGTGTCTATTTGATTCTTCTCTCTTTTCTTCTTCATTAGCCTGGTTAGTGGTCTATTTTGTTAATCTTTTCAAAAAACCAGCTCTTGAATTCAATGTTTTGTGTTTTTTTTTTTCTTTTTTTTTGAAGGGCTTTTTGTGTCTCTATGTCCTTCAGTTCTGCTCTGATCTTAGTTATTTCTTGTCTTCTACTAGCTTTGAATCTGTTTGCTCTGGCTCCTCTAGTTCTTTGAATTGTGATGTTAGGGTGTCAATTTTAGATCTTTGCCACTTTCTCCTGTGGGCATTTAGTGCTATAAATTTTCCACTAAACACTGCGTTAGCTGTCTTCCAGAGATTCTGGTATGTTGTGTCTTTGTTCTTACTGGTTTCAAAGAACTTATTTATTTCTGCCTTAATTTTGTTACCCAGTAGTCATTCAGGAACAGGTTGTTCAGTTTCCATGTAGTTGTGTGGTTGTCAGTGAATTTCTTAATCCTGAGTTCTCATTTGATTGCACTGTGGTCTGAGAGACTGTGTGCTAGGATTTCCATTCTTTTGCAGTTGCTGAGGAGTGTTTTACTCCCAATTATGTGGTCAATTTTAGATTAAGTGTGATGTGGTGCTGAGAAGAATGCATATTCCTTCGATTTGGGGTACAGAGTTCTGTAGATCCCCGTTGGGCCAGAGCTGAGTTCAAGTCCTGAATATCCTTGGTAATTTTTCTGTCTCATTGATCTAATATGGACAATGGGTGTTAAAGTCTCCCATTATTATTGTGTGGGAGTCTAAGTCTCTTTTATGTCTTTAAGAACTTACTTTATGACTCTGGATACTCCCGTATTGGGTGCATACATATTTAGAATAGTTAGCTCTTCTTGTTGCATTTATCCCTTTACCATTATGTAATGCCCTTCTTTGTCTTTTTTCATCTTTGTTGTTTTAAAGTCAGTTTTATCAGAGACTAGGATTGCAAACCCTGCTTTTTTTTTCTCTTTCCATTTGCGTGGCAAATCTTCCTCTATCCCTTTATTTTGAGCCTATGTGTGTCTTTGCACATGAGATGGGTCTCCTGAATACAGCACATCAATGAATCTTGACTCTTTATCCAATTTGCCAGTCTGTGTCATTTAACTGGGGCATTTAGCCCGTTTACATTTAAGATTAAATATTGTTTTGTGTGAATTTGATTCTGTCATTATGATGCTAGCTGGTTATTTTGTCCTTTAGTTGATACAGTTTCTTTATAGTGTCAATGGTCCCATTTCATATGTTTTTGCAGTGGCTGGTACTGGTTTTTCCTTTCCATATTTGTTGCTTCCTTCAGGAGCTCTTGTAAGGCACATGTGGTGGTGACAAAATCTCTCAGCATTTGCTTGTCTGTAAAGGATTTTACTTCTCCTTCACTTATGAAGCTTAGTTTGGCTGGATACGAAATTCTAGGTTGAAAATTCTTTTCTTTAAGAATGTTGAATATTGGCCCCCACTCTCTTCTGACTTGTAGGGTTTCTGCAGAGAGATCCGCTGTTATTCTGATGGGCTTCCCTTTCTGGGTAATCCAACCTTTCTCTCTGGCTGCCCTTAACATTTTTTTCTTCATTTCAACCTTGGTAAATCTGATGACTATCTGTCTTGGGGTTGCTTTGTGGTGTTCTCTGTATTTCCTGAATTTGGATGTTGGCCTGTCTTGCTATGTTGGGGAAGATCTCCTGGATAATATCCTGAAGACTGTTTTTCAACTTGGTTCCATTCTCCCTGTCACTTGCAGGTAGACCAATCAAATGTAGGTATGGTCTTTTCACATAGTCCCATATTTCTTGGAGGCTTTGTTCATTCCTTTTCATTCTTTTTTCTTTAATCTTGTCTTCACACTTTATTTCATTAAGTTGGTCTTCAACCTTTCATACTCTTTCTTCTGCTTGATTGATTTGGCTACTGATACTTGAGTATGCTTCACGAAGTTCTTGTGCTGTGTTTTTCAGCTCCATGAAGTGATTTATGTTCTTCTCTAAACTGGTTATTCTAGTTATCAATTCCTCTAACCTTTTTTCAAGGTTCTTAGCTTCCTTGCATTGGGTTAGAACATGCTCCTTTAGTTCTGAGGAGTTTGTTATTATCCATTTTCTGAAGTTCACCTCTGTCCATTCATGAAACTCATTCTCCATCCAGTTTTGTTCCCTTGCTGGCGACGAGTTATAATCTTTTGGAGAAGAGGTGTTCTGGTTTTTGGAATTTTCAGCCTTTTTAGGCTGGTTTTGCTTCATCTTTGTGGATTTATCTACATTTGGTCTTTGATGTTGATGACCTTCAGATGGGATTTCTGTGTGGGCATCCTTTTTGTTAATGTTGATGCTATTCCTTTGTTTGTTAGTTTTCCTTCTAACAGTCAGGCCCCTCCGCTGCAGGTCTCCTGGAGGTCTACTCCAGACCCTATTTGCCTGGGTATCACCAGTGGAGGCTGCAGAACAGCAAAGATTGCTGCCTATTGCTTCTTCTGGAAGCTTCATCCAAGAGGGGCACCTGCCAGATGTCAGCCGGAGCTGTCCTGTATGAGGTGTCTGTCAACCCCTGCTGGGAGAATTCATGTCTCTGAGCTTATGCCTGTTGTTCTCAAATCTCTCCCAGCTACCATCTTAAGCTGCTATCTAAAGCAATGCTCCACCTGTTACCTCCAACACCCTATGGGACAATTGCTGATCTCTTCTGCTGCTAAGAACTTTCCTCTAGCCAGCATAACTCTGGATTCCAGATACTCCCATTCACTTTTTTGTTTGTTTTGATAGAGTCCTTTTTTTGTTTGCAGGGGACCACCACCTTGCAGGAAGCTGTCTTCAATTTCTTAGGGCCTATGTGATACAAGTATTTCATTTGTCTACACAGCCTCACAGCATATTCAAAAGCAGTGTTCATTCTACAAGAACATTCAGTTTCTACGTGACCCACTATGCCATGTTCACTTATGTAGATTTCTCTTTCATACTCCATAGTCCAATTCTTATTGTCTGGTACTGTATCTCACTCCCACCTTGCATTTCATAGATGGTAGGGATGATCACAGCACTGAAAGCAGTGAATTCAGTTGAAAGTCTACCAAAAGAACCACTGGAATCCCAGATCCCCTCCCATAGAACCTGTCCTACTACTGCCCTCTCTTCATCTCAACCTGAAACCAGAGACTTTGCTATGTGAATAAGCTGATCCAGAGAGGCCCTGACTTCAGGCACACCAAACTTAGCTGATGGAGAAATGAGCTACCTTAGTTAACCAAAGATTAAATGGAAGTCAACATGCTGACTAGTTACAATTCTGGTCCCATTTCTCTCTTTATATTCCTAGAAGTGACTGCCTTGCTTATACCTCTTAGGAGTATAGAAGGTTTATGCCTAGAGAAAGAGATGAACCCAAGACAAAACCAAGAGATACTTGAATATGGGCTGGCTACCCATCCAATCACTAGTAAGTTGCACCAAGGAGCGCCATCCATGGAGAGCTTTAGATCTGCTTTAATACCTCATTTCAGTATGAACAGAAAACGACTGACACCAAATGTGTAAAATATTCCTTTTACATGAAACACTGAGACTAAAAGTAGAGGGGGTAAAAAGAACCAAAGAGAAAAACACAGAGAACAGATGAAAATTCCAAGACAAGTTTATTTCATCTAAGAGAAAATGTTACATTCACACACACACATGCAAGCACACACACACACACACAGAGATTTAAAACACAGTTTCTTCATGCTTGGAAAATGAGACTATCATAGCAAAAACAAAAGAGTCAATAAATGAGTTTGAAATATCAAGTTGAAGAAGTCTCCTGAAAACAAATAAAGGCAGATTAGCAATGGGATAAGACAGATAAGAAAATCAAGTGATTAAACCAATGGGAATGACCTACATCTGTCTGTTACAAGCTCTTAAAAAAAGAAACTGGAAAGTTATTTAAAAAAAAAAAAGGAAGAAAATTTCCAAACTGGAAGCCAGGTCTCATGCAATTCTAGGGTGAAAGTGAGCACAAATGTCCAGCATACCAAATAAATAAAATAACCCATACCAAGGTACAACATGACATTTTAGAATACTAGAGATAAAGGAAGCAAAAGAAAAAGTCAAAAAGGATTAGATAACCAAACACAGTGCACTCAATAGCTAGAACATAGCAGAAGCTAGAACAAAATGGAACAATGCTTTCAACATGAGGAAAAGGTTCACTTAGACTTTTATAGCCACTCCAACTACGAATCTTATGTAAGGGTAGAGCGACATTTTCAAATATGCAGGATCTCAAAGTGTACCTCTCATGCAGGTCTCCTTTCTCAGAAATCTACTGAAGGCTGTGCCCCACCTAAGAGAATAAATGAAACACAAAGGAAAAGGATTTAAGTAGGGAATCCACATTAACCGAGAAACTGAAAGAGTTCCCATGGCAACAGCAGTATGCATCCGGCCTGGGGGGAAAACAGTAAAAACTACAGCAATGAGATTAAGAGTTTCAGAGGGGATAGCACTACAATGTAAATTTTAAAAAAGAGATTAACAGATTGCCAAATGTGTATGGCCTTATTGAGGGATTTTATGGCTCCTTTAGAGTGTTTGGGGAAACAATTTCTGATAGGTAATTAAAGAAAGTGAAGAGGAGAAAAGAAAGGCCATTACTACCTCTTGGAGGAACAAAGGGGTCAGAGAATGTACACGTAACATGCAATTAACAGGACTCAGCTAGTAAATTATAATTATAATGCATACATTAAATATAAAAGAAAAACCATGAAAACCATTATGAGAAAGAGATACGGTAGGAGGATGAGAGGAAGAGAGCTAAGTTTTCATCTTCCATAATAAGTTCACAGATGTCTAAGATCAAAAAAAAATTAAGACTGTTTAGAAATAAAGAAAAAAGAAACAGCTAGAAGAGTATAAAGTGATGCCTATGCGAAGGACTTAGCAGCAGGAGGGAGTAGAGGACTGGTTCCTGTAATAAGCCTCATGAGAGGAGTTTTAAAAACCACTTACATGTTATTTATCGCATTATTTTGATAAAACTGTTGTGGTGCCACACAAACGTATGGCATTAAGACAGGAGTGATCATTTTCAGTATCAGTCTCCCAAAAGTGGGCAGAATAGCTTTCAGCATAGTATTTCTGTGACTTGGACTAGAGCTGGATTTAAAGAAAGAAGAAAAAGCCCACAATAACCCTTAATGTTTCCAATGAAGTATGACAATTGTCTAGAAAAAAAGTCTCATTCTCAAAATATTTGATACTAAAGTCATGTTTTTGCAGATAATACAAAAAACTAGGCACAGAGATCATACAGCCAAAAACTCCTTGAGTACAACACATCTCCAAAATTAGATAGGCAAGGAGACCAAAAATAATACAAAGCCCACGATAACCCTACGTTTCCAATGAAGTATGACAATTGTCTAGAAAACAAAGTCTCAGTTATTCTCAAAATATTTGGTTCTAAAGTCAGCTTTTTGTAAATAATACAAAAAACAAGTCATATATATATGAATATATATATACATATACAAGTATATACTTTATATATATATATATATACACACATATATATATGCTTATACCTGCCACTGAAAAGTAATATGCAGCAATTTGCAAAGAAATAATTTTAAAAGCCTTCAATCACTGCAAGTTTTATTTCAAGGAAAGCTGAAACTTCAACACTAATAAGCACAATCAACAAACATATGAAAAAATGCTCATCATCACTGGTCATTTGAGAAATGCAAATCAAAACCACATTGAGATACCATCTCATGCCAGTTAGAATGGTGATCATTAAAAAATCTGGAGACAACAGATGCCGGAGAGGATGTGGAGAAATAGGAACACTTTTACACTGTTGGTGGGAGTGTAAATTAGCTCAACCATTGTGGAAGACAGTGTGGCTATTCCTCAAGGATCTAGAAATAGAAATTCCATTTGATCCAGCAATCCCATTACTGGGTATATATCCAAAGGATTACAAATCGTTCTACTATAAGGACACATGCACACGAATGTTCATTGCAGCACAGCTTACTATAGTAAAGACCTGGAACTAACCCAAATGCCCATCGATGATAGACTGGACAGGGAAAATGTGGCACATATACACCATGGAATATTATGCAGCCATCAAAATGATGAGTTCATGTCCTTTGTAGGGACATGGATGAACCTGGAAACCATCATTCTCAGCAAACTGACCCAAAAACAGAAAATCAAACACCACATGTTCTCACTCATAGGTGGGTGTTGAACAATGAGAACACATGGAAACAGGGAGGGGAGCACCACACACTGGGGTCTGTTGGGGGGAAATAGGAGAGGGACAGTGGGGGTAGGGTGTTGGGGAGAGATAGCATGGGGAGAAATGCCAGATACAGGTGAAGGGGAGGAAGGCAGCAAATCACACTGCCATTTGTATACCTATGCAACAATCTTGCATGTTCTTCACATGTACCCCAAAACCTAAAATGCAAAAAATAAAAATAATAAAAATTTAAAAAAAAACAACAAATCTTTAGTTCTAACAGCATTTGAGTCACTGGCACCTGCTAGGATCAAACTAGACAGCTGATACAATACTTAGTGCCAACAAGCTCTTAAAAGGATATATGAAGTTCAAGCTTCACTTATTAAACTGTCCTATAACAAACTTTCCCTCCACCCCCAACCCTGCCTCACCCAGTTAGAGCTAAACTACTTCAGCACCTCACTTCAGCATTTAAAAGTTAACCTATTTCAAACACACATGACATACACTTCAGTCAACACCATTTGCTCCTGGAAAACATACATTTTCAATTAGCACTGTCAGAAAGGGAAGCACCCTCTGGTCTTTTCGCTGAAAATCAATTATGCAAAAAACAGTTTAGGTGGTTTAATTTAGCTGTGCCATATGTATAGTACAAGGTGTTCAACAGCTTTGATGAAAAATTGGCAATGATGTTAGCCAGCTGTCTGGGGTCTTGGTATTACATGTGGAAGACGAATATCTCATTCATTAAATTTTCCTTAATTTGTACAAATCACCATTTTCCCTTGAATAATTAACAACTTTTCTATTGTCTTTCACAGTTGGCAAAATTTAAAATCCTTGCCACATCCTGTTTATATAGTCTCAATGTTCCGCTAATTGTCATTCTACTAAAATAAAGCATCCTTATATGGCTGTATTTTATATTGGCTGGCTTATTTTTATCGTAGTATTTTCTCATACAGAGCCATCTTCCCGATTGAGGTGTGCAGGGCCTAACTTATCTTCAGAGTACTATACTA
This sequence comes from Sapajus apella, assembly GCF_009761245.1. Classification (NCBI taxonomy): domain Eukaryota; kingdom Metazoa; phylum Chordata; class Mammalia; order Primates; family Cebidae; genus Sapajus; species Sapajus apella. The sequence goes on along the minus strand of NW_022436949.1, from coordinate 24,271,686 downwards.
TCTTCAGTGCTTTTCTACCTGTTTCCTCCATTTTGCTTTCAGTCTAGAGTTTTTCCAATTTTGATCAAAATGCAAAAATACATTTAATATTTCCACATGTGTAAAACTGAAATACGTTTAATCAAAGCAAGTATTATAATATAATATTATAAGATAATATAATAATATAATCATATCTTATAAGATATGATTTTGTATTCCACTGCATTTCACTTTTTTGAAATGCTGGTCAATCTACTAAATTGACTTTATAAACTCATTAATGAGTTACACAGTCAGCTCTGGTGGAACAAAATATCAATGATGTAAACACTTCTGAATCTGGACAAATAATCTGAATTTTAGCCTGAACTCTATCAGTAACTAGAAGAGCTTACATAAGTCATTTCGCCTCAGAGCTCCTGTCCCTCAACACTGAAATAAGAGAGCTGAAACAGGTCATAGGAAGGTCTAGCATGTAGTTAGCTAATGGCTCCCATTGCCACTTCAGACCAATCTGACTTACTCTGTTTGTACTCTGGTGCTTCGCAGCCTGGTGACATTGGGACAGCAACATGAATCTTAAAAACATTTCTTCCATAAAGATAGGAAAATCATCCAGTCACACTGTGTACCATGTATGCATGGAGATTTTAATCCCTTTGAACTTTTTATGTGCTCTTGATACTCAGACTTTTCCCTTTTCCATTCTAGCTTGTGGCCTTTTGGAGAGCTAAGCCTATCAAATTAGTAAGATAACTGAGGAATCAGTATAGCAGGATGAGAGTTTTACTACAGGGCCATAAGAGGACTTAAGAATTCAGGTTCTGGAATTACCATCAACTTTAACTTTCTGAGACACTTAATTCCAGCAGGACTGTGCTAAGATAATCAGGTAGTATTATGGTAAAATTAAAGACTTAAAATTCAATTAAGATAAATATTCAAAGAAGAAAATTATTTTGTCAAAGTTTTTCATCAAAATGGAAAGCAGAACACACCACTCTCTTTAAAGCTGCTTTTTTTTTGTTGTTGTTGTTGTTTTGTTTTTAACATACTACTTAAAGGTTAAATAATTATTCAGAAAAAATATCTCAAAAGCCTGGTTAATCATTAACTAATGAACTATCATAAAGAAAATATTGGTTCTACTAGTCACAATTTTCCTCATACACATAACTTAATCCAAATCTTGTTCAAGTTTTTAATAAAAATAGTGTATTCTAAAGTTTTATTAGAAAAGATACACTTACATAAAAGAGCAGCTAAAATATTCAGCGATTAATCTACATTTGTAAACTTTCCTGAATTATGACATTTTAGCAGAAAGTACTATTCGAAGTAAATAAGCAAATAAATTTTGTTTAATCCATTAGGATGAAATCATAATAAAAATGCATTAAAAGTTGTAGGTGATACAGTTAACAGTAACTTGTTCCTTAATATTGTTACTCTAACAATGATGCCATTGTTACTGGGAGATGTGAAATCACATGAACAGACAGACAAATGTCCAAGGTATGTTCAATGAAAGGCAAGTGTTTAAAAAACCTGAGTGTATATGTTTGTATATTGATTTGTATAATTTTGTTTTTTATCTTGAAGGATCTACAGAGTATTAACAGGGTGAATTCTGAGTCATGGTAATAAATTGGGAACAAGAAAGAATTTTTGTGACCATGTTTTCATTTTTTACAATCAACATGTAAAACTTCATTTTAAATATTTTTAGAATAAGATACTATATACCTGCTCCAGTTGTTTCTTAATAAACACAAGAAATAAAAATAAGTTGCCATCCTGCAAACATATCAGGGAATCCAAATGAACAGCACTCTATTTGAGAGACCACCCCACAGAGATACTGTAGTCTGCAGTGATAAAGGAACTTCAGAGTACTCTGCAAGCATTAACAAGTAGGTTAAACTTAAAAAATTAAACCCTGTTGGTATTTTCTTCATCAATATGCCAAAGATTTGCAATACAAAAGATATCTTGATGCATAAAATGTAATAATAAAAATATTCCTGTAAATCAGGTAACTTTAAAATGTTTAAGTCCATCCCACTAAGATTAATGAACCCTCCTTGTTTATCCACCTGGAATTCTAATCCTATCCTTGTTTTCAGGGAGATTCTCTGCCATTTGTCTCTAGAAACATTTGTCAAGCATCAAGCCTTTGATTTATTCACCTACATTCTTGTTGAATGAAATAGAACCTGCTTCAATTTAGTTTGCTTCAAACCATCTGAAGAGCTAATATACTAATAACACTAAGTAGATGATTTCTGTTAAAGCTGATTATTTCAATGCCATTTCGACAAAATTAAACTATAAAAAGAAAGCCTAGGTATCAATATACTAGCAATAGCAGGATGCTAACTAAATATAAGTCCATTCAAAAGAAGAAAAGTTATTAATATATTAGATTATTAATCTAATATTCAATATCACAATTTTAAAGTGCAAATATTTTAAGCATTAAACTGATCCCATGTATCTCCGCATGAAAAATACAAACAAGCTTCCTTCCACTGTTTACATACATACCATCAGAAAGGCTAAGTAGGAACTAAATCAATCTAAAATAATTTGAAAGTGGCATAAAGGCTGAGAGTTATTAGTGAAATCTAAGGACCATCATGAAAGCATTTCCTAGTACCACATTCAGGGTGAAACTGAGATTACAATACACCCTGGGCTTTATAGAAATAAGGGTCCAGCTTTGAAAGACTGCCTTAAAGTCCCAGAAAGTGATGAGTTGATTTTTTTTTTACACCTTGAGCTACCTGCACAGCTGCCAAAAAGTATTAAGGTGGATGATGAATACACCTCTGAAAGGCTTATTATAGCTCCATATATTTTGAGTATTGAATCAAACCAATTAACTAATGTACTTTATAGTTAGAGCTCTCACATGATACAGTGTAAGGGAAAAAGAACACTGCAGTTCCCAACAAGAAACCAGTAAGGATCTCCATTTCCCATTCCCTTCCATGCAATCATGCAACAGAGACACAAAGAAAGTAATGAAAACCTATCTTGGAAAAAACAGAAAGGGTCCTATATAAATAGGACCTAAAATAAAGGAAAACTACAACTATTCTTCACGCCTCTGCAATGTAGAGCTGAATCCTGTTCATTTTCCTTTCAGGAATCCAAGTTCCACCTTATCTGAAACATATCTCATATGTCTGGTGTCCACACAAAACGGGAACTAACCAAAAGAAATCAGTCATGAAATGACTATTCCCCCATGAGCAAGCAGCAAGAAAAATACATCATAAAGTAATTGGATGCCTCCCCTTAAAGTTACTCATTCATGGAAAGTAGACAGTGCTAACTAGATGTCAACTGAACAAATGCTGTCAGTCTCAAGTCTTTTGATAACCAAACTAAAAAAGTTTCTAAGAAATAAGAAAATAAGGCTTCTCTAATCTCATGTTTCTTCTACATTTTAATTTTAAAAATAGAAACCAAGGAACTGTCTAGGTAAAAAAGTGCTTTCCACCTGTTTATTCCACTCATTGAAAAGTACTCTTTATTGGCACTATTATTTATGGGAAAGCGAGTGAGGTCACCCTATTTTAAAAAGCAAGCCAGTCTCTGAAAATAGGATTTCAATGAAAATGCAGCGCAAAAGGGCACACTACTGCAAAATTCAAACTGCAAGAACGAACCTCTCTCTAAAGAGATCCATCATTACGCGGCTTCCGATGCCACCAGAGGAGGAAGAGCATGCAAATCCCGTCCAGCGTTCGTTTAAAAGGAAAGAACAGTAACAGTCGCAGACAAGAGGCCAACCCCTGCCATTCCCCGTCATCCCCCGAAAAAAAACTGGGGAAAAGAGCAGCACTGAGCAACAAGACAAGATGACATGGATTTTGCACTTAATGCTACGCGCAGCTTGGGACCCAACAATCGGCAAACAGCAGAACCCAAGGCAGATGAGGGGGCCGATTCATCTGCAGTCGAAGCGATTAGAAAACAGGTTTCTGCCTTCATGAGAAGCCTCATCATGGGAAGTGTCACCGCCTGGCTCGACACCTGCTGGATCAGCCCCAGCCTCTGGGAACAGCGGGGAGTTACTCCGGCGGCCGCAAGGGGACCCCAGTGCGTCCCCCGCCCCCACGCCCAGGCGCCCGCAGCCTCCGAGGCCAGGCTCAGGGAGGGAGTGGAGCCAGGCAGTACCAGGTGTAGTCATCCTCGTCCCGCCAGGCGGCTACGCTCTCCAGATCCAGCGGTTCCACCTCGTCCAGCAGCGTTGGGGGCGGCGAGGGCGTCGCTGCAGCTCCCCCCGGCGGCGTCCCCGCGCCCCCCGGCTCCGGCCCGAAGAAGCCCGCCGCCGGCTTGAAGTAGACGAAGGGCGCCTCGGGTGTCTGCGCCAGGCTGCAGAGAAGGGAGGGCGCGGGGCTGGGCAGGCAGAAGGTGCCCGGGAACGCGGGGCTGGAGCCGCCGCCGCTGCCGCTGCCGCCTCCGCCCCCCGCGCCCAGAGCCAGCCCGAGCCCCAGGCCCCCCGAGGCCGCGGCGGTGGCCGTGGCGGCCGGGGGGCTCCGAGGACCCAACGGGCTGCAGGCCCCGGCAGGGGGCGGCGCGGCAGGCGGTGGCGGCGGCAGCAGCAGCAGGTGCGGGGCGGCGGCCGCGCTGGCCGCTCGGTTCCGCAGCTGCTCGTTCTGCTTCTCCAGCTTGCGCACCAGCTCCTGCAGCTTCTTCACCTCCAGCTCCGCGTTCACCACCGGCCCGGAGCCCGCTCCGGAGCTGACCGCCGCGGAGGCGCATTTCACCTGCTCCGCCATCATCGTGGGGCCCGAGGGCGCCGCAGCCGCCAGGGAGTGAGCGCCGCCGCGCCGGCTCCTCGGGCCACGAGGAGGCTACGGTTCCTTCCCTGCCGCCCCGGCCTGGGAGGCCGACCACGCGCGGGCTGAGGCCGAGCCGGCGGTTAGCATCAGCACCTGGCCCTCGCCTCCAGCCGCAGCAGCCGCCGCCGAGCTGCTCTGCACATGCTCAGTGCGTCCCTCCAGTCCCCTGGGCGTCGGGGCGGCTCCGGGTTTTAGCCGCGGCCCCGGGGCGGGGCGGGGCCAGGGCTCCGAGGGGGCGGGGCAGGGGGAGGAGAACCGTGGGGAAGCCCACCCAGTGGGCGGGGCCGGCAGCGGGGGCCAAGGCCGGGGAGCCGCACCCACCCTTGCTACCTAATCCCAGGTGCCTGATTGGACCTGGTCTGAACTTTCCCGCCACAGGCACCTCCTCCGGCCGCAGCCGGGACTGCAAACTGCGCGGGTCTCTGAGCCAGGTGCCGGGGTAGGGGGTTCCCAAAAAAGCAGCTGCAGATGCTGGTCCTCGAGGAGTACACCCCGGGCTCCCTGGTTCGTTCCCTTCCCAGAGCTCTGTTAGGCTCCATGACAGCACTTAATACCCACTGGCTAACGAAACCTATAGAAAACCCAAAGGCTGGAGATTGTTATTCTAAAAACCGAAAAGTAAACACGGGGAACAGAAGGGCTTTGGTACGACGCCACTCGTGTACCAATTGCTAATAGAGAAACAAAATGGTGGGAGAAAAGAGGCCAAGGAGAAAGAGGAAGAAATCCCTGTCTCTAAGAGGGAGAGTGGCCAGCTGCTAAGGAGGCAACTGTTCACTTAAGTATTTATTCTAAAATAGTCAGATTTGGGCTGTTATTACCATTGTTTACCACAATAAAAGAACTGCTTTATATATATATATATATACATACATACACACACTATGTATATTCACTCATTCTCCAAACAAAAGATCTTTGAGCACCTACTCTGTGCCAGGAACCCTTCTAAGAGCTCGTGGATGATGCGGGCAGTGAGTGCAACAGGCAAAACCGGTTATGGGGAGAAATATGAATAAAATTGTATAGTGCTCCTTCTGTTAAATAATTTATGAGCTATTAAAGTCAGACTTGCCCGGGGAAAAGCAGAAAACAGAAAACGTCAGAATTCTACCCAACACTCTTTAATCTCACCTGCTAACCTGCTGTTTCTTACCACTTGGAAACCATGAGTAAATTTTATTTTTATTTTTTTAAAGGCTTTAAGCAGAAGAATTGAATCAAGTTTTGTTCCGTGAACACTGACTTACCATTTTGAGTGTTTAGCACAGCCGGAGAAAAACCTGAGATTATACTATGAGAAAAATGGACCCCACTGGTTTTCATCCTCAGATGATATACTATCTAGTGAAAGTCCTTGCTAGGGACTTTACATACCAATCTTTGTGACAATGTGACAATATACCTCATTTCTCTGGAACTGCTAACACATTGTATCTATTGGTTTTAGATATGGTTTTGTGTCTTCCTGCTCAGAAACACTTGTATCTTCTCAGTTGTTAATCTACATCTCTAGTCTGTGTGCAGGGAGGATGTTCTGCATTTAACATGCTTGGTGAGAGCTTCTATAAATTAGATAAATGTGTGTGATGACTACCCTTAATCATCCCTGTGTCCCAGCGTGCAAGCCCACCATCTAACCACCTGTATCACTCATGCCTTTTCCAAGTTTCGGTCTATCTTTACGATTATTTTGGTTATCACCAAAACGTGGAGAAGTGGAATAATACTACTGAAAGTCCTAAGTAAAGAATCTATTGAAGGATTTTTCCCCGCATGCTCAGTGGCAGATGCGGGTAGCAGTATCCCTGAAACACAAAGAAAGGGAGACGGCAGACACAATGAGAACAAAGAGCTGCTGGGTCCCACACTAGCGAAAGAAATTGGGAATAGGCATATAATAGTGAAGACAAGAATTAAGACGTAAAGAAAGGCAGTCATTTTACTGCACAATTTATATACACTCTAAAGAAGGAGAAAAACAGGCAGCCCCCTCCTCCTTCATTTGCCCAATATGATCTATATACATCCAACACTCAGTAGTCAAGCTTTAGAACTCTGTTTTATAAATAATAATTTTCATAAAAAATCTTTGTTCTTTAAAAAGAAAGCATGCATTGAAATTTAGTCATAGAAAAGAGATGAAACATTGTTTTACAATTCTAGTCTGCATTCTTCTTCTGAAAAGACAAATTTGCCCTTTTCCTACCTGTTTTAAAAGTGTGAAATTATTCAGGTCCAAAGAAATTTTAAATCATGTTTTTGCTTTCTCTTGATGCCCCTCTCCTTTCCTCTTCTGTGATTTGCATATGTACACACACTAGAGACACTCAAAATGCACACTGATTTCAAGTTGGTATCCCCAGGATGCCAGTCTCTTTAACGTATAATTAAAGAGGTTGATGGTGTCAAGGTTTTAATTAAGCAGTCCTGATTTTTTTTATTTTGATGCAAATTAGTAAGCTCTGTGTTTTGAAAGAAATTGCATGCCGTAGTTGCTCCATTGTAATTTTTTTATTTTAAATATGTAGGTGATTTCAGAGGTCTACAAAGAAGATATGAAAAATGAAAGTGCATGTCTCATTTAAAAGTTTATGCTTTAAGCATGCATCTGATACACCATAAGGTAATGTGAAACATCCACATGTCACACATTCAAAACTGGATAAAGAAATGCATACTTCTCTCCATTCATTACACTTCAGAACTACCATCACTCTAGTGAATTTTAAGAGACAATATCAACCTATTTTAATTTGTATTTTTCACATATATTTCTAATAGTTTCTATGAACAATAAATAGACTCAGCAACAGAATCACAAAAGCAGCATAGGTTCTTCTTGAGTATATAAAAGTAATTATCCAAGGAACTCTAGAAACAGAACGTTACTATCCCAGTTTTACAGATGAGCTTCCAAGGTTATGTTACTTGCCCAAGTTCAGTCATGAAAATGATGATTCTTAGCAGTTGCTAGTGGGCCAGAGTAAAATTTCTCCTAGAGTAAGATTCATATGTTTAAATTTTGCAATCAGTGCAGATGACATACCCTAATATGAGCACTACATTAATTCAAGTTCATAGATCCAATTACTGCAAGAAAAGAAAATCACCGAATGTGTTAAACTAAGATCAAAGATCCCCAACTGTGTTTTCAAGTTGATTTGAACCACAATGTTTGAGTGACTCTTATGCCTCTTAATGGAGATTCCTGTTTACACATACAGAATACACTTGAACACTGCAAGTTTCATTGCCTAGCACAGTGGCTAGCACATGACAAAAAAATACTCCCCTTTTTTATTCAGATGGAGTCTGGCTCCGTCACCTAGGCTGGAGTGCAGTGGCACAATTTCAGCTCACTACAACCTCCACCCACCCCCCTTGTTCAAGCAATTGATTCTCCTATCTCAGCCTCCCAAGTAGCTAGACTACAGGGGCATGCCACTACGTCTGGCTAATTTTTTATATTTTTAGTAGAGATGGTGTTTCACTGTGTTAGCCAGGATGGTCTCGATCTCCTGACCTAGTGATCCACCTGCCTCAGCCTCCTAAAGTACTGGGATTACAGGCGTGAGCCACCAAGCCAGACCCAAAAAATTTTAAAGGATAAATGGATCAATAAATAAATCCCCAAGTTATAGCTGGAATTTAGACAAAAACATAATTAGTTATTTCCACAAACCTCATTTATCATATGGGAACAGCATGGGAAGATAAGGCTTTTTGCAGATCCCATAATAATCAATTATTTTACATCTGATCCAATTAAAAGCCAGGAAAATACTTCTGCACCTAATGTGTTATGTTTTAGTGTAGAGAGATATGCAAAGAGAAAACAGAAATACAAGAAGTCAGAATTTATTTTAAAAAAAAATTCCTGTTTGAGTTGCTCCATTCTAACCCCACCTAACTCTATTACTCATATTCATGCCCCAAACCGACATAATTATATCCTATAAAGTCACATGTGGTGGTAATTATAATAACAATAATAGTAATAATAATCATTCTGTTGATTTGTCAAGCTATACCTGTAAGAGCCTCTTTAAATAAACACTCATACATGTCTATTATTTTTAGGTGCTAGATGAGTTTTAAGAAGTGAGTAACAGAATGTCTTTACCATCAAGACCTTATCTAGTTGGAGAAAGAAGCATATAAAAACTAACTATAACAGAAAAATTAGTGTTATGTATCATGATGAAAATATAAACAAACAGCATAGGGAGTGGTCAGGAAGGAGAAATTTTGACTAAACATTTTGGCAAGGCTTCATATAGAAAGTAAACATTATTTCAACCAGGCATGGAGGCATGTGTCTGTAGTGCCAGGTACTCAGGAGGGTGAGAAAGAAGGATTGCTGGAGCCCAGGAATTCAAGGCCAGCTTGGTGAACATAGTGATATTTCATCTCTAAGAGACAGAGAGAGAGAGAGAGAGAGGAAGAAAGGCAGGCAGGTGAGAGGGAGGAAGAGAGGGAAAGAAGAAAGGAAAGAAAGAGAGAGAGAAAGGAAAAAAAGAAAAAGAAAGGAAGGAAGGAAGGAGGGAGGGAGGGAAGGAAGGAAGGAAATAAGGAAGGAAGGAAGGAAAGAAGGAAGGAAAGAAAGAAGGAAGGAAGGAAGGAAGGTAAGAAGGGGAATCCATTATCTCATTTTGCTCTCCTCATCAAGCTGTGAGGTGAGGCATCAGGGCAAGTATTGTGATATTCATTTATCAGTTCTCATGGGATAAAAATTAGCATATAGTACCCAGCTCTTATTCTCAATCAATATCCTTTCCTCTGTAGTTGATTTGTTTTGTTTTTATGAAAAGCTCACATATGTACTACTGCCATTAGAGAGAAACTTTTAATAATTTATCTTAGAAGCTGTCAGTGCTTACTAAATTCCAAGAATTGTTCTAAACCCTTTACATTTATTAAGTTATTTAATTTTCAAACAACTCCTTGAGATGATTATTATTCTCATTTTATAAGTGAGAAAACTGAGGCACAGAGAGGTCAAACAATTTGCCCAAAGTTACCCAGCCATAAGTGGCAGAGCCAGGATTTGAAGCGAAGCAGCCTGACTTTAGAGTTCAAGCTCCTAAACTGTAGTCTGTCTCTTTAGGTCTTAAGCAGCACCAAGCAGAGTACTCTGTGCTGGTCTTTGTGGCTTTTAAATAAAAACCATTGACTAATGCAAAATCAGTCAATGGAATGCCTTGAACAAAGACTGATTCATTAACAGGCAAATATTACTGGAACTTTAAAGGTCACTAAGCACAGATTAGAAAACAGTAAGCTTCCAAGATCAACAAAGTTCCCAGTGCTGGTACAACATTTTTGACAGTACAATAGTTATTCATTCAATGTGTATTTCTGAGCAGATGACTAAAACAGCATAAATTATTGCTGTCCTATTTTGCATTTCTAGCCATTTGGATTCTTCAAATATCAATACCACTCTTAAGAATACTCAAAATAAACAATGCCACAACCTGTATCAAACCCAAACAGATCCAGCACTGGTTTGAGGAATGTTTTAAAGTTAAAAAAAAAAAAAGAACCTGAAACTTTTTTCCAAATTTGAAACTTTTTTACCCAAAGCAAATAGACCTTTTTGGAACAAGATTTGCTTTTAAAAATAAGTGCCGAAGATTACTTAAACTTTGAAAAATAACATCAAATGTAAAAGCACCTTTATTTTTCAAATTCCTTTACAGAGGAGAATGAATTTGGTATTATTTGAATCTAGCTGGAACAAATATGGTGATTTATCCTACCATCACATTGGATATCTACTCTAAAGCAAAATTATTTATTTTCTTGTTTTCCTCAAATGTTTCTCTCATCATGAAAGTCAGTGTGGTAGATTTTTTTCTTTAATTGAAAGTGGTTAGTTTTCTTTGATAATTTACAGAGCTTTTATAAACCTCCTCTGAAAAAAAGTTGCAATCACACCTAAGTGTTACAAACAATAGCTAGAAATCATTTGAAAGCCTGTGTGACATGGCAGAGCAACAAGCCCTCCTGATAGTGGATTCTTTTGTTCTCATAACAGAATCTGACACAGGTGCAAGGACATGACTCTCGAAATCTAAGTAGATTGCAATGGAAGGCAGCACACAGAAAAGAGTGCACCATTCTCTTCATTAAATCATCACATTCTAGAAGTTATAATTCAGTTTCAGAGAAGTTGCTGCAAGTTTATTCAAAACAAACTTTCAGTGAGTGTATCTTCATAGTCTGTGCACAAAATTAATTTTCAGAAAAGAGTAACAATGATATTATAGAGGGGTGATCTGTATTTCAACTATAATATCTTGTCCTGGATCCTTCACAGAAGTAATGATTAAAATCTTGTTGGAGAAAGATTGGGTTATTGTGATTATAGATATGCTTTTTTTATCTTCAGGAATATTTTTGTTTATTTTCAGAAAGGAAGATATGTGTCAGTTATCATAGAATACTTTATGAAAGCTGTGGTTGTCTTCAAATTAAAATGCAAAAAATTCAAAGATGAAAGGTCCTGATAATGAAGGGATGGTCATATTGGTAGGACAAGGGATAATTAAGATACAGGACAGTTTTTCAGTTTTATAACCAGCTAAAAGCCTGTTTTCAGACACTGGGCTTTGCTTGATGGTAATTATAAGCAATTTGTATTAGCACATGGAAAACTGTGTCTGAAAGCTCTCAGATACTACTAGAAGACTGGAGACAGAAAAAATAACAAGCTATAATCAGTAAATAAATTGCTAACTTAAAAAATCTATGCTGCTGGAGAAATGCCTGGGCAAGGGGCAGAGCAACCACTGCTGCACAAGCTGTCAGGCACAGGAAGAGGGAGTGACCTGCCACCAAGGTCAGATGAACAGGAATGAGACCCACCTCTCCCTCACCCTCTAGACGCAGTCGGGCTCACTCTCCTTTCCCTACCAATGAAGCCAGTTGGGACATTTAGTCACATGCAGTCTGCCTTCAGTCCTCAAGGCCATCCTAAGCTATAATACTCACCATCTGGACCAAAACCATGCCTTTCAGGCAAATCTGCCTCTGCTCTGGTCCTATGAAGAGGGGGTGCCCAATTCCAGTGCCCATGGCTGGAGCCCACACTTCACTCATTTCTCAGTTCGGGCTGTGGGGCCCCTCCTCTGCTTGAGACCGAGAACTCCAATATCCAGACTAAGACTGTTTTATGGCAATAGCTGCAGCTGCTGCTGAAGCCCAGGATCCTGCACAGCTTGCTATGAGCTAGCATTAAAAATGGCACTGTCCTGTTAGCACCCAGGCCTGGGAAGATGCTTGGGAGGCTCCCCAGGGCCATTTCTTCTCAGTTTCCTGGCGTCTCCCCATGTTAGACCTAGAGCTTAGGAGGGTCAAGGACCTCTCCCATGGCCAGGGTTGCACAGTTCTCCAGTGGAGAGATGGATCACAGAGAAACACTCACTTGCTCTTTCCTGTATTGGGGATTCAGTCACAGGTGTTTTTTTTTTTTTTTTTTTTTTTTTGAGATGGAGTTTCACTCTTGTTACCCAGGCTGGAGTGCAATGGCGCGATCTCGGCTCACCGCAACCTCCGCCTCCCGGGTTCAGGCAATTCTCCTGCCTCAGCCTCCTGAGTAGTTGGGATTACAGGCACGCGCCACCATGCCCAGCTAATTTTTTGTATTTGTAGTAGAGACGGGGTTTCACCATGTTGACCAGGATGGTCTCGATCTCTTGACCTGGTGATCCACCCACCTTGGCCTCCCAAAGTGCTGGGATTACAGGCGTGAGCCACCGCGCCCGGCCTCACTCAGTTTTTAACCAGACCCCACCATGCAGGCTGCCGGCCCACCTTCTCTCTCCCAGTATCTGAATTTGTCTTCTGCATTTCTGTTGAATTCCCATGTTTCTTGATTGAATGTCCATAGTATGAATATCTACGCACTATTTTTTTCTTCCAGGTGGGTGAGGCATGGTAGAAAAGCCTCTACTCTACCATCTTGGAAAAACAAAAACAAAACTCTGTAGTGTATTTTCTGACAGCTGATGTCTTTCATCAACTCCGCAAATTCTCAGTTTTTATCTCACTGCTTGTTGTGTCTGCCTTTTTCTCCATTCTTTCCTGCGGTGGTGGGAGAGTGGGTGAAATTTTGTGATTGTGTCTGTGTTTATACGCTAACTTGTTTATCCTCATCTATGTTTATATCAATCTATCTTTAAATCTCTTAATTAATCTTTCAAATTTGTTTCCTCTTATTCTCCATGCTAAATTCTCTGTGAATTCGTTGGTATTACCCCTCAATCTCTTTGCCTTACTTTGATAACCCCAGTTTAGAGTTTCTCCAGTCTACTGAGTTATAAAAATTATTTTTGTATGATTTCCCCTGCGCCCTTGAATTATGCTATCACTTTACATATCTCTTTGCGAACTTTAAACATCCATGTTCTAAAGTATTTTTTTTTTTTTTTTTTTGAGACGGAGTCTTGCTCTTGTTACCCAGGCTGGAGTGCAATGGCGCGATCTCGGCTCACCGCAACCTCCGCCTCCCGGGTTCAGGCAATTCTCCTGCCTCAGCCTCCTGAGTAGCTGGATTACAGGCACGTGCCACCATGCCCAGCTAATTTTTTGTTTAACCCAACACGGGGTTTCACCATGTTGACCAGGATGGTCTCGATCTCTTGACCTGGTGATCCACCAGCCTCAACCTCCCAAAGTGCTGGGATTACAGGCTTGAGCCACCGCGCCCGGCCTAAAGTATTTTTTAAATGACACTTTTATTTTTATTTTGTCTAAAATTATTACATTTCCCAATGTTTGATTTTACATTCTGTCTTTCTTGGTGTTAATTTTCTTGGTCTATTTTAAATATTGCCTTTTAGATCCACCTGGAAGTGGTGCCATTTTTCTCTTAGCTTTCTTCTCTCTGTTTAGAGTTTTTGTGGTTGCCTCAGCCGAGCCCCTAGGACTCATAGTCCAAACCCAGATCTTTTTCTAATGGCTCAGGGGCCTTATTCCCCCATGATATTGGGATAGTTTGGAGCTAGATAGCATGTTGACTAGGCTTGGTCTTGAAGGTTGAGTCTATCCTGCTGTATTTTATAGTAATCTGATTCTTATAAGCTATACCTCTAGCCAGCAACTGGCAACACCTTTTATTTTTCTGCCTTTCTTCTTGGGATAGGAGAAAAAGAAAGGAGGAAGGAGAGTGATTTGCCTCTCCACCCTGCTTCTCTCTGGACCAGGGAACTCATCCTTACTGCTTCTGACACTGAGAATGGAAGTCCTGGGGCTTCAGTCCAACATTTCTCTTAAGTTACTCATTCACAAAGTGTATTATCCTATTTTATTTATTTATTTATTTTCAAGATAGGGTCTTGCTCTGTCGCCAGGCTGGAGTACAGTGGCACCATCTCAGCTCACTGCAACCTCCACATCCTGAGCTCAAGTGATTCTTCTGCCTCAGCCTCCCAAGTAGCTGGGATTACAGACGAGCACCGCCATGTCCAGCTAATTTTGGAATTTTTAGTAGAGACGGAGTTTCAGCATGTTGGCCAGGATGGTCTCAATCTCTTGACCTCATGATCTGCCGGCCTCAGCCTCCCAAAGTGCTGGGATTATAGGCATGAGCCACCGTACCCAGCCTATTTATTTTATTTTATTCTTTGTTCCCATGTTTGGACATAGGGTCTGTGAGTGATTCAAAGCATAATCTTTAAATGCCATTTTGACAGGAAGTCTACACTATTTTATTACCTATTTTTAAACAAACTAAACATTGCATCCTAACCCCACTCCTCTTAATGGCATTAAGAGGTTAATCTTGAACTGGAGCTGTAACATGGGGAGAAAGCACACACTCACACCATACACTACTTAATCAGCACATCTCATCCTCACTCAAACAAGATGAAGCTACAATGGCTTTAAATTTCTCTCTCTTATACAAAAATAAAAAGATAAATTACATGAGACGTTTTTCTCATGAAAGAAATATGACATTTTTTCACATTCACTCAGGGATAGTGGTTTGATGTCCTGCATCAGTTTGGAAGAGTGAATTGGGCAGTGGTTTCCGCTTGCCTCTCTGCTACTGCCTCCTAGAAGTTGCGTGTAGCCTCATGACGCTTGTTTCTACATACTGGTCATCAGCTAGGAAAAGCCTATAAAAATGAAGCATTGGTTTACCCTCCTCCCCCCTAAAAAAAACCCAATGTTTAATATGAATTGTAATGGATTTTGAAATCTAAGATAAATGATACTTTAAAAATAAACAGCTTGGAGTAATTCTTGGGATGTTGTTCTCCCTTTTTTGGCAAAGAATGAAATTGAGATGAGGGAGGTTTACATTTGGACTTGTTTTAAATTTTAAGAAGCTGTTCTTTTAAATTTACCATCTGTTACTTCAATACTTCTAAGTGTCTATGGTAACTGTTCAGGGATACCAGGCAGAACCATGGTGTAATTGGGTATGGCTTGACCCCTACTGTGCCTTTCTCATGGAAGGGGACCAACTCATTGTGAGTCTCATCACATTACAAGAGCGTTTCCCTGCAAATATGTTAGCCTTCTGGTTAATGCACAGCAAAGATAAGAATAAGCTATAGATATTTTTGTAAGCCATTTGAATTAGAAGGTGCTAATTCTGAGAAGAAAATTCTACCATCCTTCAGGAGGTTCACCCACACAAACTATAGTATTTTAACATTTTATGCTGGACCTTAAATAACACCAAGTAAATATGTTTAAGCCATGCAATTAGTCTTTGATTAAGAAAGAATGATCCATATTGCCAGTTTGCAGATTCCATTGTTTTCTTGAGATGCTTTTGAGCTGAAGAAATTACCAGAAATACATTGGGTTTATTAAACTTCTACTTTAAGTTCAAAGGTACATGTGCAGGATGGACAAGTTTGTTGCATAGGTAAATGTGTGTCATGGGAGTTTGTTATACAGATTATTTCATCATCCAGGTATTAAGTATCCATTAGTTATTTTTCCTGATCCCTTCCTCCTCCTCCCTCCTCCCACCCTCCACCTTCAGATAAGCACCAGTGTGTGTCATTCCTCTTTATTTGTCCATGTGTTCTCGTTATTTAGCTCTCCCTTATAAGGGAGAACATGCTGTATTTGGTTTTCTGTTCCTGTGTTAGTTTGCCAAGGTTAATGACCTCCAGTTCCATCCATGTCTCTGAAAAGGACATGATCTCATTCATTTTTATGGCTGCAAAACATTCCACAGTGTATATGTACCACATTTTCTTTATCCAGCCTATCATTGATGGGCATTTAGGTTGATTCCATGTTTTCACTATTGTGAATAGTGCTGCAGTGAACATACATGTGCGTGTGTCTTTAAAAAAATTTTTTTTCCCATAGGCTGTTGGGGTACAGGTGGTATTTGGTTACATGAAAGTTCTTTAGTGGTGATTTGTGAAATTTTGGTGCACCCAACACCTAAGCATTTCACCCTATTTGTAGTATTTTATTCCTCATCCCCACCTTTTCCCCAAGTCCCCAAAGTCTTATGCCTTTGCATTCTCCTAGTGTAACTCTCACATAGCAGTGAGACATATGATGTTTGGTTTTTCATTCCTGTGTTACTTCACTTAGAATAGTAATCTCCAATCTCATCCAAGTTGCCGCATATGCTGTTCATTCATTCATTTTCATGGCCAAGCAGTAGTCCATTATATATACATATACCATAGTTTGTTTATCCACTCATTGATTGATGGGCATTTGGGTTGGTTCTACAATTTTGCAATTGCGCATTGTGCTGCTATAAACGTGTGTGTACAAGTATCTTTTTCATATAATGACTTCCTTTCCTCTGGGTAGATACCCAATAGTGGGATTGCTGGATCAAATGGTAGTTCTACTTTTAGTTCTTTAAGGAATATCCACACTGTTTTCCATAAGGGCTGTACCAGTTTACATTTTCACCAGCAGTGTAGAAATGTTCCCTGAGCACTGTATCCATGCCAACATCTACTGTTTTTTGATTTTTTGATTATGGCCATTCTTGAAGGAGTAAGGTGGTATTTCCTTAACCAGCATTTCCTTAATCAGCATTTCCTTAATCAGTATGCCTCATCCTCACTCAAAGAAGAAGAGGATCATTAGTGATATTGAGCATTTTTTCATGTTTGTTTGCCATTTTTATATCTTCTTTTGAGAATTGTCTATTCATGTTCTTGGCCCAGTTTTTGATGGGATTGTTTTTTTCTTACTGATTTGTTTGATTTTGTTGTGGATTCTGGATACTACTTCTTTTCAGATGTATAGATTGTGAAGATTTTGTTCCATTCTGTGGGTTGCCTGTTTACTCTGCTGACTGCTCTTTTTGCCGTACAAAAGCTCTTTAGTTTAATTAACTCCCATCTATTTATCTTTGTTTTTATTGCATTTGCTTTTGGGTTCTCGGTCAAGAAATCCTTGACTAAGCCAAGGTCTAGAAGGGTTTTTCCAATGTTATCTTCTGGAGTTTTTATAGTATCCGGTCTTAGATTTAAGTCCTTAATCCATCTTGAGTTGATTTTTGTATAAGGCGAGAGATGAGGATTCAGTTTCATTCTCCGACATGTAAGGTTAGCCAATTCTCCCAGCACCATTTGTTGGAAAGGGTGTTCTTTTTCCACTTTATGTTCTTGTTTGCTTTGTGAAAGATCAATTGGCTGTAAGTATTTGGGTTTCTTTCTGGATTCTCTATTCTGTTCCATTGGTCTCTGCGCCTATTTTTATACCATCACTAGTAGTGTGAGGCGGTGTGATGCCTCCAGATTGGTTCTTTTTGCTTAGTCTTGCTTTTGGTTCTGAATGAATTTTAGGATTGTCTTTCCTAATTCTGTGAAGAATGATAGTGGTATTTTGATGGGGATTGTGTTGAACTTGTAGATTGCTTTTAGAAGTATGGTCCCTGAGTCTACCCATCCATGAGCATGGGATGTGTATACAGCGGCTTGTGTCATCTGTTATTTCTTTCAGCAGTGTTTTGTAGTTTTCCTTGTAGAGGTCTTCCGCTTCCTTGGTTAGGTATATTCCTAAGTATTTCATTTTATATTTTTACAACTATTGTAAAAAGGGCTGAGTTCTCAATTTGATTCTCCAGTTGGCCACTGTTGGTGTATAGAAGAGCCACTTATTTGTGTACATTAATCTTGTATCTGGAAACTTTGCTGAATTCTTTTATCAGTTCTAGCAGTTTTCTGGAGGAGTCTTTAGGGTTTTTGAGGAAAATGATCCTATCATCAGCAAACAATGACAGTTTCACTTCCTCTTTACTGTTTTGGATGCCCTTTATTTCTTTCTCTTGTCTGAGTGCTCTGGCTAGAACTTCCAGTACTATGCTGAAAAGGAGTGGTGAGAGTGGGCATCCTTGTCTTGTTCCACTTCTCAGAGGAAATGTCTTCAACTTTTCCCCATTCAGTATTATGTTGGCTGTGGGTTTGTCATAGATGGCTTTCATTACATTAAGATATGTCACTTGTATGCTGATTTTGCTGAGAGTTTTAATCATAAAGTGATGCTTGATTTTGTCTAATGCTTTTTGCACATCTATTGAGATGATCATGTAATTTTTGTTTTTAATTTTGCTTATGTGGTTTATCACATTTATTGACTTGTATTTGTTAACCCATCCCTGCATCCCTAGTATGGTGGTGTATCACGTTTATTGACTTATGTATGTTAAGCCAATCCTGCATTCCTGGTATGAAACTCAATCTGGTGGATTATCTTTTTGATATGTTGTTGGATTCAATAAACTATTATTTTGTTAAGGATTTTAGCATCTACGTTCATCAGGTCAGTAGCTTTCTTTTTTTGTTATATCCTTTCCTGATTTTGGTATTAGGGTGATGCTGCCTTCATAGAATTAATTAGAGAGGGTGCCCTCTTTCTCTATCTTGTGGAATAGTATCAAAAGGACTGGTACAAATTCTTTGAATGTCTGGTAGAATTTTGCTATGAATCCATCTGGTTCTGGGCTTATTTCATTGGCAATTTTTAAATTACCATTTCAATCTTGCTGCTTGTTATTGGTCTGTTCAGGGGGTATCTAACTCTTCCTGATTTAAGCTAGGAGGGTTGTATTTTTCCAGGAATTTATCCATCTCTTCTAGATTTTCTAGTTTATGTGCATAGAGTGTTCATAGTAGCCTTGTAGCCTTGAATGATGTTTTATATTTCAGTGGTGTCAGTTGTGATGTCTCCTGTTTCATTTCTTAATGAGGTTATTTGGATTTTCTTTCTTCTTTTCTTGGTTAACTTGCCAATGGTCTATCAATTTTATTTATCATTTCAAAGAACCAGCTTTTTGTTTCATTTTTAAAATTTGTTTCAATTTCATTTATTTCTGCTCTGATCTTGGTTATTTCCTTGCTTCTGCTGGGTTTGGGTTTGGTTTGTTCTTGTTTCTCTAGTTGCTTGAGGTTGACCCTAGAATGTCAGATTTAGATGTTTAGGGCTATGAACTTTCTTTTTATCATTGCCTTTGCTGTATACCAGAGGTTTTGATAAATTGTGTCATTATTACCATTCAGTTCAAAGAATTTTCAATTTCCATCTTGCTTTCATTTTTGCCCCAGTGCTCATTCAGGAGCAGGTTATTTAATTTCCACGTATTTGCATGGTTTTAAAGGTTTCTTTTGGAGCTGATATGCAATTTTTATGCCACTGTGGTCTGGGAGAGTGCTTAATATAATTTCAGTTTTCTTAAAATTATTGATGTTTGTTTTATGGCCTATCATATGATCTACCTTGGAGAAATTTCCATGTGCTGTTAAATAGAATGTGCATTCTGTGGTTGCTGGACAAAATGTTCTGTATATATCTGTTATGTCCATTTGTTCCAAGGTATAGTTTCTTTGTTGACTGCCTGTCTTGATGAACTCTGCTGTCAGTGGAGTATTGAAGTCCCCCACTATTACTGTGTTGCTGTCTATCTCATTTCTTAGGTCTATTAGTAATTGTTTTATTAATTTGGAGTTCCAGTGTTGGTGCATATATGTTTAGGATTGTGATATTTTACTGTTGGACAAGGCCTTTTATCATTATACAATGTCCCTCTTTGTCTCTTTTAACTGCTGTTGTTTTAAAGTTTGTTTTGTCTGATATAAGAATAGATACTCCTGCTTGCTTTTGGTGTCAATTTACATGAAATGCCTTTTTCCACCTCTTTTTTAAGTTTATATGAGTCCTTATGTGGTAGGTGAGTCTCCTGAAGGCAACAGATGCTTGATTGGTGAGTTCTTTTTTTTTTTTTTTTTTGAGACGGAGTTTTGCTATTGTTACCCACGCTGGTTTGGTCAGTTCTTATCCCTTCTG
Organism: Sapajus apella; assembly: GCF_009761245.1. Lineage (NCBI taxonomy): Eukaryota > Metazoa > Chordata > Mammalia > Primates > Cebidae > Sapajus > Sapajus apella. Next base: position 24,251,554 of record NW_022436949.1, on the reverse strand, counting down.
CAGTTCTGTATCTTTTAAGTGGAGTATTTAGGCCATTTACACTCAATGTTAGTATTGAGATGTGAGGTACTGTTGCATTCATCATGCTCTTTGCTGCCTTTGTACTTTGGTTTTCCATTTTTGATTTTTAACTTATATTTTTGTTTTATAGGTACTGCGTGATTTATGCTTTAAGGAGGCTCTGTTTTGATGTGTTTCCAGGATTTATTTCAAGACTTAGAGCTCCCGTTAGCGGTTCTAGTCATGGTGGATTGGTAGTGGTGAATTCTGTCAGCATTTGTTAGTCTGAAAAATACTGTATCTTTCCTTCATGTATGATACTTAGTTTCGCTAGACACGGAATTCTTGGCTGATAATTGTTTTGTTTGAGGAGGCTAAAGATAGGGCCTCAATCCCTTCTAGCTTGCAGGGTTTCTGCTGAGAAATCTGCTGTTCATCTGATAGGTTTTCCTTTATAGGTTACCTGGTACTTTTGTCTCACAGCTCTTAAGATTCTTTCCTTCATCTTAACTTTAGATAACCTGATAATAATGTGCCTAGACAATGATCTTTTTGTGATGAATTTCCCAGGTGTTCTTAGTGCTTCTTGTATTTGGATGTCTAGATCTCTAGCAAGGCTGGGGAGTTTTTCCTCAATTACTCCCCCAAATATCTTTTCCAAAACTTTAGAATTTTCTTCCTCAGGAACACCAATTATTCTTAGGTTTTGTTGTTTAACATAATCTCAGATTTCTTATAAGCTTTGTTTATATTTTCTTATTCTTTTTTCTTTGTTTTTGTTGGATTGGTTTCATTTGAAGACCTTGTCTTTGATCTCTGAATTTCTTTCTTCTACTTGTTCAGTTCTATTGCTGAGACTTTCCATAGTATTTTGCATTTCTATAAGTGTGTCCAACGTTTCCTGAAGTTTTGATTGTTTTTTCTTTATGTTACCTATTTCCTTCAATATTTCTCCTTTCACTTCTTGCATTTGTGGATTTTCTTGCGTTAGCCTTCACCTTTCTCTGGTGCCTCCCTGATTAGCTTAATTACTAACCTTCTGAATTCTTTTTCAGGTAAATTAGGGATGTCTTCTTGGTTTGGATCCATTGCTGATGAATATGTGATTTCGTGTCATTTTGGGGGGTTGTTGAAAAGCCTTGTTTTGTCACATTACCAGAGTTGGTTTTCTGATTCCTTCTCATTTGGGTAGGCTCTGTCAGAGGGAAGGTCTACAGCTGAAGGCTGTTGTTCAGATTCTTTTGTCCTGCAGCGTGTTCCCTTGATGTAGTGCTTTCCTCCTTTTCCTGTGGATATGGCTTACTGTGAGCCAAGCTGCAGTGATTATTGTCTCTATTCTGGGTCCAGCCACCCAGCAAGTCTACCTGGCTCTAGGCTGGTACTAGGGGTTGTCTGAACAGAGTCCTGTGACAGCCATGGATAGCAGTACCTGTTCTGGTGGAGGTTGGGGGGGGGTTGAGGGAGTAGGTGAAATGGACTCTGTGAGGGTTCTTAGCTTTGGTGGTTTAGTGTTCTATTTTTGTGCGATTGGTATCCTGCAGGGAGGTGGCACTTTCCAGAGAACATCAGCTGTGGTATTATGGGAAGGATGCTGTGGGTGGGGCACTAGAACTCCCAAGATTATATGCTCTTTGTCTTTAGCTATCAGGGTGGATAGAGAGGGCCCATTAGGTGGGGGCAGAGCTAGGTGTGTCTGATCTCAGACTTTCCTTTGGTGGGTCTTGCTACAGCTGCTGGGAGATGGGGTGAGGTTCCCAGGTCAATGAATCTGTGTATCTAGCATTATGGGCTGCCTCTGTTGAGTCATGCAGGTTGTCAAGGAAGTGGGGGAAAGCCGGCAGTCACAGGCCTCACTAAGCTCCCACACAAGCCAAAGGGCTGTTCTCACTCCCACCATGCACCCCTTAACAACCCTGACTCTGTTTCCAGGCAGTAGGGGAGCAGGGCTTGAGAACTAGCCCCAAGCTACCTGCCCCCTGGCTATGAAAAAAAAGGGCTTGGTTCTTCCTCCACCAGCAGAGTCTGCGCACTGGATTCATGCCCTCCCCTGAGTTCTGGCCAGGAGGCTTCTCGCCCAGTTCAAATTGTTACAAAGTTCAGCTGGAGACTTCCATCTCCCTGTGGCATTCCCCTTATCCCCACCCCCAGCTGCCCTCAGGAAGGATCCCTGTGGTGCCAGGCAAAAATGTGGTGCCAGGCAAAAATGGCCTGCTTGGGGACCCAGCAAGCTCCCAGGACCTTTCCTGCTTCTTCCCCTATCCCTGTATTTCATTTGGCTCTCTAAATTGACTCATCTCTAGGTAAGGTCAAAAGCTTCTCCTGCAAACCAGACCATCCATTTCCCCTGGGCAGGGGGGTTGTTCAAAGCAAAGGATCTCCCTTTCCCACTGCCACAGTTTGGGCACTCACAGTATCTGGGGTATCTCCCAGGTCTTGCAAAAGCAGTCTACTTCATTCAGAGTGTCTGTGGGTCCTCTTGGGGTTCCTGGTTTGTTCTTGAGATCATTCCAGAGCTAAAACTTATGATGTGAGCCTCCACATGCTGCTCTGTCCATCTGAGTCAGAGCTGCAATCTAGTCCTGCTTCCCGTCCACCATGATGCCCTACTAAATATTTGCATGTGTCTTTATAATATAACAATTTATATTTTGGGGTTATATACCCAGTAATGGGGATTGCTGGGTAGAATGGAATTTCTGTCTTTAGGTCTTTGAGGAATTGCCACAGTCTTCCACAATGGTTGAACTAATTTACACCTCCACCAACAGTCTATAAGCATTCCTTTTTCTCCACAACCTCACCAGAATCTGTTATTTTTTGACTTTTTAATAATAGACAATCCAACTGGTGTTAATGGTATTTCACTGTTGTTTTGACTTGTGCAGAAATATATTGCTGATAGTGGTGTTGGTATGGTTACTTTGATATGCTGACGTGTGCACTGTGGAATAAAGCAAATGAGCATTATGTTTGTGTCATTGACAACTGTTATTAATAGCATGGAAAAAAACAGAAAAACAGATATCCACTAAGATCAATGAGTTTGACCTTAGAGTCCTGAAATACACTAAATTGGAATACCAGTGTAAGGTCATTTATCTTTTTTAATAAAAAAAAGTATTTTTAGCATTATCCACTGAAATGGCCTGGAAATATTGATCAACGCAATAGCAGTGACTAATCCTGGTGAGTAGATTCTGGGTCTTTAAATATTTCACCAAAGGAACAGTGTTCTTGAAAAAATAAAAGGGGCTTATTAGAGATATAATGTCAAATATTTACAACATGAGCCTGAAAGTTATTATCAACAACTAGTAGAATTATGTCAGAAGGACAGAGGAGCCAGCTTGAATAAGCTCCCAACTGTCCAGAGATGGGACCATTTAAATATGAATAAGAACAACAGCTGTCATGGATTGAAACACACAAAATATATTTATGTCCATTGTTCAAAATTATACTTAACTGGGACAAAGATAGCAGAAGAAGAAACTGGCAGCAAAATAAATAAATAAAAATAAAAATAAATAAAAAGAAAAAAATTTAAAAAATGACACTTAAGTATATAAATCACCTTTGGAGGATACTAAAGCTTTTACTTATGATTTTGAAAACTGATGAAGAGTAAAGCTCTTATTCTGCCTTTTCTATGAAAATTCGAGATAGCAAAATTATTTTGAAGGAAAGTATATTTTCATAGATGTATTTGGCTAATAAATGAGAAGAGAAAAGTAAAATGAGAACAGCACATTTAGCAATGTCTAAGGAATTGCTAATCTCACAAAATGATAGGTTGGTATTTTGCACCTCTGATGAATGTACCCATTATCACTGATTAAGTAGTCTTCACACACAAACCACCACCACCACCAAATGTGAATTTGATCACATCTCAAGACACAGAAATACAGGGGCTGAGATACATGTGTAAAACAAAACAAAAAATACAATCAGCAATAACCCTGTGAGACAAATGACCCAACTTCCTTCTGCTCCTTTTTTTTTTTCTCTTCCTCCTTCTCCCCCTCCTCCATTCATCCTCCTTCTTCCACAACAACAATATTGCAAGAGGGAAAAAAGAGATGGAGGAGGAAACTATATACTACAAGAGATGACACATCAACAATGAGTAGTGATTGAATCATAATTCAAATAAACTTAAGGAAAAAACATTTATAGCATAAATGAAATGTGAAATGTAAGCACTACCTGAATATTTGAAGAGATTCAGGAAATATAGTTAATTAAAGAGATATACTGTGCCCTGTTCTAAAAATATACAGATAGTAAGTGTACTATGGTAAACATATGTATTAACTGCCATTGTGTCAGTTAAGTGGTGGTAGGGTAGGGATGGGAGAGTGGAGGGTGATGGAGGTGGGAAAGAAAGGCATGTTGTTTTCTTTAGCCAGATAATAAATTATAAAGTGTATTTCAAATTTGGTTTTGATTCATCTTGAAGCATCTATATGAACAGCTTAGCAAATGAACTGGTGACCTGTTAAGGCATAAAGATCGTTGAATAAGTTTCTCTCTGTCTCATTTTTCTCTACTAAAGAAAGTATGTTAAAAGTTCACAGTGGCCAGGCATGATGGCCCACGCCTGTAATCTTGGAACTTTGGGAGGCTGAGGCAGGCAGATTGCTTGAGCTCAGGAATTCAAGATCAGCCTGAGCAACATGGGAAAACCCCATTTCTATTTTTAAAAAAATACAAAAATTAACCAGGTATGGTGGTGCACACCTGTAGTCCCAGCTACTTGAGGGGATGAGGCAGGAGGATCCCTTAAGCGTGGCAGGTTAAGAGTGCAGTGAGCCAAGTTCAAGCTGCTGCACTCCAGCCTGGGTGACAGAGTGAGACCCTGTCTCAAAAAAAAAAAAAAAGAAAAGAAAAGAAAAGTTTATAATGAATTCAAGCATCTCCACATATGTTAGAATTGCAGGAGTCTCAATACTTTATGAAAAAGTTACATATACATCCATAGGTCTGCATTTTAGCATTTTATGTTTGTAAAAATTTACTAGAACCTTTGGATTTTTCCCTTTTCTCCCCTACATTAACCATCCAGTACTGAGTTAGAAGAAAACCATAAGAATAAAAAATAATAACGAAAGAAAAAAAGAATCTTTGAGACTAAATATTTTGACCTTTATGCACTTTCATTTTTCTTCCTGTGGTATATATTTCCTTTACCATATTAAAATATCATGGAATCAGGCACTTCACCGGTATGTTCCTCTAGCATTTGTTGAACAATTCTGCCTTCACTTAATGATTGTTAAAATTTTTCTCAGATTGTAACATCTCTAAAAAGTTGAGATATTAGAACCAGAAACACAGGTATGTAAAGTGCCTGAAACACAGGTAGTGCCCAGTGAGTAGAGTTGCAATGATGTCAAAACATTATCAGTATGGGTGTACCTTTGATTTCCCCCCTTTTCCTATTCATGAAAGAAAATCTACATTGACAAGCCCAATTCCCCACCTCCACTCATTTCTTACGTGGCAAATATAATTTTTTGCTAAATTTAAGCCTAAACCAATCTATTAAATAATGTGAAGAGAAAGAGCAGAGAAGGCTGGGGACCTTTGGGGACAGGGTGTTGGACCTGAAGATGAGAGAAGTAGAAGAGGAAAGGGGATTTTAATAAGAGAGGATGTCAAGTATGTATTTGAACCCCCTTAACTTCCTTTGAGAGGCACTTATGAAAGATGGAATTCTTTTTAATTATGTTTCAAGAGTCAAACTACCCTTCTTGATTGTAGCAATGTTATGGGACTGAAGCCTGAGAATGTCTGGATTTGCAAGACTTACATTATTGACATGAAAGTTGTGTAGAAAAAGATTAACGTTGCTCAAAGAGAGGTTTGGCCTTGCCCTAGACTCCTGGGAGAGCACTTCTAAGGCCTTAGAATGTCCTACTTGCTAAGTGTGTCTTTCTTTACCTGGGGGCTTTGGACCATGGCAGATATTTTATGCTAACAATATGATTTATGGCGGGAACTTTGGACCACGCGGTATCAGCTCTACCTCTGGAGAGGCTGGAGACTAAGGTCAGCCATGTGAGTGGTCAACCATGTACACAAGACAAAATTCCAGTGAAAACTCTGGATCCCAAGGCTTGGATGAGCTTCCCTGGTTGCCCCTACTCAGAGGATATTGTCACACATCATGGCTGGCAGAAACAGATGCTATCCCCACAACCCCACTGAGAGAGAACAACTAAAGCTCAACACTTAGTGTCTCCTGAACACTGCCCTGTGCTCCTCTTCCCTTGGCTTATGGTATTCTGTATCCTTTACCTGTAATAACTGTGAATATGACAGCTTTCCTGAGTTTTCTTGGGAGACCTCTCAAATTGATAGTTGTGTCAGAACTGAAGGTGGTCTTAGAGACCCTGGAACTCGAAAGTTGATGTCAGAAATGAGGGTGGTCTCAGGGACCCACAAACTTTGCAGAAGTGCATTGTGAATATATGTCTACACACAAACGTAAGATAAATGTATTTATGGAAAAGCCTAAAAGCAAAAAGGGGAACCACATTTAGAGGAGAACAAGTCTAGAATTGTAAACCAACAAGTTATATGTCCAGAGAAAAATACTAGAATACATAATCAAAATAGCAAAATATGGAAAATAACTTTTAAAGGAGGATTTAAATCCTGATTTAATGTATTCTTTACTGTAGTGATAAGTATGGTAAATTGAAGGTATGTATATAATGGGTAGAAAGCATATCAGCTTTAGTAAAATTTTTATTTAGTTCCCAGGTTTGATACTTTAAAGCATCTCATGTTAAACAAGCTCCAAGAAGACTATAAATTTAACTAATTCAATGGTGACATATGCAGAGTACAAGAAGTAACTCACAAAGGAAGAAATCTATACAAATGCATGCTAGGACAGAACTTACTTTGCAAATGTAAGACATAAAATCGATCCAGACAAATAAAAACCACAAGTTAAGTAGGAGTTAGCAGTGTGTCACTGTAATTCTAAAAGTTAATAAAATACTACATTATCCAAATAAGAGAATACATATAAGGCTTAGTCTGTCACTGTATTCTATTCTATTGGGATAATTTTTAGATTATCATATTCATTTTAAAACCCCATATATAGTGAAAGAAACTTAAGCATACTGGGTTCCAATCTTAGCTTTGCCACTAACAAGCTGGCTGTCTCATGGAAGCGATCAGAGGTTGGCTTTGCCCTTGACCCCTGAGAGATAAATTCTAAATCCTTAGCTAGGTGTGGCTGTTTACCTGAGACAGTCAGGTCCCCAACTCTCTTCATCACCAGAGCCTTTTTAAATTAAGGACATCAGGCCAGAATCATACTAAAATCACCACCCGGATCTTAAATTCTTTGTTCAACAGGAAAAAAAACATTATTAAAAATCGTTGGGGGGATCAAATCACAGTATCTTTGTATGCAAAGAGATGTTTCACAGGAGGCTATGGGCTACCACCTGCTGATGAGCTATCACAGGGGCCAGGTCAGAGGCCCTGGCTCACAGGAACGTATAGCTGAGACCACTACCAGTTCCCACGGCCTTTCTTTAGTTATAAAACCCTCATGTTAGCAGGCATGTGGCTAGAAACTACATTTCACAACCTCCCTTGGAGTCAGGTGTGAAATGGGATATAAGTAGCCAACAATATATGAGTGAGAGGAATAGCGTAGCTTCTTCATCACATCCATTCTTTTTCTGTTCTCTTTAAGGCGGTTGTAGAGCTGGTGAGCCAGGGTCATTTTGTTTTGTTTTGTTTCTTTTTTGAGACAGGGTCTCGCTCTGTCTCCCAGGCTGCAGTGCAGTGGTGGGATCTTGTCCTACTGCAACCTCTGACTCCTGAGTTCAAGTGATGTTCCCACCTCAGCCTGCCAAGTAGCTGGGACTATAGGCATGCATCACCACACCTGGCTAATTTTTGTATTTTTTGTAGAGATGAGGTTTTGCTCTATTGTCCAGGCTGGTCTTCAACTCCTGGCCTCAAGAAGTCTGCCTGCCTTAGCCTCCCGAAGTGCTGGGATTACAGGCGTGAGCCACCGCACCCAGACTTCAACTTTCAACATGAGATACTAGCGGACAGCAGTGCAACATGTGCTTGGGACACTTTCCTGGGTTTTCAGGTGAGAAATATATTTTTTTAAATTTCTATCTTGTTTGAGCCATTGTATTTTAGAGGTTTTTGTTATAGTCACTTATCTCTGCCCTAATTGATATAGAGACTGGTACTAGGAATCAGGTGCTATCAAACAGAAACCTAAAACACATCCTAATAGTTAATTGCTTTTGTAATAGGAACAAAGAAATAAATATTGAAAGTTAAAAGTCTGTTGACTCTTCTTATGCCATGGCAAAATATTTGGCAAAGTTCTCACTTGCCTTAGCTATCTATGAAGCCCATGTTAGAAAAAGAGATTGGGAAAACCTAGAACATGAGTATATTTTGGCTGTTTCTTACTGAATGTTACGGCTCGAATGTTTGTATCCTTCCAAAATTCATAGGTCGAAAACCTATTCTCCGATGTGATGGTATTTGGAGGTGGGGCCTTTGGCAGGTAATTGGATTATGAAGGTGGGGCCCTCTTGAATGAAATGGTGCCCTCATAAAAAAGGCCCCAGATGGCTTGCTTGTTTTTCTACCATGTGAGGGCACAGCAAGAAGATGCCATCTTTGAACCAGAAAGTAGGAGCACACCAGAAGCCAAATCTGCTGGTACCTTGATCTTAGACTTCGCTTTCAAAACTCTAAGAAATAATGTTTTTTTTGTTGATAAGCTACCCAGTTTATTGTATTTTGCTATCACAGCTAGAATGGACAAAGATGCTGCATTTATCACGAGAGATGAAGTAAAGCAGAATTTAGCCAGTTTGCAGGCACAGATGCTTACATGTTGCAGTTCAGCCCTATCTGAGACCTGTAATCAAAATTGACATTTACAGAGCATTTCATTCAAATGTTATAGAATACACATTCTTTTCATCAGCATATGGAGCATTCTACAGAATAGACTATATCTACATCTAAAACCATATTGTTTCAATAGATTTTGAAAAATGTTCCATAAAAGTCAACATCCCTTTATGAAACAGTATAGAAGGGAATGTATCTTAAGACATCTCCTGTCAGCCCACAGCTAACATCATTCTGAATGGGAAAAAAATTAAAAGCCTTTTCTCTAAGATCTAGAACAAAGCAAAGATGCCATGTTTACCACTTACATTCAGCATAGTACTAGAAGTCCTGGCCAGAGCAATTTGGCAAGAAAAAAAAAAAAAAGGACATCCAAATTGAAAAGGAAGAAGTCAAATTAGCCTTGTTCACAGATTACAAGATCTTATATTTAAAAAATCCTGATGACTTAACCAAAAAGTGGGTAGACCTGATAAATGAATTCAGTAAAGTTGCAAGATGCAAAATCAACATACAAAAAATCAGTGACATTTATATACACCAACAGCAAACATATGAAAAAGAAATCAAGAAAATAATTCCAGTTACAATAATGACAAAGAATATATAATACATAGGAATTAACCAAAGAAGTGAAAGATCTGTTAAAAGGAAAACTATAAACATTGGTAAAAGAAATGGAAGAGGACACAAGTCTCTAGCTGTGAGTTTCCATTAAATTTAAGGAGTTTCTATTACTAAAGGAAGAAAGCAGATTGAATATTGGGAATAAAGAGCAATATCTATTAAAAAACTGTTTCTATAGTTGCTTGTTCAAGTACCCAAGTACACCTTTCTTCCTAAGGACACAGAACACTCTTCAAGGAGGACATCTTTGAATCCCATTCAATTATCCATTCAGCTAACAGGCTAGGAATTCTGGTTGACCCTTAGTGCCCTCCGTTAGGTGTTAATATGACTTTTTCTAATCCAGGGATCTATAGACTTAAAAATGACCTCAGGTCCTCCACCAGCCTTGGCTTCCCAAAGTGTTGGGATTACAGGCGTGAGCCACCACTCCCAGCCAGAAGGGATACTTACTAAGCAAGACAAAGATCTAGTAAATAAGGGTTGAAATGGTGCCCCAATTTGTGTTGTGATAAAGTCAACATGCAATTCCAAAGTACATACAAAATATTCAACAACTCTTATGCATCTAATGAAAGATATCATCTAAGAACCAGGTAAGTGGCAGGAATAGATTCTCAGAGTCATGTGATGTTTAAGTTGGTGACAACATTCAAAAGTCAATATTCTAAACTCCATAGTTTAAACAGTAGGGAATGGGTCCAAGAGGGAATGTGGCTTACTCAAGTTATACACATATTTATAGGTGGCTCTGGGAACTGTTGAGCACTGTGGAATAGGTGGAAGTTTAACAGCAATTTGTTTACATTGTATCAAAAAAACCAGCAAATTCAGTAGTACAAAAAAAAAAATCAACATCCTTGTTAGTTTGCCATGTTGTAGACCCAACAGTCACTTGTTTTGGTAGAGCTCTTTATCAGGCTGAATGTTCCAAATGCTCACAATTTTCTATCACAGTAAATAAGTCAGGGAATGCACAACAGTGAGAGCTGGACCATCTCATCACTCAGATCTAATAAATTGAGTGATTGTAATCAAACCATTAAGATATACATATTACTTCTTGAATAAAATCTTATTTCTTGGCCTTATTAAAAGAGAGAATGTCATTTTACACTATACTATTTCTGAGATTATTATACGTCTTTGACTCTTTTTTAAGGAGGATATTGTCATGATGAAGGTATTCATTCTCTTTCAGAGACATCTTTTTATTGATGATAGAATTCAGGACCTAGTATCCCTAGATTTAGGCAATTGTGCCCAGGAAAAGTGTGCCAATCATAACATAATAGCCTGCAAAAAGTGAGATCTTGTAAGTTGTTTCAGGAGTCTGTCACTCCTATAGTGAGAATAAACCCAGACATAATGAAGTGATCCTGATGAATCAGACATAATGAAGGAGCTTGATGAATCAGAAGCCCTTCTTTCTCCACTTCACGTCCATTCCATCTTTACAACAGCTTTTGGTTTGATTTACTACATTATTGTAGGAGACAGGAATCATTAAACAGCTATAGAAAAATGAGATGTGTGTTCCTTTTAGGTTTTTATGCTTTTAAAATGATATTCAGATGATTTTAATTACTACAAAAGCATTGAGATGTTAATATGCTTTATATGAAAGGGAGGGATACTATTTCATCCATCCTTTTCTGCAGCCAATTTCAACTCTGAGAAAATTATTTCTTTTGATCACTCTGATAGCATGTAATAAAAGAACAATAAAACATGTGGCTCAATTACAACTGCTTCTCATCAAGCATGAATTAATGAATATAAAATCATTATTAATTGTTTTTCCTGGCTCCCTCTTCATAGGACAACAATTATACATTGCTGTATTTTGATAAGCATTTTGTGTTTAACACTTTGTGAACCAGGCTGTAAGAGGAACAGATGCATGAAATTATTACACAGGAGAATAATTCCAAATGTATTAACATTTGGAAAATACATGATAATCTTTTAATCTCCCTAGTTTCTAGCTGTTTTCCACAACTGCCTTAAAACTTCTCTAGAATTCCGCCCCAACTTCAATGTTCCACACATCTTTTTTCTAGAAACAGTTTCTATCTGCACATAAAATAGTTTAGAAGTTCAGTTTCTCACTGTTAATAATACTAGTTCCTCACATAATTATTACATGTTCAATTTCTTCAGCAAAGTTCCTTAAAAATAAAATCTATAGCTTGAGCAGTTAAAAATAAGTTACACAATGCAACAGAGAATATAATAGATTATGATCACTATAATTGACAAAATCAATGTTAGTGAATTATATTTACAAATACTTCACATAAAGATTCTATGTAACTGATAGTTCATTTTATTTTTATAAGCCTTTCATAAATATAGTGCTATGTAATATGAGTATATATAACAAGCTAAAGAACTTATCTTTTTAGTCCATAACCATTACTTCTAATAGATTATGTGTATATCCAGATTTTTGAAATTTAACAAATGATAACATGTAAGGTATACATGTCATATGATTTTATCTTTTACCCATAAATCTGTTTCTGTTTTTAAAAGTTTTCAAACACTTTGTCTGTTATTAAACAATGACACTAAATTTAAATTGTTGATACGTCTTTTCTAGTTCAATAGGCTTAACAAGCATATATGTATATATGTTTCCAAAGAGCACAAACTAAAACCTGCTTTATAATCAGAGAATTTGGGAAGCAAAAGGGACCTTAGACATCATTTTATCCAATCTCCCTTATGTTACAAATAATAGCACAGAGATCTGGAAAGTTTAGTGATTTTTAAGGTCCAAAAACTTTTTATGTTAACAACTTTCTGTCAAACTATATGAGAAAATTGCTGGTAGTATTTGTTTTACAGATGAAGGAAGCATATCTTGCTTCCTTGTGAGTTCTTCAGGATGTCAACAATGTCTATGAATCTGAATTCTTAGAGAAATAAAGGTGAGGAAATGAGAAACTTGGCTTTAATGGAAACCACCACCCACAGCCAACATACGGAGCATGAATGGACCTGGTTGGAGTGATAATGCTCTCTGCTTATCAGAAGCATCATTCCTTTGACATTGGTTACTGGAGTCATTTGAAATTATTGCTAATGCTAGCCAGAGAGCAGATGCCTCTTTTTATGTGTGTGACCTTATTGAAAACAATTAGATTACTTATACAATAGCAGAATTGTTAATTTTATATGAGTTGATCTTCAATGTGAAAGCTTTTCTAGATTACATATTAAGATAAAACTTGTAACTTTTAATTCCTTAATGAGAACTTTTCATCTTGATTTCCATGTGCCAGAGTTATGAAATCCACTTTGCTGAAAAAGAAAAAAAAAAAAAAGGTTAGATGAGCAAATTCAGTACAAAAACAAGCTCATCATTAAGATTCACAATTATTCACCCATAGGGTAGTGGTGAATTAAAGATTCCACTTTTCCTTCCACTTCTGAAATAATCACTGTGGCTTTTGGTCATACTGTGTTTTATGAGATGTCTGCGAGTCATCTCCTGACAACTTGTATGTACTATAAAACATGCAATGCCTAGGGAGTACATATGGGGGGAAGACACAAAAACTTCTGAGTCTTTTGGTAATCACACCCCCTAAGCCATATCATGAACTCCTAGGAAAATAAAAATGTTAGAGCTACCACTATGCACATCAAGACCCATGATATCACATTAGATCATCATAAGATTGCTAAATCAGAAAGAAAATTGAATATGAGAACTCTCTGGGGGAAGCAGAAAATAGAAGGCAAATATGAGCATAATTAGGTTTGCTCTTATAATTGATTCTGCAGCTTGATGGAACATGAGTTTCTGATATTTTTTCAAGGCATTTTCCAGATGTAGTCTGCCAGTTGCTCATTAATACCACACATTTGTCATTAAATTCCATACTTTGGATCTCCCATAAGAGTTCCAAGTGTTCCTCTTTCATTCATTATATCAACAAGACAGCAGGAAAAAAGTGCCTTTCACATAGTACTGTAGACCATCTTTTCAATATCATTTTGATTATTTTATCTACTAACTATTGAATCTAAAAGTAAAATGTGAATAGTAGCTTCTGAAAACAAGTCAAGTTTCACAGGACTTAATTTTGCTAATTTGCCTACAATGAGCAACATCTCTTAAATTAGCTTTTAAACCTTTCATACGTAGTTTATAGAAAATATTAGTTAAAAACACAGGTCCTCAATATCCTTTTCTCACATTATATATGCTAATTAAGACTGCAATTTATAGTAACATTCATCTTAAATGGATAAAAAACTTAAATGTTATATTTTTATGGAATTACACAGAATTTAAAGGTAATATTAAAAACCATTTAATGCAATAACCAAATTAGATTAAAAATTATACAGTTGTGAAGTGTAAACATAAAGGTCATTTATAACTATGGACTTCAATTTAAACAATTATGTGAGTAGACAATATCTTTTTGTGTTTGGGAAAAAAATGGAAAATTTTCTAAAATAAATTACCTTTTTGTTTAGTTGTATCTATATCTAATCTGATACCAGAAGACAATATAAAAGTTGACTGATTTCGTACCATTAAACAAAATACTACCATAGTATAAATATCTGTGGCTGAATTCTTAACTAAATATAATTAATAAAATGTTTTACTTTATTAAAATACAGCATTTTAAATGATACCAAATGTTCATTAACATTAACAAAAGTGATAAATGCTTACAGAGTGTAACACTTACCCATAATTTTAGAGTAGCAAGGTCCACAGTGTATTGTCTGTCTATAAATCCAAATACTGTCACCCGCTTGTAGATTTTCCAAAGGCCGCTTGCATATTTCACACTAAAGAAAAAAATATATACGCAAAGTTTTTATTGTAAATGAAATCTTGATTTTTAGAGAAACAAACATAGAAAAGTCCTTTCAGTTCATTCAGCACTGTCTTTCACAGCAATGCTCAGATGGAGACTCAAGAGAAAACACAGGGCAATGAAGAGTGTACTTGTCTATAATCCAAGTGCTGAACTTTTCAGATAAATTCTCACATCATATCTCTGCCATCAAGGAAGTTTTAAGGGATGTCTACCACTGGATTTTACTACTTCACTCACAGTGGAGTATAAATGCCCCAAAATTGTTTATGCCAAGGACAAGATGACAAAATATCTCAAACGAAAACACAAAGCTGCATTTATTGTTCGCTAACTTAAGGGAGAGCTAATTATGCTGTCCAGGCACAATCTCATGAGTGAAATGAACTGCTGATCTGACTGGGTCTGAGAAAAAGTTTATTTTAAGTAGTACTGGTTAGAGGTAGGAAAGGCTGACCTCTGCTTTAGATCTGTCCACTGCTGATTGGCTGACTTCCAAGCATGAGGCTGTCACTGATTGGTTGGCTTTCAGAAGCAAATTCATTGAAGTAAACAGTTGTTGATTAATTGGACATGTCTAAACCAGTTAATGTGACTCGCTATTGCTATGGCTATAGAACAATCAGTATTTTTCTAAGAGTGTGAAGATGTTTGTTTTTATTCTTGGGAATATTTTATTGAAATTACATTAAAAATAGAAATAAATGATCTAAAATATAATAAATGAAAATATTTACCAAAAGTGATGATCAGGAGAATATTCTTGTTTTATATTTTTCTGTATAGTAATTTTAAATAAAAAGCTACAGGCTAAATTTTGTTTAATTGAATATATTTCATAACTAAAAGCAACTTCATGTTCTCATAACTAATTATACAACCTGCAAATTATATTTTTATATAGGATTCTATATATTATGCTCTAAAATTGAAATGTTTTGCTCAAAATGAGTTACTATATTTCTGACTGCTTTGTGTCACCATTTGAAGGTCATTGTAATAGAAGCAATCAATTGACAAAGTATTTCATTCTTTGAGTGGATTTAATAATTTGTATCAACTGTAGAATATTGCACTAGAAAGAACCTATATATTTGGGCCATTTTTTCTCCAACTGACCGCACATTAGATTAATAAAGGAGCTTTTTAAAAATATCAATGCCCGATAATCACCTCTAAGATTCATGATTTAACTGGGGTTGCTCTGGATCATTCTCTCTTTTCCTCATCTCCCCAGATGATTATGATGTGCAGACAAGATTGAGATCCACTAGTCTAGTCAATACCTCATTTTACAGTTAGGGAAACTGAGGCAAGGTAATTTAGGTGGTTGTCCAAAGTCACACAGTTACAAGCAAAGGCAAGACTAGAACTCAGGTCTTCAGATTCCTGTTTAGTGCTTCAGTTACACCAGAAACAATGATGTTGACCTACCCAACGTTATGGCGAGAATGCAAAGAAACATCCTAAGAAAGCACAGACAATGAAGCTTTAGTCTACTAATGAAAGCTTTATTATTATTTATTGAGCCACAATTAACTAATTATGCTCTCAAAGCAGACTGACTTTCACATATTGTTAAACCCATTGCTCCTAATTTTGTGATGTAAGAAACTGCTAGCTTTCCTCTCAAAAATTTATTTTCTTGTTTTGATTTCATCACATATTTTCTGTAATGCATAATTTAGTAAAGTGTTGTAAAAACTTTTATAAAAAGACCAAGAGGGAGTTTTTTCCACAGATTTAAATCTCTAGGGTAAGGGTGAATAAATGTGTCAGTAATCAACTCTAAGCCTAAAGCCAAGATCGTAATTACAAATCTTTGAGGTTTATGCTGAAGAACCCAGAAATATTTAAGTAGTGTATTATTAATGTGGCTGACAGTGCTTCTGAAAGCTTTTGCTTCATCTCATGCATTTCATTAAACAATTATTTTTATTCCAGTCATTATGCAATTTTTTATTTAGTTAAGTGAAATAAACACATCCTTACCTTAAAGCAAGTAGAATGGCAGCAAATTTGTAATTCATCTAAAATCATTTTAGTTTCCACACCCAAGGGTTTTCGGCAATAAGTGCACATATCTCTTTCAATGACAGACCTATAGAGACATAAGCAATTAAAAATAAATTTGCCATAATACAAAAGACAGATGTATTCCCTATAAACTCATGTGGAAACAGTATCCGACGATATCTGAAAGTATCTGACGATACTTCAGAAAATTTCACAAAATCAAGGAAAGTTTGGAGTTTACTTATTCTAGTAATAGAATTGACTCTTCTAGTTATCTCAAAATGATATCAAGTAATTAACATGAAAGAAAGTCTCAAATTATTAATTCATCAGAAATCACGAGTGCATCTGGGTGGGATAAAGGTATTCAGTGTCCTAGTTGAACCAGGGAATATCTCAAGTACTCCTCAGAAGTAGTTGAGGGTTTTTAATTATTAACTTACATATATCATGTTACAGATTACATGGAAAAATTATGCTGCAGATTAATATACGTTTTCAACTCTCAAAATATTCAATAGGCCCAAAATAGAAATCCATTCAAGAGCATGTTGATAAACTCACAAAATGATGGGACTGTAGGGGCCAGAGTCACCAAAACACTCCTCAAGGTGCCACCGTAAGACTCAGGATGTAAGAATACCTCCCATGACAAAATTTATGCTCTCCAGCAAGATATAACCCCACCACAAATTTGATGGGGAAGAAAAGAGAGTTACATTATTTATTAAATAACAAATATGAAATATTTGTTAAAATGATGTCTAACAGTAAATGATCTGTAGATGTGATCAGCAGAATCCAAAACATCTTGAGTCACACCAGAATCTTAGGAAAGGATCCTTTTCCTTTTGTAAGGTCTTAGGACTGTCTTAAACAGCATCCTGCGGAGCGTACTAGTTTCAGGGGATTAGCATGCAGGCCTGACATTTCCAGAGTAGGATATGTAATGGAGTAGTGAAATTAAGCAGCCAATATTTATGTAGTTCTTTATATGACATGTGCAGTACACTTTTCTCTGCACTTTACTTACATAAACTCATTTATTCTTTATAACATTACTGACAAGCCAATATTATTATTTTTATCATCATTTTAGTAAAAAGGAAACTGAGGCACAGAAGGATAAGTAATATGCCACTATCATGAAACTAGTGAGTGGAAGAGTAAGGATATGACTGGAGGCAGTGTGGTCCCAACACAATGAGTCAAGATCTATTGCGCTCATTGTGTTGAAATGAGTTAGCAGTACCCAGGAAACACTAACCTATTACCAAGCCCAGAAGTAGGAGCAGAGAGGAGAGAAAATGAAAGGAGGGAAAAGAAGTGGGAGAAGAAAGGCGTTAGAGTAGATAAGCTTTATCTAGCTTTATACTTTTAATCATTCTAGAAACCTCTTTCTAAATCTCATGTATATAAATAAATATTTTCTGCTTTCATTTGTTCTGTACCCACTTGCTTATAGCTACCTGGCAAATATTTTCCTACAGATTATCCATAAACACACACACATATGTATGCATACACTTTAATTTCCCACTTAAGACTGAAAGCACTTCTATAGTAGAAAATAGGTGCTCTGTTTCCTTCATTCATTCCACAGGCACTGATCTAGGAGCTGCAAATACAAAGAGTGGTGAGACAGTCTCCTCTGACAAAGCGCTCTTTCCACTGCACGACGTAAAGACGCATGATGTAATGATCGCAGTGGAATACAGGATATGGAAAGAGTGAAGAGAGCAGAGCCAAGAGAACCACTAACCCCTGGAGTGAAGTCAGGAACACCTTGTCAGAAAAAAAGTGCTGTATGTGTTGTTTGAAGAGGAAAGAGCTCTCAAGGTGGGCTTGGTGGGGTGGGGATGAAGGAATGGTAGAGGAATTCCAAACAGAGTAAACAGAACATACAAATATGCTACTCTGGGAGGGTATTTGGAGGGACTGAGCATCAGTGAATATTCTGCAGGAGCAGGTTCTGAAGGGCCATGGAGAATGTGCAAAAGAACTTGGACTTCATCCCGTTACATGAGAAACCACTTTAAACAGGATTGACATGCTTAGATGAGAACTGTAAGAACATTGCTAATTTTACACACTATCAACAGTAAACGTTGTATAACCAACTGGTCTCATAGAGAATTGAATTCTGCAGTGATGACTAAGAAAAATTTCAAAGCCGCTTTAGGAACAGGATTTGAAGTCTTTGTATTAACAGCAATACTTTTATGAAGAAAGTTTTCCTCCCTTTTAACAATAAAAATACAAGCTCAGGAAATGCATTGATGTTGGTATCATCTTTATTAAGATCATACATTTAGTCAAAGATCTTTTCGAAGCATTAAGAAAAACCTCACTCTGTTGTTTTTTAATTGGTTATCCAGATGATATCTGTAGTTCTAATGCTAGTGTTGATGACTTTACTGCTCAAAGAGGTGTGACTTATAGGCAAGACACTCAACAAAGCATTGCTATGGACCAAATATTGGAAAAGTCACAAGAAAGAGATATAATTTTGATGCCTGGTTCATCCATGTTTCCCTTAGAAAATGGAACAGAGGTTCCTGTTTTCAAAAAAAAAAACAAAAACAAAAAAAACCCATTTACTGAGTACACATTAGGTGCCAAGCACTGTGTTAGAAGCTGAGACTTCACATGAAAATAAGATATGTCTCTACCTTGGCTGGGGTCATACCTCCAGCCCCTGCTACAAAGAAACACCACCAGTGGAATATCAGACATTTCTATGACGACTTGTTTCTAGCGCTTGGGTTGAAATGATTCGTTTACTCCATTGAAAATCTGCAGGTCATACTCTCATTGAATGTCACCTACGTGACCCACTAACATTAAACAGTAAAAGAGGATCACTAACAGCAAAAACCTGGAACAGGGCCAGTTCACCAGCACTCAATCAATATGCATCATACTCCACTCCTGGGAACTGAGCTTGGGCCCAGAGTGGGTCACAGCAGCATATCTGCATGGCTGTTTGTAAGCCAAGAAGGCTGCAAAAAAACACAAGGAGGGAGGGCTGAGGGCACAGTCTATGGATGCAATGAAGCCTAAACGCTAATAATGTGGCAGTCCTGGGGCCTCCTGGGGATCACTAGCAGCAGAGGGGCTGGCCTGGGAGGCAGCTGTAAGGCACAGAAAGGCCTTTTGATAATGTGCATCAAAATCAGGCAGCAGCAATAGCCAGGAAGCCAAGAAACAAATTCCTGGATGCAGAAGTTGTCGTTATTGAGTTGCACTTTGTTCTGTCCATGCACATTCATGACAAGAAACATAAGTGGAACCATCTCTAAGTACAAAGGACAGCAAGATGTATATATAAATGTGTGTGCATGTATATGTACTTTTTATGTATGGAAATAAAGACATACTCACCTATCAGAAGTCGAATAAACAGTTTGTATATATTTTCCAGAGACATTCTCGTGATAGCTATCCTTGGGTGATTTACTAGGAACAAACATATATGCACATGTGAGAATCAGGCGATTTTCCTTATGCAGATAAGAAAACACACTCACACTGTCTCATGAAGCCTCATAATATTTTATTTTTGTGTATGTTACAAGCCAGGATGATGTACTGACACCTTTTTTTAATCTATTGAAATATTGACACACAAGTCACCCCCAAAGTGACATATACATCAAAATAAATGAGAGGGTAAGGCATACAGAAACAAGTGTGAGCAGGAAAAGAAGTCCACATCTTTCATGAAATGTATACTTGCACCTCATGTGTTTACTAAAGAAAGCTACACAGAATGTAACGTAGATAAAGGAAATCACAAAGCACAAACAGAGCAAGAACATAGACACATACACCATTCCCAGGGAGAAACTGAGATTCTTGAACTTTTAAAGAAAGCACAAAAGATTTTTATTTTTACTTGAATATTTCCAAGAATAATAACTTAGAATGAAAGCAAGAGACGTATAATTTTTTAAAGTTTTTTCTTTTCTATTATGTAGATTGTCCCAGTTTTTAAACACCACTCTTTCCTGAAGACAAATAAAATCTGTAATGTCCTAACCAGCTGGCTCCCATAATTGCTTCCCAAGTACTTATGCCACCTGGAAATATATTAAGAATAGAAGCAATATATTTCTTTTATTTCATACAATGAGTGATAACTTCATGACCCTCTCTCTCCAAATTTTCTGTAGGCAGACTGCCTTCAGAACTAACATCTACTATATGAAACATATAATTCTACAATGCTAAATAAGGATTTGCATATATTTATGCAGGATGCACATATCACGATTCCCATTTTATTGACGAGGAAACTGAGACTAGAAGAGCAACATCACTAAAGCTACATGATTAGGAAATGACAAAGAAGGATTTAACCTCAAATGTGACTCTAGGGACTCGGTATTGTACCACACTGCCTGTCAATGCAGATTTTAGGGAACTTAAGGGTGTCTGAGGTATATCACCATCCTTGCTAGGTTAAGGTACAGGAGGCAGCCAATCCTTCCAGAGGTTTCTAGTCAACAGACTATTAGCCTGATATGCCACACTATTCATATTTTCTGTTTATAATAATGAGGCTCAAATTCGGATTCACATCACAAACACCTGAAGAGTTTGTTAAAACACAAGTTCCTGGGCTGTAGCTGCAGAGTTTCTGACTAAGCAGGCAGGAGTGAGGCCAAATAATTTTTATTTCTAAAAAGTTCCCAGGTCATGCTCATGATGCTGGCCCAGAGACTATGCTTTGAGAATTACTGTTCTGTATGTGAACATGATACACATATACATATGTACATGGTATATAGTATGCAGTTAAAAAATAAACTATAGTCATTACAATAAAATAAGTATGTTTTAGTCTTGGTACTTCTATGAATCAAGTTAATATTATTTTATCCATCTATCAAATTAATTAAAAAATCCAGAGTATGATGTTTAGCAGAATATTCCTAATTCTTAAAAAAATCATTCATTATTCAAAAATCAATATTGTAGTTGTTTGGCATTAGCTCCCATAAGACATTTCTTTAAAAATCAAAATGTATTGATGTGACATTTTATAAAGATACAAATATGAGAGATTACTATGTAAATATAGAAGAAAATGCCTATGTTATTGTTCCCCAATATTTCATGCCTTGCCTTTACTATGATACTATTTGATATTATATATCTTTTTATCAATCTATTTCAGATTTAGTAACTACTTGCTACTTTAAAATTTACTCTGAAATTTTTAACTTTTTGTTTAATTGAAAGACAGCAAAAATCGCTGACTTGAACACACGAAAGAGTGAGAATTGGATTAAGGAAAAAAATCAGTGTTGATGTTGCATTTTACAAGGTAAATTATGCATGGGTTTGAGAAACCTTTTTTGGAAGACTGCTCACCTCCTGACATGTATTGAATTTCCTGGATCCCTGTCACAACTGCCTTCCACACAGAAGCCTCCCTGAATACTCTGCTCTGAGATATCTTTGAAATGGGCTTGGATTAACATATGGGTTGTGTATACCAGAATTTGTGTGCCCTACCATTACTGTACTGCACAGCTGGGGCAATTCTTGTTTTATATTCCTTGAAAACCAAATGAATTATTGAGCCCTGACCTTGGTTTACATTTTCCTCAACATCCATCACTCCAAGCAGCAGATTTCAAGTGAGACATCAATTTCCTATAACTTGGGCTACGATACACTACTCAAAGTTATACCCCTTATTTTAGATTGGAGGTAAACAACAGTAGATAGAATCATTTAATTCAAGTAGAACTCCAAATTAGTATAGGAATAGTTGTGCAATTTTATAAAGCTTATTTTAACCATATAGTTATATACATTTATGTGAGAACTTTCAAATGGCAATTCTATTATGTATACCTCTGTTATATTAAAATATTATTGAGTTCATCTAATGGCTATAATTATTTATAGCCCAAGTATATAATATCAGAAACATTATAGAGAATTATATATGTAGAACTCAATATACTCATAAATGGTCTTCTATTTGAAAGAAGCACACCCTAAAAAAACAGCATCTCTTATTAAGCATAGATCCTTTCAAAATTACAAAATGAAGCAGAATGTTTTAAATAAACTTTGAATACCTATTCTCCACATATGTTCTTGTGTACACAACAGTATCCTTTGGTCCTTCCTGCTTGGGGCCAGTGTTAGAGCTGCAAAACAAATCATTTTACTTCATGTTTAAAGCTTATTTGCAGGGATAACAAAAACAAGGCAATTTTCTAATTCAATGCAAAATGTAATGCACATATGTTCCTTCTGAACTATAATGGTTGAAACATGAATGTTAGAGTGGTAGTAACACACCACTGCAACCATTTTTTTGTTTCCATTTTGTTTTTAACTTCCATTGTCTTGGTTTACTTCCAGAGTATTGTACAAAACTTGGGCACTAGGTAATTCTTTTGTAGAGCACGAAGATTATTTTTCAATATTTGTGTATGTTATAGTGTCTCTTTCTCTGATGTCCCGTTTATATTTCCAAACCATAACTTTCTTCATAAACCTCAAACCAAAAGTAGAGTTAAATTAGCTACCTTGACAATATCTGATTTAATAAAGCCTTTAGATATACCTAAAGAATGTCACACTAATGTCACAATCATGCTTATTTAAATTATAGGCTTTTTAGGGGAAAATCAGGTTTGATACTTTCCTATCCAGATGTCACACAATGACAGAGTCACTAACTCAACACTTTTATGTAAGGCTGTTTATACAGGTAACCCGCACATAAAATTAGAAATTTCTGCATTTCAAAGGAAGGGTCAGTTGGATGTGGGATATTTTCAAAAAACAAAAGGAGAACAGTCCTGTCATTTACTCTGCAGTTGGCCACTGTACCTGAGATTGTTTCTGGCTTCATAAGCATAGGAAGGGATTCTTGTGGACTGGTTGTGTAGAGCATTGGTGAACCCATTGACTTGGCCATCTAGCCTGAGAAAGCAAACACAAGTATTTGGCACTTCAAATCAAGGTCACTAGAAGTTTTTTGTTTTATTGAAATTCTTCTTAATTAACATATTTTACAATGTGAATCTCTTTGTATTTGCCTGGCTTCTGCACAGATAACACAAATAAAATACATGTATTATTTTACTTCCTCTACAGAAACCTCTGCCTTGCCTTTAAGAATAATCTATAGGTATACGCCACATTATCTAACATTGTCCTTTTTATCAAGGTTAGAAACCATCTGAAATTGGTTCCTGTAACATTTTCACACCAGCAGTGCCATTATAGAAAGCTTCCCATGTACAACATATCTAAGAGTTTATTAATTGAATGAAAATGATCCAAACATTTCTTTGAGAAATTCCAGTCTTCATTTTGGTTTTGGTGGAAGGCAATATTTTGAAGATGGCAGAAGAACTCTGACCTAGATTTCTGCTAATCTAAAAATGTCATGATGCTTAACAAAATGTAGGCATATTTGCTTTTTCCTATGGAAGAGAGGAGATTGTTAATGCAAGAATAGAGAAAATTATAACTCCTTTTCCTCCTCCATGTTAGTAAACTCTGACATAGAAGAGACATGAAAACCTAAATGAGAGTTTAAATCTTAATCAAAACTTGTGATTCTCAAACAGGCTGACTTCCAGATAGCTCTTAAAGAAGAGGAAAGCATTTGTTCACATATTACCTCCCGCATACAGAAAATCATCTGGTTTTAAGGCAGATGTTTCACAAAACATACAGCTGAGTTAAAATTCTACTAAGTGATGAGAAAGTGGAATTAATATTATTAGGTTTTCTAACATGATTATTAGAATATGTCATCCCAAGAGTAACAAATCTAGCTAAGAATCATTTGAAAATATTAAAATCATGTAATATACAATACAAAACCCAACTTTAACAAGTAGAGAGCTTCAAAGGACAGAGATTGTCAGTGAGTTTGAAATGCATTTGCATTGTCCTCAGCAATATAATATCAAAAATCACCAGTTTGCAAAATCTGCAAACAGGTGAGATAAGTAATTTGCAAACAGTACTGTTATTGGCTGAGATGTATTCCGCCAAAATTTATATGTTTAAGCCCAAACCTTCAGCATGACTATATTTGGAGACAGGGTTGATAAGGAGGTAATAAGGGTCATCTGAGGTCATAGGAGTGGGGCCTTAAACCCATAGAACTGGAATTCTCATAGAAAAGGAAGAGCTACCAGAGATAGCTTTCCTTCTGTATACACAGGAAAGGCCATGTGAGGACACAGTGAAGAAGGTGGCCATCTATAAGCCAGAATGAAAGGCCTCACCAGAAACCAATCCTGGTAGGAACTTGCATTTGGCTTCCAGCCTCCAGAGCTGTAAGAAAATAATTGTTCATTGTTTAAGCCACCCATTATGTGGTATTTTGTTATAGCAGCCCAAGATGACTAATACAGGTATCTTTTCTCAGTTGTGTTTGTAATGTGATTAACGACGCCTTCATGGAATATTGAATTTTTATAATTGTGAACAAAACCAAATGATAGGTTTGGAATGTGAGACAACAAACTGATGGATTTTTGCGCTTCATGTAGACTTTGAGGATGATAATTTAAAAAAATAAACCATTATTTTGGAGTAATTTTTAAATGCACAGAAAAATTGCAAAGATAATGCAGAGTCCCTGTATACCCTTCACCCAGATTCCCTTAAGGCTTATGTAATTATAACAGAGTTGTCAAACCTACAGAATTAATATTTGTACCATACTATGAATGAAACTACATATTATATTCATATTTCTCTGGATTTTCCATTGGTTACTTTTTTCTGTTCCAGAATCCAATCCAGGATACCATATGTATATAATCATGGTGTCTCTTTGGTCTCCTAGGGTCTCTGATAGTCTGCCAAGTCTTTGTTTTTCATGGAATAGTGAAAGATTTTACAACAAAAATTTTATCTTAGTAAGTTGTAAGACTAATTTTTTCTTACTTAGAGCCATAGAAATAGAATTGGGGAGACAACACTGGCAACCAATGAAACAGTCCACAGTGCCTTTAAAAATGCCACTGGGCCCTATATCCAGACATTCTAATTTAACTGGTTTGGGGTACAGGTTGGCCACTGGGAACATTTAAAGTTCTCTAGTGAGTCTCATATACAGTCAAGGTTGAGAATCACTGCCTTAGAATTAGGAAGTCCAACATCTTATTCAAAAGAGCACTGATTCTTGAAGTGTAGTCCCTGGAACAGCAGGTGAATCTGATGTACCCAAAAGTTTGGGAACCAGTGTCACAGAAGAACCTCTGCCAAAGTATTCCTCTCAAATGACTTGAATAATTCTTGTAAAGGAGAACTCATGACTCATAACATATGTAACTTGACAGCTTAATTGTTAGGAAGTTATCCTCCATTAAAACAAATTGCTGAATTGTAATTTCCAATCAATGGTCACAGTTTTGTACCTTAATTAAACAATGACTCCACAAATACAAACTCAAATATTGTATTGAATCTTATAGAATTCCAAATGGATTTACACTTGAGAAAATGTTCCCTGCAGTAGAAATTCACCTTGAAAATTTACCTAAAACCGGCGAGCTCAGTGGCTCACACCTGTAATCCCAGCACATTGGGAGGTCAAGGCAGGTGGATCACCTGAAGTAGGGAGCTCAAGACCAGCCTGACTAACATGGAGAAACCCTGTCTCTACTAAAAATACAAAATTAGCTGGGCATAGTAGCACATGCCTGCAATCCCAGCTACTTGGGAGGCTGGGGCAGGAGAACTGCTTGAACCCAGGAGGCGGAGGTTGTGGTGAGCTGAGATGGCACCATTGCACTCCAGTCTGGGCAACAAGAGCAAAACTCCGTCTCAAAAAAAAATAAAATAAAATAAAGAAAGGATTTACCTAAACCCCTCGTATGAGAATATAAAATGGTATGGCTCCTTTGAAAACGCTCTATCAGTTTCTCAAATGGTTAAACATAGAATTATTCTATAATCTGGCAGTTTTACTCCTGGTATATACCTAAGAGAAATGAAAACACGTTTTCACACAAAAACTCATATATGAATGTTCACAGCAACATTATTCATAATTTACAACAGTGGAAACAATCCAAATGCCATCAGCTTGTGAATAAGTAAACAAAATTGGCCACCTTATCTTTCTATGATTTCAAAAATACTGCATACTTAAAATCTGTGAAATGGATCTATGAAATTAATTTCACTCATAGTCACAAACCATTTAAAGAAAGACTCTGTCATTTAGAATTGAAATAAAAACATTTAAACTTACTGCTGTTGAGTCTTAGAAAACAATACCCCAAAATGGAAACCTCAGAAGTAGGCTCAGAAGCAAAAGTTTTTCTCTGACCTCATGCCCTCCTGTCTCAGTCTCATTCTTCCCCAAGGAGAGCCAAATAAACTATCCTCTTCCCCAAAGCAAGTCATACAAACCAGAACCCCTTTCCCCAAAGCCAGCCATAAAACCTAAAATTATCACTCTAACTATCCCTTCACCTTTCTTACTGTGTAAAAACTGGCCATATAGAAATTATCTGACCTCCCTTGTTTGACTGTAGATCATAAGGCCTCCATTCCAGAAGAATCCTGCCCCATACCCAGAAGGAAGGAAGGCATGCTCAAGAGGCTAAGAAGAATCTAGGGACACAGGCCTTGCTTGGTTTCCCCACTCAGTCTCTTGCCATTAGGGTCATATTCTTTTTGTCCAATCATATTTCTACCTGGCTCTCTATAATTTATTGAACCTAAGTATTAAATGGACAATTTCCCCTGTATTTTGGGGTTTTCCTTCTGAAGGTTCCCATCACAGGTTAAACAAATTTATATGCCTTCTCTCTAATGACTCTGCCTTTTGGAAGTTGGTTTTTCAGTGAAGTTTTAGAGGGCAAAATGGAACTTTCCCCTTGGCTCCTACCTTCTTAATCAAATTAGAAAATATATATTTGCTTGGGCATCCAATTACAATGTAAAGTGAATATGTTCATGTCTCAGTTTAGCGGATTGTTCCAGGACTCTTATATTTTTAATTTGATTCATTAAAGAACCTAAGAGTTAGAGTAAGCTGAAGTTACAAAAAAGCCAAAACTGAGAGGCAACACAAACTCTTTGTTATCAAACAGAAGAAAAGAGAATAAGGAAGTGGATAGGTAGAGGAAAGAGCAGGAAAAAGATGGACAAAAGCCAATACTCAGTGACTAGCTGAGTTCCATTAATGATAAAGAACTCTAGTTAATGTCCAAGGGTTCCAAACTTCCTCAGGTCAAGAATGAACAATCTCCCAAGTGAAATCTCTCTGAGGCCTGGCAATGCTGCCATTCCTGCTCTTGAACTTCCATGAAATTTCATTTCCTCATTAATCCATCTGATAAAATCCCATTTCATGAACAGGTCCAATGGAACTGGAATGCTTCTCAAATCAAACGGAAAATTCCTTAATTATACTTAATAATTTACTTGTAATTTTTTTTTACCTCAATCACTTCCAAATAATGCTTGAATGAGATTAGTTCATTGTAAGCCCAGTCCTATTCCCAAAATAGTACATGTGTTTCCAGGATAAGCAAATCCTACTGAAAATTTATTCTCCCATATTCTCCTAAAGACTTTCTCGAGGTCAGAAACAGAAGGAAGAAGATGATTTGAAGAATTAAAGAAATAAAAAAAAAACTATCTACTTGTTGGATTCAAGAAACTTTTATAGACAAGATGAAAAAGAAAAGTGAGCCAGCTCTTTTAGCTTTTCCATTCTCTGTAGACAATATCAAAAATATTATTTGTTTACATAAAAAAATTAATAGAAAAGGCAACTGCACCTTACAAAGGTGAAAATAGTAACCTATTATATTTAGTATTCCCTAATATGTAGGGGTAAGAATTGCTAAACATGGAAAAGTTATTTCTTCCTAAAGTATACAGTCTGTGACCAAAACAAAGTACAGGTATTGATCGACTTACGACCTATGCAACTTATGACCATTCGACTTTACGACCACAATCACTAGCCACGACTGCTCTGCGTCTGGCAGCAGAAACGTTGCCCAGCTGGGCGTACGACAGTGCGGACCAGCTTCCGGCAGCACTACCATCTCCGCATGCATACAGCCTACTCAACTTATGACCAAATCGTGTTACGACCGGTCTGTTGGAACCAATCGTGGTCCTAAGTCGAGCACTAGCTGTATAGCTCCTGTCCTAAACTGTCTTATAATGGCCAAAAAGCTATCACAATTTTAAAGCTATTATACTCTATGGTGTAAAGAAATTTCAAAATTAGGTCCTGTTTTGTGGCTGTAATAAGTCTGTGCATTCTTTTAGCACTAGGCATCCAAGGAAGAGATTCTCAGAGTGCTTTCTGCACTGCTGAAAGCTTACCAAGCAACAGGATGTAAAAATAAATCTTCACAGCCCCAAAGAGCTTTGAATTTCCGTGATGCCATTTACGCCAAGCAATAGAACAGCAGGCCCTGAGTCATGCTTAGAATTATGTTAATTTTTTCCCTATTAGCTATCAAGCACCCTGTAAACTTTTATATTTGGAACACACACACACACATAAACACACACTATCCAAATTATATATTACATATATAATCTTTATAAAAATATATATAATCTTCTAAGGCTATACAATATTTGCAGATGCATATGGAACTCGTAAGAAAGAAAGTGAATTATAATAAGCTTTACCTTCCATTCTTATTTTCAGATACATGAGATTTTACTTCAATTAAATTTTCCAAGTCCTGGTCTCTAAAGAAAAAAATATGTATTTTATAAATATAGCATATATATATATTTATATATATATATAATGTAGTTATAATGAAATGACAGGAGATAAGAAAATACTAAAACATTCAAAAATCAATACATAACCTTAGACATGGTCATTTGTGGCCCATCAGGCTATGGGAGAGTGGATACCTGACACTGAGCTATTTGATCCATACAACTCATGGATCAAACATGGAAGCATGGACTCCATTGTGAAAGAGAAATAAAGAACTAACTTTTTGGAAGATTTGGAAATCTGATCTGAAAAGAAATCACTAATTTTTATTCTCATTCATCTTCTTTTTCTTTTTTTATTGATGTTTAATAGATGTACATCGTTTCAGGGTACATGTGATGATTTCATACATTCATATAATTTGTAAAGATCAAATCAGTGTACTTGGGCTATCTATCACCTTTTATTTATCTTTTCTGTATGCTAGAATCACTTAAAGTCTTCTCTTCTAGCTATTTGGAAATGCACAATCGATAATTGTAAACTATAGTCATCCTACTGATCTAATACTAGGTCTTATTTATGTTATCAAACTGTATATTTGTACCCATTAATCAACTTCTTTTTGGCTAACATTTAATGAGTACTAATTTTGTGTCATGGAGTACTAACTGTGTTTTTACATGGATTATCTCATTCAGATCTCATGAAAGTCCTGCAGGACAGCATCTGGAGCTCAGAAAGGCAAAGTCAATTTTCCAAGGCCAATTAACTAATTTACAGAAGAGTCAAGATTTGGGAATGATGCCATCTGCCCACCTGAAATCAATTCTTGAATGTTTACCCGAAGACCTTATTTAGGCCTTTGGGATCACAGAAACAAGGGAAATCAACTCAAAATTTGAATGAACAATTCATTATGTGGAGGATAAATGGAGTGATCAGATTCTTAAATCTTGGGCCACATTAATGATTTGAAGATGGTTTTCTACAAGCCAGGGAGAGAAGCCTGACACAGATACTTCCCTTTTGGCCTCAGAAGGAAACAACCCAACCCTGCTGACAGCTTGATCTTGGACTTCTAGCCTCCAGAGCTGTGAAACAAAAATATTTGTCTTTAAGCCACCCATTCTGTGGTAGTTTGTTATGCAGCTCTAACAAACAAATACGAGTCTGCTTCTACCTACACAATGTGATTACATTTATTTTTCTCAGCCTTATGGTGAACATCTTCAACTCCTCCTGGCTTTCAACTCCTGGTTGCTGTAGACACTGCATCTTTGCTCTGCTCACCTGTCACTCAAGATCTTTTGAGCCTTAGCTTGCATGAGGGGAGAAAGAATGGGTTTGGAGCTGAGAAAGGGGAAGAAGCCAGAGTCTTAAAAATCCAACAACTACAGATAGATAACTCAAAATTGCAACCTATGCATGCCTTCAGAGAAACATCTTTCCAAAGTGGTACAGTACAAGTCACCAAATAAACCATATTATTAGTTGTTTCATAAAATTTTTCTTATTTGATTAAACAGTGCCACATAGCAGGTTTGGTAGAGTAAGATTTTATTTATTTATGTATTTATGTATTTACTTATTATTTTAAGGCTAGTCAAGTGAAGCAATGCAAGTGGAAAAGGAACAAAGAAATCTATAACTGGTTGTGATCAATTAGTAGGAAACACCACTGCACTCAGAGCAGCCAAGATTTTAATCTGAATAATCTATATTAATATTTAATGCAAAATAGAAAGTTGCAGATTAAGAAAAGTGGAAAATGTGCATTTGCTTTGGCAATTCACTCTGATTGATGTCTTCAGCTATATTTGAAGATCCAATAAAAGAAGCATAGACTGCTCATAACTTTCCAAGTTAAAGGAGATAAAAATAATTTTTTTGTTCTTTAATTAAGACCACATTAATTGCATAGTGACTTTTACACTGTAGTGTAAGATGAAGAACTGTGAGTCAAGTGTGAAAAATAGATTTTTATAGAAATGAAGCCAAATGATGCAGGGTTTAGCAGAGGCTTGATTCTAAACCCCTTTCATGGCAGTGGCATAGAAGACAAGTAGACCTTACAATTTTATACATTTACGGACAGGTGGAATTAATTCTAAGAAAATCACCAACTTTCTGTAGTTACAGAAAAGTGTTGAAGAGCAAATTGTTACTAATATTTATGGACAGGTGGAATTAATTCTAAGAAAATCACCAACTTTCTGTAGTTACAGAAAATTGTTGAAGAGCAAATTGTTACTAACCATTACAACCAATAATGTTTTTGTTTGTTTTTTAGAGACTGGAGTCTAGCTCTGTCTCCCAGGCTCTAGTGTAATGGTGCTGTCATAGCTCACTGCAGCCTCCAATTCCTGAGCTCAGGCAATCTTCCAGTCTTAGCTTCCCAAGTACCTGGGACCACAGGTGCATGCCATCATACCCGGTTAATTTTTTTTTTTTTAATTTTTATAGAGACAGGTTCTCACCATGTTGTCCAGGCTGGTCTCAAACTCCTGGCCTCAAGCATTCTCTCACCTCAGCCTCCCAAATAACTGGGATTACAGGTACCTGGACTAATACTGTTTTTTTAAATGTATATTTCAGAATATTTGGGGAGAAATATGAGTTATATATGAGATAAAGCCACAGGACGATTTTTGAGTGTGAGAATTTGTCCATGTTATAATAGTGTCATTTAATTTTTACTATCACATCAAAGATTGTAATGCTCTCTCACAATGCAGGTGAAGGAAAAGAAATAGAAATTCTGGGCACCCAGGAATTACATCTTTTACTATACAACTTTTCCTAGGAGAAGTTCTGCATATGAAAACATTATTAGCTCACTCCTAACTGTTCTTCCTTCCTCCTGTGGGTGTGGGAGGTATTTATAAATAGGCAGCAATATGTTTCTCACCATACAGCTCATTTAAATTGCTTTTGTAGAGTATCAAACATATTTACAAAATTAAGTGTCTTTACATAAAAAATTTACTATGGTATTCCTTTTATGCCAGGAACTAAATCTTAGGCATTGGGCCTTAGTTCAAAAGGAGTATCTGTCTTTCTGAAAGAAATAGAGAATAAAGTAAGAGAACTGGTATAATTCTTTAACTTATTGACATTGCAAAATGGGCACAACTCTTTACATTTTTGCGTATTTTTAATTCTTTTCAGTGAGGGAGTCTTAAAGATTTTGCATTAAAGAAATTAACAGGTCCATAGAAAATTTAGGCAATTCGAGTACTTTAAATATAAGATGTGACCAAGAATTTCAGTGGCTCCAATTCACTATAGTTCATTGAGATTATGCCACGAGCAAAAGGTAGTCATTGGCTCATGCAAGGAGGCCAGTCATAAGAAATCGGATTCTTTTCATCTGGTTTCACTCACAGGGGCTCAGAATGTCACAGCTGGAGGGCTAGACTTTATCTAAGCAGGCTATCATAAGGCATTGATGAGTTTGAAATTTACCCTCTAATTCATAGAATATTTGCTAAATATCCAACATGTACCAGGTATTGCACTATGCGCTATAGGTAAAGAAATAAACAAGACAGACCCAGTAGTAACCCTTAAAGACCTTATAGTCAAAAAGGGATGATTAATAATAACTCTCTTAAAGAAACCAGTGCTGTGGGACAGAAAAGACAGCTTGAGGACATCTAGAAGTATCTGATGAAGAGTTGGTGGGTCAGTGGGGCTTCCCAGAGCCTGAGTGAGAGATACCTAAGCTGATACGTAAAGGATAAGTAGAAGTTAGCCAAGCAATAGCGATGAAGGAGGAGTGAGGAGTATGCAAATTAGAGGGTGTGTGGGTAGGGTCTGCTTTTGGGTCAAGAGTGATAATAGACGGAGTGGGGAGGCCCATGGATGCCAGATCATGGTGGGCTTGGAGACCAGGTTAAGGAGGAGCATGGCCATTATGCAATGTCAATGGGGAGCCGCAGAAGAAGTTTAATCAGAATGAGGTGATCAGATTTTTGTCTTAGGAAAATCACTCTACAGGGTTGGTAAATGGATTGAAGGGCAGAAGTGGAGACTGGTAGCAGAGGGGCAGGCAAGGAGGCTGAACAATAATCTGGACTACAGTACCAGTGAGTATGATGAAGTGTTTTGGACCACTTCCTGAGATTATTAGGCGATGCATCCAAAGTGATTGATTGTTATGGGGAATGAAGCAACAGAAAGAGTCAAGGTTGTCCCTAGATTTATGTTAACAGAAATATGAAAAATATGCAATAGGTAGTTAGAAAGGAACTCTTCTCAGTTTGGAATACTAAAAACTTGAAGGTGTCTTAACAAATAGTCCTTAAGAAGACAGAAGTATAATGCCACAAATAGTTAAGAGTATTTTTTTTTCTACCTTAGATAAAGGATGTCTTTTCTAGCTGTAAAGACCTTGGTGTCACTAGATGCTTTTCAATATTCATTCAGGAGCAGAAATTTAGAGTTTTAATCATCATTCTACCAACAGTTGATAGGCTACAGATAACTGAGTATCTCTCTTTGACATTGGTTGATGAAAATGTGAAAGTGTTACTGCTAAAATTCATGCAAATTCTTACTGAATACAGGAAAATTTGTGCACATCTGTATTTGTTCCTAGGAGACACTCAAGGATGTCTGCTTACATTCTGATCAATGACTGTAGTTTATTCAGCCCCTAACTGTGAATTAAATATACAGCTGCTGGAAATGTCAGCAAAGTCAGATGAAAGAACTCTGATTCACTGCTGTTACACTATTAAATAATCAGTGCTTGTGTCACATTGAAATTGATGTAAAAGTGCCTTGTGACTGTTCTTCCTACTGGGAGCACTTTTAAAATACTCTCTTTTTTACCTACATTAAAATCAAGAGGGCAGCATGGATACATTATAGATACAGGTCACTTCATTATAGAATGAAGTCACTTTTTCCAAATAGATGGTTCAGTCTTTCCTGTTTGTCTGCTTTTTGTGATAATTCTTGAACATCCCAGCTGATTCTCATCAAATCTGGCATACTATTAAAGAACAATTAGGTTAGGTTAGAATTGTGAATCAAGCCATCATCCTAAAACAACAAATGATAGCCAATATTTTTAATTTTTTTACAGTAATCGTATCTGTATATGGAAAATGTCCTTTCTATGGATATTTGATTAGAAGTTGCTGAAATACAAACTGCCTTTTTACAAAATTGGCCTCTTCTAATAAAACAAAAGGCAAAACTGTTCTGAGAAAGTTACCAATGTCAACAAAGCACAATTGTCAGAGGGACTGAGGGAGGAAAGAGGTGGCGGAGGGGATGTGAGAAAGTGAGAAACTACATTTTTCACTGTCCGTTATTACTTAACGTGATTATTAAACCTAACCACTTTCAACATCATTGGGAACTTCCTAAAACTGTTACTGATAAGAAGAAAAATCCACCCAACAAATACTACTATAAAGGGTTGTACTTGACAAAGATATTTCCATAAGATTATCAGCAGCAGGGTTCACCGTTATTTCAGCTATCAGAAAAATCCCCATACAGCAAGGGTTTTCTTTCCTCCCTGTCATTTTCACAATAATCCTCTAGAATAAATATGTCTGATCACAGTCCTTAAACTGTTCATGGGCAGGAGAGGAGCATAGAGAATTTGAAGTATGGAAAGAAGAGACTCTGAACTGATTTAACCACAGATCTTTTGTTTTTCCTCTAGGTAGTGACATCAGAAGTCCCTGAGTCTAAATCCATGGTGTGTTTTCTTTCTTGAAAAAGTTATTTAGTACCTTTGAGCTATAGTTTTCTCTTCTACAAAATACGGCACATCAACAGATTTCTCATGGGATTGTTGTGAAGATTAAATGTATACAAATTGCCAGTCACATCATAGGTGCTCAAGAAGTAACAAAACAGCAAGAACAAAATACGATACTCAGATAGAAAACAAGCTAGGAGACGTAAGAGTTAGGCCATGTATTCATGTATTACTCTTTCCCCTTTCTCCTAATGGGTTCAAAGTATTTTTTCATATGTTAATTTCTTTTTGTCATTTCCAAATATTGGACTACCATTTTCAGAAATGTATTTATTATGACACAATTTCAGGTCAGCAGAGCAATTTGGACTTCTGAGGCAGTGCACTCTTTTACATTATCTGTTACTTTATTATCCGTTAATGAAGCAGTTTTGTGAAAGATATCACATAGCAAATTATAAGATATTTTAAGAATGTAAAATGGAAGTTTATGGTTAAAATCTGTAATATTTTGTGGGCCCACACTATCTGAGGATCTAGGATTTTGAAGATCACGAATATTCTTTCCAATGTTCTATAGTCATGTATTCTAATGTTTTACAAACATCCACATATAAATCATTAGTTTGGTTCAACTTCTTCAAAATATATTTTTTCCTTATTTAATTGCATTCCTTTCTTTCATTTCAGTCCTAAAACCCTATTTTCTGCAGACAACAAACACTAAGTTGTTTTAGTGCCAATAAGAAAACTGGAACTATTTCCAAAATAGTGCAATTGATTCCAGAAAAGTGCAATATGTTTCCTTGTTGACAGGAGTCACATGGGATGGATTGCAAATGTACCCTCACCTAACACATCAAAGAAAACTAAAAGCCTTCAAAGAAAGGCAGGAAGGAAGAAAGGAGAAAAGATGAAAGGCAAAAAAGGATAGGAAGGAGTGGCTCACACCTGTAATCCCAGCAATTTGGGAGGCTGAGTGAGGAGATTGCCTGAGCCCAGAAATTTGAGACCACCCTGGGCAACTAGCAAGACCCCATCTCTAAAAAAAATTATTTTTAAATTTGCTGGGCATGATGGTGTGGTCCCAGTTACTCAGGAGGCTGAGGCAGGAGGACCACCTGAATTCAGGATTTTTAGGCTGCAGTGAACTATGATTGTGCTACTGCATGCCAGCTTGGGTGATAAAGTGGAAGGAAGGAAAAAAGGAAGGAAGAAACGAAGGAGGGAGGGAGGGAAGGAAGGAAGGAAGGGAGGCAGGGAGGCTGGGAGGCAAGGAGGGAGAGAAAAGTTCCTACCCTAGAGCCTTGGAAATGTGTCAAGAGAGACAAGGTAATTTACCGATTATTGTTTCTGAGAGCTGAAGGTTTCACTTTAATAAGATTGTCCAAGTCTTGGCTGTTTAAAAGAAAGAGAGAAAAAAAGTTCAGATTAGTAATAGGCTTTACGGTTGTGCTAGGTCAATAAAGCAACATTATAAATCAACTCCATCCAGGGCAACAGACAAATAAAAACATGAACTGACTGCTTCTGTTTGATTACCTCTGATTGTTTCTGATTACTGCAGGATTTACTTTGATGAGGTTATCAAGATCTTGGTTTCTTTAAATCAAAAAATAAAAAGAAAGCAAGTTAATTATGAAGTTCTTTTGGTAATATCCTTAAGGCTATAAATCTGTTTGAAGTAATAATGAAACTTAATATTCTTTCTGACCAAAACACATTAAAACAACATAGTTTTATTACCTTTGGTTGTTTGTGAAATTTTCAGGATTCACTGTGATGAGTTTATCAAGATCTTGTTTTCTTTAAGTGGAAAAAATATTAGAGCAACTTGGGTTAGAAATAATCACAGGTTTAAGATAATTGGAAACGGAAAGAAAGGATAATAGTATGAGACGTTTTGGTATTGACTAACCATGTAATATGTTTTCTAATCAATTTAGAGGATGAAGAATTACGCCTTATCAGAAGAAAACTTACTTTAATTTTATACATTTTATTGTCAGAGCCTATCTACAAGAATATGCTGGTTAAGTCGCCATATCAAACATCTGGTAACTGACAATTGTTCATTCTGGAATGTATTAACATTATGAAGATACCAACTGATTTTAATATCCTTATTTTCAAAATCACGTTCACCAATTAAGGATATTAATTTTTTAAAAAAATAAACTCCAAAATGGGGATTATTCTTAATATAAGGTTTAGCAAAAAGAATTCCAGCAATCTACCAAATTTGTGGGTTTTTTTCCTCTCTGGTGACTGAAATACTGATTTAAACTCAGCTGTTCATAGTAAAATGAGTTACATACTCTGAAAACTTTCCACTCTCATTTGAAACTCTTCCTGATTCTCTTCTCAGCCACAGAACAGTATTTCCTCCCATATAGTTTGCTATAATTCACTGCCTCAGCATAACATCTTGTTTTAAGGGTCAGAAAGTAGTGATTATTCAAAGCATTCCTCTGAACCCACTTTAATACTTATTCAGAGAAATACATGGCAGTTACCATGGCAAGAGATCGCAGAACTGACAGCACCTGCTTTCGGTACCATCTGGGACATAATAGACATGTACTTCTCCCCGCAATGCTGCTTTTCCCTTATATTAAAATAAAATACATTTTATTCATTAAAAAAATGATGCAAGGTTAGGGACTGAAAGAGCATCATTTAGAGATGAATCATCAGAAGTTCTGAGAAAAGGTCTGCCTTTTCTTCCCCAGCCCTCAACATTTTCATAGAATGTTCAGACTTCATTTAGTTTGATTTATTCCTCATGGTTCTCACCTCTCCATAGACTATGGGAAGGCTCTAACTGAATTTTCACTGTTTTGAGCTTTCTTCAATGATAATATTCTCAATTGAACATAAGGAATTGATATCTATACATACTATTAAAATAATGATTGACATATGAGAATTAACTATCCACAACATAATTCCCTCATGTAAATTGATGGCAAAATCTAAATAAAACTAAACTGTGTCAGAAATACAATAGTCTTTAAAATAAGGTTAATTTCACATATTATTTGAAAAAATACAAAAATAAAATTTTGTAGACAGTATGTTCAAAAGCCACACTTTAAAAAAATACATAAAATTAACCACAATATTGATTAGTGTAACTACAGACAATATTTGTCAGCATAATTAAAAGTAACATAAAAAAACAAAAAACAAAAAACACAAGAACTTACATTTTCACTGTCCTACTGAGCATAAAAATTTTATTTACCTAATAATTAGAACAATGATATTCCAACCACTGTTACATAAAGCCCAGTAAGATATACATTTTACATCACAGCCTAATACTGTCTTTTACAGACAGACAGACACACTCGCAAACACAAAGACATAAAGTTTATAAAATAATATCCTTAATACATAAGAACTCTCATATTTTCTGTTCAGTTCATTCTATTTAATTAAGAGAAAAATGCTAATTGCCCTGAACTAAGTTAATTACAAGACCCTTTATGGGTTGCAACCCACATTTGAGAAACACTAGCTTAGAAAACATAAATACATGCTATATTCTACCACCACTCCTATAAAGGCAACACTGTGTGTCAGGAAAACAAAAATCTCAGGAACAATCCTGAATTGCTTTGATTGATCACAACATGCAATCTTTGAAAACAACAAATACGCAGATTTTTTTCAGGTCCTAGATCCTGCAAAGCAATCATATCTAAATTTTATCCAGGAAAATGGAACATTTTCTCTCTTAAGTCACTGTTTTTATTTAGTTAGCTTTAAGAATGTTGTGGGGATACATTAGGATATTTAGGTTATTATTACTTTCATGCAGTTTAAAAGCTGTGAAGTGTTTTGCAATCATTTGCACATTTGTGCCATTGTAATCTATGTAGCACTGTTTCAAGTGACCCCGAGAGAAGAGTAAAAACACCTCCGGGCCAACCCACAGCAAGAGCAACAATTCTATTTTTACAGCCTCTGCTATTTCCCCTGATGCTTAATTAATTTTTATATATTTTAAGATCTAAGTCTGTGTGCTGTGTTGTAAAGACTAGGCATTGGACTGGGAGTTAGAAGATCTCACAGATGACTATGAGACTTCTGCCCCTGGCACCAGTATTCTCATCTGTAAATGAGGAGATTGGATTGGATAACCTCCAAGGCTCTGTCCATCTCCAAACATCTCCTTCTAGGATTCCATGAATATGAATTTTACTGCCTCTGTGTTTATTAGTTAGCTTTTCAATATCACTCCTTTTTTAGAGTGCAACTCATTGACAATATATTCTATATTCAGCAAGCAGTACATGAATTCTCCAAAATGCTATATATTAAACTGACAACCTATTATTGTCTTGGAGTAACATCTCTGTGCCCCTGGTACATAATTAGCTTTAATCTATGTTAATTGCCTGTTGTTAATAAGATGGAGTTTGTCTACTGAATTCTCTTTTTGGCTTCTACAGCCTGTAATTATACCTAGTATATAAGTAATGATACCTAGTGGTAAGCTGTGAATCCAGCAGGTGCTCAGTAATTATCCACTGCCTAAGAGATCACAGAACTACTATCAGTCTTCCACTAATTTTTTCTGTGACCCTGGTCAAATCACTTAACCTTTCTGAATCTTAATTTCTTCTTCTGCAAAATGAGTAGATTCATCTGGAACACTGGTTTTCAAAATTATTCAAACTACTGGGCCAACATATCCTAAGGTTCCTTCCCTCCATCTCTAAAATTTTACAATTTGTATACGTACCAACAAAACTTAAAAGCGGAAATCATGAAACCATTCTTAAGATACAATTACATATAAAACAGTAATGTATCACGATATTAAATCATCCTTTAACAATAGTCAAAAAGTGAGTTTCATTATCTTACTGACATTACTTCAAGAATTATTAAATTTTAGGTACATAACCTTGCTGAGCACAATAAACCTCTAAAGAATAATGAGCCTCATAAAATTTCCACTGACTACCAGAAAATTCCTCTAAAATGAGGTAAATGATATTGCTAATGATTAGTCTAATGGAAGTGTCTAGGTCTTTTTAATAACTATCATTAATACATTGTTATCAATTTCAAAGACAAAAGTATTAATTTCAATACCACACAAACAAAACAACAAAACATCAACAGCTCCTAGACTATGTTCCTTCCTGCCCATTTCTCGCATTGCTCTGTTCAATTGCTTTACTGGAGGCTTAAAGAAGTGAAGGCACCGCCCTACATTGTTTCCAGCTCCCTCTCTTTCTTGCAATTAACAAATATTGAGACATATAGGTTTTCACCTGTGATGATAGTTTGAGATTTATATTCAACTTGCCCATAGAATAATTCTAAATCATTTATATTAATATTGGATTTATTTAAGGAGAAGCAAAACAAAAATTGTATCCATCTCTTACCCATCAGTGTTTTCGACAGCTTTGGGGCTGACATTAGTGTGTTCATCAAGACCTTTTTCACTGCTAAAACAAAATTAGAGGAAATCAGCAAATTTTATACTGGCATTGATTTTTTGTTTTGACAGTTGTAATTCAGTCACTAGAATCCTAGTGTAAAAAGTAATAAGTTTACTGAGTTTCTAATTTATATATATTAGTTATATTTTTAAATTCTCAAAACAACTCTGTGACATTAATATTATCACCCCCTCCCCACTTATAAACAAAGATATTGCACTTCAGAGAGATTAAAGGCACTCCCTGGGGCCAGATACCTAAGAGGTAGCTGAGGTTGAACCAAAATTCCAACCACAGCAACTGGACCCCAAACTCCATATTCCTTCCCCCAACACCCTCCATCTCATGTTCATAACAATCTCTTACATCCACACAGTGCTTTTCACCAACATTATCTTCACAATTATTCAGTGAGTGATAGCTTGGGGTATCTCCGCCACACTTTTATTAACTTTTGTCCAATGTATAATGGATCTTAATTTCTCAAGAACAGAAGTAAATTCAGTGTCATGCA
The DNA here is from genome assembly GCF_009761245.1 of Sapajus apella. Classification (NCBI taxonomy): domain Eukaryota; kingdom Metazoa; phylum Chordata; class Mammalia; order Primates; family Cebidae; genus Sapajus; species Sapajus apella. The sequence continues at coordinate 24,210,723 of NW_022436949.1, read as the reverse complement.
AAAATATTCTAATCAAGCATAAGAACATTATGTTGTCAGTTTTCTTACAAGTCATTTAAATATTAATCCCTGGGTTTGTGAGAGAACAGAATGCCAATATTTACTCATTTATTCAGTTTTATGAACTTGTAATTTATTATTAATTATAAATTTGTGGTTATAATCTAGTTATGCTAATATTGTGTCAAAGGAATTTCTCAAGTAGTAATTACACAGAATTAGCTTCCATATTATCATTTTCAACAATAATATAATGAAATTAATAAAAGCAACAATAGAAAAATCTAACCAGCATTATTACACAACATGTTCTCATTTTTTATGCCCCCTTTCAAAATGTCTTTAGCCAAATAATTAATGTTATTTTGGGGCATAAATTGCAGACTTGCTAAGAAGTCTTCAATAATCTTAATACATTTATCTTTTCTTTGCTGAAGGGACCACTTTGACAAGATCGTTCAAGTCTTGGTTCCTAAAAAAAAATGTAAGTTTCAATAGCTAAGTCAACTAAAATTAATAATTTGTACATTTTTTCAACCTTAATATTAATCAAATGACTGTTGCTAATTTAAAACTTTACTTAAATTTTTAGAATTATATAAAAACAGGTGGCTACTATCAATTCATTTCTTGCACACATTTGTATAAATGATAATTTCATTTTATTCTTATTTCTTTCAAGTCAACTTCAAAGCAGAATTATTCCTAAACTCTTTATTTTACATAAAGTATGATAGAATTAGACCATTTAGAATATTTTCTAGAGGTTATAAGTGAGAGAAAATATAAAATTATTCATTATTTCCATATGTTCCTTGCTTCCCTTCTTCCAAACCAAACAAAAACTGACATTACTTGTTAAAAAAAAAAAAAAAGAAAAAGGAAACAAAAGTTATTTTCTAATTCTAAGTTATAAAGGTAATATATATAATGTAAATAAATAATATCACACTACCCCAAGATATTAAACCACTTCAGAATCACACTTTATGCAAAGCTAGATTAGAGCAAGCAAGACTTCAGTTTATATAATTTGTGTTTTTATTCTCAACACTCAAATAGGCATTCATAGCTCTAAAGAGATGCTGCCGTTACCACAGTAATGATACCAACCCTAACACCAAAAGACCTGAATAGGAAGCCTAATTTGATATACTTTATTATTGGACAATATGTTATACATCCTGGAGAGAAAATAATTGCAGAGACTTATGTCTTGACTAATCTATAGGCTCATTTTATCATGTGAGCATTCTTCCATAAAAATTATTATATTCTATTACATTGAACTGTTTAAAATTGCCATTGTTGGTCAAAAATAGTTGAATGTCAGTAATTTCATAAGATTCAATCTCCCAGGAAAATGAATTTGCTATCTTCTTCACATTGAGTAGTGCTATGGGGATTTAACAATGAAGAAAAAATTGTAAGAGTAACAACAATACTAATAGACAATGTGTAATAAGCATTTGAACACTGTTTTATAAGCATAATCACATTTAATTTTTTAGTAACTCATGAAGAAATTAACTCTTATAATTCTGATTTTACGTATAAAAAAGCTGAGGCTTAAAGGCGGTTAAGTAATTTGTCCAAGGCTACACAGCTACCAAAAGGTTCTCTGAACTCAAAAATCTTAGCTCCAAGTAAGAGTAACAGACACACAACCAAATACATGGCAGCGTGTGGCTACCAAAATACGACCTCAAACATTATAAAGGAAAGATCATGAATAATCAGGCCATCTACACCTTTAGAAACTAAGTTATCTTGGGAGAGGGAAAAGACAATTGTCTTTCACAGAATCTTAATCTGTAATGTAATTATATGGTCTCTAGATGTGGTGTCTGTCCCTCAATAGTGAAAATAAAGTTGTATTAATACATGCTAAATCAGTGGGAGGAGTAGGCTATATTTCAGAATTCACCACAACTACTTTCAAATTGGACTCTCTTTGCCTGCCCAGACAAAATACTATGCACTCTAGGGGTCAGCAAACTATGGCCCTCAAGCTAAATCCAACTTGCAGCCTGGTTTCGTACGTAAAGTTTGATTGGAACACAGCCATGCCCATTTGTTAACAAGGTACTTACGGCTGCTTTCACACTATTGGCAGAGATGACTAGTTAAAAACAGAGACAGTTTTGGCCCCCGAAACCAGAACTCTTTACTATTAGCCCTTTAAGAAAAAGTTGCTGACCTCTAATCTAGTCTAAATAAGCTCTGTTCAATAGCCACATACTGTAAAATAGACCATATTCCAATAAGCAAAGTAAGATAGGAAATTATCTTGGTATCTTTTATGTCTAACTCATGTTCAGATTCATATAACAATATACATTTACAAGTTGAAGGTTCTGTTATGCCTCTTTATTTGCTTAACATGATATGTCTTAGAGAAAATTCTTTCTATAAAGGACAAATGTCATTCTTTCATCAATGAACTGCAAATAATTTTTTTAAATGACTTCCCAACTTTAGGAATTGTTTGGGTGGTAGACAGTAAGAAGAGAGGGAATACATGATGGAGGAAGAAGAAGGAAGAACTTTTTTATCATATGAAGACCTTTCTTTAGGCTACTTAGATCTGGGAAATTGTTTGGGGGTTATGTTTTATCTCATAGGGAATCCCCATTAATTTTTAAGAAAATCCTAAGCATCGAGCACAAATCTCATACTGGTAAGAGATCATTCCTGTATTTCAAGGAATTCTCTCTCCCATGGCCAGAGAACCTTGAGCAAGTGCTTGAACACCAGATTTCTGACACAGGAGTTGTTAATTTGGGTCCCATCATTGGTTGTCTCTATGGTGGGACAATGCAATTTACCATATTTTAAAATTGATTAGAAAAAAAAGGAGAGAAATAGAGTGTTCCATAAACGTTACCCTTGCTTAGTTCTGTTTCTTTCAGGAGCCACTTTGATGAGGCTGTCGAGACTCTGGTCCCTTAAAAACATAAAAAACCAGATTAGTGGTAGATTTACATCAAATGGTTTCAAGTATTTGTTGAAACTGAGAAATACTTTTATTAAAAATATTTATTAAAATAATACAATTAGAGATCATTTCAGAGGGCTGGGGGTTTTCAGTGTTGACTATGAATATGCATATAGGGCCCTAACTAAAACTGGAGAGAAATAATGAATAAGAACTTTTAGAAAATGTTTGATGTGCCAGGCCAGGCACTCTTCTTAGTGATTTACATGATTTGTCTCATTGGATCCTCACACCAGTCCTACGACATAGGAAGTATTATTATTGCAGTTTCATAGTGGGAATGACTGAGACTCAGAAAGCTTAAGTAATTTTCCCACACAGCTAATGGTAGCAGAGCTGCGGTTTAAAGCTAGGTAATCTCGCTGCAGAATGCCTGTGCCTTACATGACACCAAACATCTTACTGGAACTTAGTAACTGAATTAGCCCTAGGAGAGTTGAGAGAGCTCCTGGTGCAATTTCCTCACTTTGAGGATGAGAAACTGAAGCCTAAACAGAAGTGACTAGTTCAAACACACACATGTAAGAGGAACAGAGACAGGCCTAGACCCACAACTATGGGGTCCAGCCTAGTTCTCTTTCCCCTCTACTGTGTCATCTCCTCAGCTTAAGAAAAATCATAAATCAATAAACAAAAATGTCCTTTCCATTCTGGGAAAACAATTATATTCCTGATTAGTCAAAGAGTACCTTCATTGTATTAGAAATTGGTTGACTAAAATTTTTAACGTTTCAGATGTGAGTGTAGGCAGGGTTACATGGTTTTTCTTGAAGGATCGTTGGGTTCATCATCAGTCATTTAATCATTTCAATTAAAGCTGAAATGATGCTTTATTCATACTTCTAGTCATTGGTTACTATGAAAAAAAAAAGGGAGCTTACTAAATCTTACCCTTGGATACTTTCTTCTGTTCCTGGATTCACTCTGATGAAGTTATTAAGGTCTTTGGAACTTCAAACAAAAAACAAAAAACATGATAAATAAAAATGGAATTAAATCAATTGGCTGTTTTGGTTTCAAGGATATTTGTACTTAAGATAAATTTTACTATTAGTTTTGAGAGAAATTGATACCAGTCTATGCTCTTAATTTAAAATACTAAAATTTGTGACCTACTTACCAATTGTTGGTACACTGATGTAGTTTCTCATTTATCCCCAAATAAAACCATATAATTAGGGCAAGACTCCATTTTTTTTAAAAAAACAATCAATTAGAAAATGGCATAATAATTTGCTAAAACCTCTCACCTGGTTCCCCTAAGCATTCCATCTAATGCTACAGCTATAACTAAACTGTTTTGTTAATAATTTCCATTTGTAATATCCTTTTATTTTAAATGATTTGATACCCATTATTTCATTAGTTCCTAACAACTACCAAGTGACAAAGAACAAACATTATTATTATTATTTGACACAGTGTCTGGCTCCGTTGCCCAGGCTGGAGTGCCGTGGCTGGATCTCGGCTCACTGTAATTTCCACCTCCCGGGTTCAAGCAATTCTCCTGTCTCAGCCTCCCAACTAGCAGGGACTACAGGGACTCTACTACGCCCGGCTAATTTTTGTATTTTTTGTAGAGACGGGGTTTCAGTACGTTGGCCAGGTTGGATCTGAACTCCCGACCTCAAGTAATCTGCCCACCACGGTCTTCCAAAGTACTGGAATTACTGGGATTGCAGGCGTAAACCTCCGTACCCGGCCAAACAAACATTATGATCCTCATTTTATAACTAAAGAGGCTGCAGCTCTGTATTCAAGGGATGTGTTCAAAGACACTAAGCTGCTAAGTAATGGAGTTCAGACTTTCTGATCCCAATCCAAAGGCTTTTCAACACATCTTCTTTCCTGAGTGCCACAAATGGATGGGGAACGGGAAGGAAGAAAGGTAAGACATAATCCTCACCCTTGGTTACTTCTGTTTATTTCAGGAGTCAGTTTGATGAGATTGTCGAGGCTCTGGCCCCTTTAAAACATTGAAGAAATAGGTGAGATTGACAACACACAGCAATGGTAGACTGACAACAAGAAGATAAAACTATTCATTAAAACTCAGAAGCAGCGTAAACACTCATTGAGATCGTGTCAAGGAGTTGAAGACTGAAGATTGTGAAAGGTGGTTTTGCAGAAGTATGTAGGGATTTATACACCTTTGAAATTCACTGAGACTCAAGGAGATAGTATTTTAGTCTCAGAGCCATTTGGCCACTAGCAAGTATTGCACTAGGATTCTCTCTACTTATCTGCATTAAATGCTATAATTTTAACTTTTGCCAGGTGCATGAAACATTTTTGAAACTTAGTCTATATACTTGTTTCATGAAATGTTCCAGAAGGGGTACTCTTCATCATCCTCCCACACGCGGAACTTTAAAACCAACTTTGGAGAATCCATATTTTGTAAAATTGGCATTCATTAGCCAATTTTCTATCAGAAAACTGTATTAATACACCAATTTGTTAAAAATCTCTGACATGCAACCCAGGAATTGCTTCTGGTACTTATAACTGTGTGTTAGAACTATGAATTTTGATTAGTTGTTTTTGGCAACAAACAATAGGAACGCTGAAATCGACAGAGTTCTGAAACATTCTGCAATGTGAGATATGTCAAGTGTAATATAAAGCACAACACTCTGGCTGGGCATGGTGGCTCATTCCTGTAATCCCAGCATTTTGGGAGGCCAAGGCAGGAGGGCTGCTTGAGCCCAAGAGGTCCAAGCCAGACTGGGCAACATAGCAAAATCCTGTCTCCATAAAAAAATGTTTTAAAAATTAGCCTGGCATGGTAATGCACACCTGTGGCTCCAGCTACTCAAGTGGCTGAGGTGAGAAGATCCCCTTGAGCCCAGGCATTTGAGGCTGCAGTGAACAGTGATTGCACCACTGCACTCCAGCCTGGGACAGAGCAAGGCCCTGTCTCAGAAATAAAATAAAATAAAATAAAATAAAATAAAAATTTCCACCCAGTTATCGAAAACATTTTAGTAGTTTCTTGTTACTCTTTAGTAGACCTCGGTTTCTGATCTTAGTGGAATTTTGCTTTTCTCCCTGCATTTACATGTGTTTTCTGCATACCAGTAGCAGGAATAAATGCTGCTCTAATCTACAGAGGATGCCATGTAGGGAAAAGAACATCCACAGGAAGGCCCTTTTGCAGTGCTTCTTCACACTCTGTGATTCTACTAAAGCTATATACAGAGGCCCAAAGGCTTTGTCTATACAATATCAAGGATACAGATATTTGGAAGCAACTAGATGTCAATTCAAGTCCTTTATTTGTATCCAGATGTCTGAGAATGTGATATACAGACTCAAAGAAGCAATAATTAATTTGAACCTTTGTTATGCAAATAATGAAACAATTAGCCCCACAGAAGCAATCACTCTACTTCAGATTACCCCTTGTTGATTTCTGCCTAAATGAAGTATGTAGGATTTGAAGACCAGTGACTGAGAAAAAAAAATTCCCAGAATGCTATTTCCAGCCTTGTGTATTCAAAACAATAACAGAACAGTAAGCATTATAACTCCTCCCTTTGTGTTCATTGTGGAGTTTGCTTTGACTATATTGTTAGGACTTGATCTCTTTAAACATTAAAGTACATTATAAAATAAGGTTATTTAAATTTCATAGTTCATTAAGTCCATAAAGAAGAGTAGGATGATTAATGTAGTAATGTACTAAGGAATTAACATAATGGAAAGTACTATGTGAGTTTAACTATGTAAAGCAATACCTCATACTGTATATATCTTCAGTGTTATGGGTTACTTCAATCCACAAACAGTTTTGGAAAGCCTGCCATGGGCCAGACCCTGCCCCAAGCTTGGGATAAATGTGAACAACACAGACACAGGATTAGACCTCATGCAGCTTCCATTCCAACTTGGGAAAAGGCAGGCAATATACAATTAAACAAATAAATGAATACCACAATTCCAAATAACAATATATGTTATGAGGAAATTTAAAAAGAGTGGTTGGTGCCTGCAGTGCTGGGGTCAGGGAAGGGGACAGTGACTTTATTATATTCTGTGATCAGCAATGACCTGTTTGAGAAGGTAATGATATGGGGATAGAGCATTCCAGGAAGTGGGAACAGCATATGCTGAAGCCTTGAGGCAAGAATGAGCCTGGAATAGAAAAATATCAGCTTGGCTAGGCTTTACTGAGAAATTAAATGGCCTTTGCTTTGTTTTTAAAATGACCCACAGACTTCATTATGTTCAGAAAAAGGAAATGACAACTACTATCCTCAGAAGCCCACAGGAAGTACACATACACAAATGTAGACATATGTGCTGCACGTATGCTCACACACACAGGTGCATACACACCCATGTACATATGCACTCATAGACACACAAAAGCACATGTGTATATTTATACATATACTCATGAAAACACAAGCATCATGCATATGTATACAATCACACACGTACAATGTACACACAAGCAATGCACACACTCCTGTATCATGTGCAATCACCTGCATATAGACACGTGCATGTATACATGCACTCATGAACATGCAAGCATACATGCACATGAGTGCACAAAAACATCTGTATGCATGCATACACACATGAGCACAGGGATGCTCACACGAACATATGAAGAAAAGTAAGTCCTGACTGGAAATATTATTTTTAATAAAAATTAGAAAACATGATTTTTCTTGGAAAGTCAAAATTTAATATTTGGACACTAAATTATGAAGAATATATAACTCACCTGAATCTTCATTATTGCAATAATTACTTGTATCTACTATGTGCCAGGCATGAGAATCCTATGATTCCTCTTTTGTAAATGAGTACATTGAGGCACAGAGACACAGTTAGCAAGTGACAGAGCCAGAATATGAACCTGGGTTTTTTGGATTCCCTGCTCACATTCACTACCTCAGGTTACCTCCCTGAACCACCCAGGAACTGAAGGACATCAATGCCTTCTTCTCCATCTACTGGTTGCAAGCTTGCACAAGCCTCCAGCTCACTGGGTTGCTGTGCCTCTGACCATGCCACACCTACACAAGCAGGGCAGGCGTGACAGTGGGCACAACAGCTTTTCAACTAGCTGAGTCCTTCCCCTGCCAACTGGGCCTGCAGGCATCCATGACACATTTTAGAATCGACAAATAATATCATGTACTGAGCTAATGAAATGGAAAAGAATTCAAGGGAAATCACATGGAATTATGTGGTACACTGTTTCCAGCAACATGCCAACAAACTCAGTTTCAAAAATATTCCATCTGCCTTATAAAACATAAAAAAGGAGAAGACATAAGTTTTCCAGACTTACTTGACAACTCAAGGGTAAGAACAAAGCACACTTTGTTAAGCTCTCCGTCTTTAAATACACACACACTACATGCACATATACACACTACACACAAATACACCACATATGCACATGTAGTTCATATATATACACACCATACATGCACTTATACATATACACATATACACTTATACACACACACATTTATACACACATGTACTTAAACCCACATACCAGATACAAACACACATACACTCAAACACACACATTATTTATATCTACATACATATATTTATCATACACTTACACATACATATATGCATTTATATATAAACACACTACTTAAATATTTACACACATACATTTATACACACATGTACTCACACTAGCATACAAAGAAACAAATACATTTAGTTCAGTAGAGAAGGCCAGCCAAAATTCCCATTTAGTTTCTTAAAATTATTTGATAACAAACTTCACCCAAGAATAAAATGAAGGAGATTTAGGTGTATCACTTGTACAGAATTACTTAATATGAAGTGCTTAGAGAAAAGAGCTCAGTTTGTTTTGGCTTGAATTCCAATTTACTGCCCTGAATATCAACACTCAGAATTCTAATGAGCTTGTAAATGACAAACAAAGGGAAGGGGGACCTTTAAATGCCTTACCTCCTAATATTTTTATTTGTTTCAGGATCCACTTTAATAAGCCCATCCAGGTCTTTTTTTCTTTGAATAAGGAAATGAATTTAATGAATGATGTTAAAAATAAAGCACTAATCAGATGAATAATGGCTGAAAAAATGAAGAAGTGGTAAATACAAGTTTTATATATCAATGTAAAGTTTTAAAGCTCTAAATGCAAATGAAAATTATTCTCTTACATCTTGAGATGAAGACCATTTAAGGTTGCTTATTTGTTAGTAATAAATGTGATTTTTTGTTTTGTTCTCAGAATGCATAAGTATATATGAAACTTGTTATTTAACAAAATCAACTTTGCCTTCAGATACATCCTGTTAGAACACTCCAAGCAGGCAGCATTGAAATAACATTAAGTTAGATTAAGTTCTACACTGGACCCAGACAGTATAAATGTCTACTCAACAAACTAAATACAATAGCCTATTCTGTTTTTAAGTATTAGGAATAAAGTTGAGAATCATGATTTAATAATAAAAATCATTTAACAATATTAATAAAGAGAATAAGAATGTATGTTTTCATATCAACTCAGCTATCTACCTAACCCAACCCGTTTTAAATATCATTTTCTTCAAAATAGATTATGGTGAGCAAAAAAGGGCAAGAAAAAAACAGCTCACATTACCATGTGTCAGGTGTTTCCAGGACCAAATGATCAGAACGACCTTTGATGTGATTATCCTTAACTTACCTTTATTAATTTCCACAATAGCATTTCATTTAATACCACATACCAAAAATTATTGATTCACCCCCCAGTGGGACACAGGCCACCCCATTAAAACACTTGGATACCCAAAAAGGCAGAAGCAGAATCTAAAAGGGACAGGAGGGGACAACAGAAGCACTGTGATTGGCTGCCACCACCATGTCCACACAGCTCTGAACAGGGAACAAAGTGGTGGGAGGTCCTCACTCCCCCTGTGTGTGCCACCTCAGCCCAGCCTGGACTATCTCCTGAGACCACCACCCTTAGAGAATTTGAATTACCAGAGCTTCGGTGATGGCCCACTCTTGACCGTCTTTGTAATTTTGGAAATACACTTTGAAAATTTTGTCAAAACTGTGCATTCTTATAGGCACAAAGAAATTCAATTCAGTCACTTACCCCTGAAGACAAAGCCCAAAATCTGGGAGAAAAGTTGGTTTACTATCAAACATTAAGACAATGTTTCAAAAGTTCATGGTTTTATTGAGGGCAAGGAGGGATGGTCCAGTGGCCTATCTTTATTGTCTAATTCCATGCTAATAAAATATGGTTATAAAGCTAAAAGCCAAATTATTTTATCTTCTGATGGATTGACACTTAAATCATAATCAAAGACATTAATTATTCTTACCCAGTGGTGTTTTCATTTCCTTTGGGATTCACTTTGATAGCATTATCAAGGTTTTCACTTCTAAAAAAAAAAAAAGTTTATCAGTTTCAAAACATTCCTATAATATTAGACACAAACTTTTTCCATATTCCCAATGATTAATTCAAGCTTCTGGAGACAATTATACTGACATTAAATTCGCTTTTAGTATAAAAATTACCTATCAATAACATAGTTTAATTAATCCTTAGGATTTTATTGGGCTATATGTAAATGTATATTTAGATGGAATACACTGTAGACGTTTTGAAGGGAAAATCAGGGCACCAGGGATTAGACACAGAAGAGAGAAGCCAAACATAAAGACGCAATGCCCTCAATATCGCATAATTAATATGAGAGAAAATAACCAATGGTTAGAGACATCTGATCAGTTCTCACCTTCTGCTTGTTTTATCCATCCTGGCATTCACTTTAACAACAGATTTGAGATCTTGTCTTCTTTGGAAAAAAACACCAAAACTTGTCAGTTAGGTTAGAGTACAATCTTTTTCCGAAATCTGTATAATCAAGAATGTCCCCGAATATGGTGTCAGGTGTTTTAAGGACCAAATGACCAGAAAACACTTTGAAGTAATTATCCTCAACTTACTTTTATTAATTTCCACAATAGCATTTCATTTAAACTAGTCTAAATCAGTTTAGAAAATCTTCTCAATGTGGATCTCATTGTGCAATCTTATCCTTTATATTTCTAATTTAAATGAAAATTTGACACATCTCATAATTATTTAAGAAAATATGGAATAAGAGATGATGTAGCAGGTTTTCCTGCACCCACTTCAATGCAACTCAATTTTTACACTACATGCCCATTCTTAATGAGGTATAAAAAGCTAATCTGAAAAAAAAGCCCTATCAAGGTATGAGATTTACTTACCCTTTCTCATTTTTGTCAGTCTTTTGATTAACTTTAGTTGGATTTCCAAGGCCTTGGGCTCTTTACAACATTGGGGGATAAAAGGAGAAACAGAGACTGAGAGAAGAGCAACTCAATGGTATATTCAGAATCTCATAATGACAACAGCAGATTTCCCACAAGAGAAGTAAGATGCAATCAGTGCCTGAAGGATCAGAAGTCCTTAGAAATATTGAATTCAATTGGCTCTATCCATCATGCAAATGCATAAGTGGCAGCCTGAGACTAAGATACCAACCATTACCCAGTTATGGTAGAGTCAACTTAAAAGTTTTAACCAAGGTCTTGGCTTTTGCTTCTTGAAGATGGGTTGGTGAGAGGCTGATTTCAATACATATATTGAGATATTATCTTATTTAAGCATGAAAATCAATACATCAGGTGTGGAAATCAATTGATCGATATTTTAAGTCTAAATACTTTGAGAATTCAGACAAGTCATTGTTCCTAAAAAATTAGCGGATGTGTTTAAAGGGTCTGAAGTCACCTTGGTAAAGACAAAGTAACTGTTATGGTCCCAGTGCTTTATATAAATGAAATAAAACTTTCACATGCCAATGACTAAAAAGTATTAGAGAATATGAAAGCTAATCTCTTTAAATTCCCCCAAGTTTCCAAGTGTTATGCTTTGCCATTTTCATCTGTCTATGATTTCACTGTGATAAGACTGTCGACATTTCAAGTTATTTCAGTGTGAGAAAGAAGGAAGGGAGGAAGGGAAGAAGGAAAATGAACTAGGACTTTTTCCCTACTGTGCAGACAAGATCAGTTATTCCTGCACCAAAACTCAGTTGTTATCAAATTATCCTAGATTACACATCTTTTTCCTAACTCACAAAATTATCTACTTGTGATGCGTATCCTACTTTTCCTATTGTCTTCCACGATTGCACAACTGTCCAAACTGTTTTTAAAAAATATCTGGAATCTCATCTATTCCTAGAAAGCTCAGATACCCATGTGAAAAAAAAAAAAAAAGACTGTTTTTCAACTTCATCTATTCCACATTTGAAAAAAAAATTGCCTGTAATATGTGGACACGTTTACATTATAATCATATGCTGCTCATAAACATTCAATGGTTCTGTGACGGTTACTGCCAACACCCTTCATCACAGAGACTTTGTTAAGTGTTCTGCGTCAGGAAGGGTTGAGAATGCATCTGCCAAGATTGACTTGGAAAGCTAGAATGCCATTCTGGGCATGGACTGGCACAGATAAATGGTTTTTAAAACTAACTGTGACAATAGAAATAATTCTCATGTTAGAAAGGCAAATTTCATGACTAACCAAATACAAAATAAACAGCCAAAATGGAAGGCAAAAATTGTAGAGATCTCATAAATCCTTGCCCTTTGTCATTCTTGACTATTCTGGGATTTTCTCTAATGAAACTGTCACAGCTTTGGTTTCTTTCAACAAGAAAAACAGTGTCAGTCATGTAAGTCAATTATGTAATATATCAGTTAGGCTACAACTATAAGGTAACCTTTTAAATATTATCAGTTCAGTTACTGATCATTAATTAACCCATTGTGTGATTTAAAATAAATAAAAGCATAGCTTCTCATTTTAAGATATTTACAAATATGTTATGAAGAGATATACATATGAAATGACTCAACCAAGATTTCAACTGAGAAGTGCCTTGATACACTCTAAAGACATCAGTGGTGGCCGGACATGGTGGCTCACACTTGTAATCCTAGCACTTTGGGAGGCTGAGGTGGGCAAATCACTTGAGGTCAGGAGTTCAAGACCAGCCTGGCCAACATGGTAAAACCCATCTCTACTAAAAATACAAAAATTAGCTGTGTATCTTGGCAGGCACCTGTAATCCCAGCTACTAGGAAGGCTGAGGCAAGAGAATTGCTTGAACCTGGGCGGCAGAGCCTGCAGTGAGCTGAAGTAGGGCCTCAGAGTGAGACTCTGTCTTAAAAAAAGAAAAAAAAAAAAAAAAAAAAAAAAAAGAGAAAGATTTCAATGGTGAGGGACTATGCTCCCAGAGCCTAAATGCCTTATTATAAATGTATTTAGTTCATAAACCAACCTATTTTCCACTACCTGTAATAGCTAGTTGTGTTTCTTTCCATATTAGATATAAAGGGGAACTGGGAGATTATCTAGGTCATAGCCTTCATTTTATAGAATGAGGAAACAGAGATCTCCAGAAATTATACAACTGGCCTAGGGTCACCCAGATTGATGTTGGGGACAGAACCAGCACCAAGACATACACTATCTCTGGATGCCAGTCTGAGGCCTATTCCACCAGCCTGCCTGACCCTTGTCTTAAGCGGGAAGTCTCCTCCGGAAAATAGTATACTGTCTGGCATTCAATCAAAATGGTCTGTCTTCATAAAATCTTACCCTTTGCCATCTTTATCTGTCCGGGTGCTCACATAGATGAGACTTTCAAGGCTTTTGGCTCTGAAAACACAAATAAATTCACATAAAGACTGCATATTGAAATGAAATTGTGTGGTATCTTGAAAGGTCAGACGCAATAAACATTTTCCATGAATTGCTCATTTACTCTTATGAATGGAAGAGCAGAAATCCTGGGTAATTATGTCTGAACCAAATGTACAATGCTGAGAGCACTACCCCATCTGCTAGTACATTTCCATGCCAGAGGATACAACCCCCTTGCAGTTAATGTCTGAAGGAATAAGAGGAGCAATCTGCAAGATAAGATTTTCAGATTTGAGACAGATGCACTTACCTTTTCTCTCTTTCATCTACCTTTGGATTTGTTCTGAAGAGACCATCAAGACCTTGATTCCTTTAAATGTATTGATTTAAAAAAACCTCATCAGTGGTAATGACCAATGCTTAACTCTATAAGAACATAGACCAGTTTACATCTAAGATAGGAAATAAAAGCTTGTTGAGAAAGATGAGCTATAATTGTTGAAATAGGTATTTTCATAGACTCAAATTTTAAATTGTAGTGGGACTTAGAGAAAATAAAATAAAAGATATAAACTGGGGATCTGCCAGCCACAATAGGTCCATAGAGGTGTTGCTTGGGTTCATGGAGCATTTCTAACCTTTTAGCTTTAAAGCAGGGGCTTTAAAGTGAGCCCATGTTTACAATGAAGGCGAAGATACACAGAAACCTGGATTTTCAGACTGGGTGTGGTGGCTCATGCCTGTAATCCCAGCACTTTGGGAGGCCAAGGTGGAAGGATCACCTGATGCCAAGAGTTCAAGACCAGCCTAGGCAACATGGTCTGATCCCATCTCAAAAAAGTTAAAACTTAGCTAAGTATGGTGGTGGTGCCTGTAGTCCCAGCTATTCAGGAGACTGAGATGGGAGGATTGCTTGAGCCCAGGAGATGGAGGCTGCAGTGAGTTAGGATTGTACCACTGCACTCTAGCCTGCGTGACAGAGTGAGACCCTATCTCTAAAACAAACCACAAAAGTGGATTTTCAGAATCTCCTGAAAATGTCCTGCTGTCCTATAACACCAGACTCAGTGGAGACCCCCAGCTGGAGCTGAGCTGAGAAGCAGCTGTGTGCTTAGACAGGGCACTTGCTCTCCTTTTGGCCCTAGTTCTCTCACTGCCTGTGATTCACACAGTCTCCTCACTCACACCTGTCTGGCCTCAGTGAGCCATGGGGTCTGTGACTCCTGATCTAAAACCTCCTCTCCTTGTAAATGAGGAACCTGAAAAGTGGCAGATTTAAGTGATCATTGTTGCCAGAACAGGACATGAAAAACACATCTCATGATCCTCAGATCAGTTAATTCATTTGGCATTTGACCTGTTTTCTCCTTTTCTTTGGTCACTGTTTAGTGCATTAGTACGCAAAGTAACAGAGAGCTGGCTTACATCATCCATACCTCAAACACAAACCTTGACTATTCATTTTTCTCTCTTGACATATTTCAAGTTATACAATTATAACTGATTCAAAACAAGGAGATACAGACTGGGCAACATAGTGAGACCCCATCTCTACAAAAAATTAAAAATTAGCCACGTATGGTGGCACATGCCTGTAGTCCCAGCTACTTGGGAGGCTGAGGCAAGAGGATGTTGGAGCTCAGGAGTTCCAGGCTGCAGTGAGTTGTGATTGCACCACTGCATTCCAGCCTGGGTAAGAGAGTGACACCCTGTCTCAAAAAATAATAATAAACAATATAACATTAACTACAATAATAAAATGGTTTTTGTAATGGTTAAACTAAAATATTAGAATCAAACCAAACTGTTTACCTTCTAGTGAATTAAGATTTCAGGAAGAGAAAAGTGACTATTTATATAACTGCTTTAATAAACAAATGGAGTATGAAAATCAAAAACACATTCATATTAGTATCTTTAGAATTTAATAACCACTCATCATAACAATGAAATGATGATGATTGCTGCAAGCTTTTATTCCAGATTTGTAGGATATTTTTGACTACCCTGGTATGTGGGTGCTCACGCTTAAAGATGAAAAGGCATAAAAAGTCACGATATGCAATTCAGTAATAAAAAATAAACATTTAAAAATCTTACCTATTCAAGCTTTTGTTCATTTTGATGAGATTATCCAATTCTTCACTTTTGGAAGAGAAAAAAATGTTTAACATTAGTAAAAAGCTTGCCCAGGGTCCAAGGGTAAATTTGCCTTAAAATAGCTGAGTTCTCTGAAATACAACACCTCTCACTTTTATCATCTGCAAAAATCCTGATGATCCTCAAAGCTCTCCTCCAACATCACTTTCTCCAGAAAGCCTTTCCTAGTCCTCTAACTGAATAGTCTTCTACATTTTTTGAGCCCTTGCAGCATTTGTTTTTCTGCACCTCCTTTATGGCCATTCTGTTGCTATACTTTGAGTTACAGCCATTGCACACTGGTCTCACATTAATGCCCCTACCTCTGCACAGGAACACGTACACACACCACTTAAAATTGAGAACTGCTGGCTGGGCACAGTGGCTCATGCCTGTAATCCCAGCACTTTGGGAGTCCAAGATAGGTAGATCATGAGGCCAAGAGATCAAGACCATCCTATCTCTACTAAAAATAGAAAAATCAGCTGGGCGTGGTGGCATGTGCTTGTAGTTCCAGCTACTCGGGAGGCTGAGGCAGGAGAATTGCTTGAACCCAGGAAGTGGAGGTTGCAGTGAGCCAAGATTTTGCCACTGCACTCCAGCCTGGGCAACAGAGCAAGACACTATCTCAAAAAAAAAAAAAAAAAAAAAGAACTTAGAACTGTATTTTACATCAGACACACTTTCATTTTTAATACAGCATCTTTCATACACTAGATGCTTAATACCCACTTTTAACTGAATCCACATATAGGTACATTGATTAATTATAGCATTGCACAATGTACTTCCACACTTAGCTTCTAGAAAACATTTGTTCATCAGTAAGTCTGGCTTCCTTCTTGAGTTCTGCGACTTCATTTCCAGGTCAGCTAAATTTGCTATCCTGCTTCCACATTTGAGAACTGCAAAACCCTTTCTGGCTGCTGCATCAGGAGCAACCTATTTAAACTAAATGCTTAGGTTCAGGAATTCTATTTAAACACATGGGCTCAATTTTCTTCCCCAAGCGGGCAGCCTAGGTGAGGTGGGATGAGGGTTTCACCACAGTGCTTATTAGTGTTTTCCTCTAGCTCCTTGTCACAGCATGTCCTCTCTTGCCTTCCTCAGCAAGTTTCTCTGTTCACAGATCATGGTTCTCCCTTCTTCGTGTTCTAAAATCACACTCTGCCAAGCTTTCCTAATCTTTCTTTTTCTTCTTGAGTCATTTCTGGTGTTGACCAAGGGACTGTAAGACCCAGTAACTCAGTAGTTACGCATTCAACCTTCCTAGTTAAGCACACATGGAGTACGATCCAGGATTTATCACTTATTCATTGGTTAAACATGGATGAGTTACCTAACCTTCAGTGGACTCAATTTTCCCATTTGTAATATGAGAATACTAATTGTATCCACCTTAGAAAAGATTCAATAAGCTCATGAATATAAAGGACTTACCACGATGCCTGGCGAGTCACAAATTCTCGATTAATTTGGGCCATTTAATAATTAATGCCCTATCAATACTTGCTATGCATTTTTATTTAAGAAAAAAGCAAGTTTTTTCACTCTTGTTGCCCAAGCTGGAGTGCAATGGCGTCATCTTGGCTCACTGCAACCTCCATCTTCCAGGTTCAAGTGATTCTCCTGCCCCAGCCTCCCCCAAGTAGCTGGTATTACAGGCGTGTGCCACCACACCCAGCTAATTTTTGTATTTTTAGTAGAGACGGAGTTCTACCATGTTGGCCAAACTGGTGTCAAACTCCATACCTAAGGTGATCTGCTCGCCTCAGCCTCCCAAAGTGCTGAGATTACAAGTGTGAGTCACCATGCTCAGCCTAATAAATGCTTGCTATACTCATTTTTTATTGCACTTAGAAACACCAAGACTTCGACTTAGGCTTTAAAGAGATGCAGTTGCTGGGTCACTTATGTGCTGGAAGAGCCCAGCATGATGACACTATGGCAAGAATAGCTGCTGAGGACAGTCCTCTTAGAGACCCTAAATTAACAGCCAGCACATAGATTAATCCTTTCAAGCAGTTTTAGGTATCAATGGTAGAATTGATGCCTGAGAATAAATACTGAAATGCAAAAGTTGCTATCTCTGACCAAAAAAAAAAAAAAAGAAAAATGACTAATGCTCTATCCCTGTGTGTGACAAAGACAAACACTACCCAGTCCCTCAATACAGTGACCCCATTATTGTTTCTTGCTGGAAATTCTACCTGCTAACTCTGAGACTAACAATCTGTTTGTGTCCCCAAGGAAAAGAGCAAACCCACGAGTCCTATAAATTTTAGTCTCAGACTTTTCTGACTGGCATGAGTCACAATGATGAGATTATCAGGATCTGGAGTTGCTTTATCCAAAGAAAATTGGCATATATCATGAGAAGACATTCTGTGGTAAATTAAATAAAATGGATACTGTGTTCCAGATAAAAATCTTGAGCTTTCAAAATGACTTCACATTGATGAAAGCTTTGATATTAAGTTTCTCCACTGCATTTGTAACAAACGAAATGCTCTTAATCAGATAGCAGTAACATTCCATTTCACAAAGGGCGGCTCAGATAACTAACGCCATTTCTACTCCCTGTGGATGGCCCAAAGTAATGATACTCTATGAGGACAACCATGAGCATTTTTCCTGATCCCTGTGAAGCAGCAGCTTCTCTCTACGATGAATGTAACTGGCCGTGGAATTTGTGCATTATGGCTAGGGAGCAGGGACAGGAAAGTTAAACTAACTGCCTCTCTCATGGTTTTTATTTGATTTACACCAAACCATAATTTTCCTTCAGAGTCACTCATGTATCTGTTTCTCAGACATCCCCTTCACCCACCAAACCACTGTCTGATCTCTATTGGAAACAAAAAATATTACCTGCAACAAAAATAAATCAATAAAATTAGAGACCTAGACACTTCAATGAGAGAAGACATGGAAATGAAACCTTCAGGACAATTTCTATAGACTCCGTCTGGATTCAGAGCTATTTTGTTTATGAATTTGCCCAGAAAAGCCAAGTGTCACATTTTTTTCTCTTCAGTTCTTTTGACAGCAACTGTAATATCTAGCAACATTCTTAGCATTACTAAAATCAATTAAACAAGGAATATTTTTGAGAGCTTTGGATTTAAACAATGGAATATTATGATTTTACCATAATCTATTAAACACCTACGATGTACAAAGCATCATGTCACACACTGTAAATGGTAAATAAGACAAAATATCTGCCCTGATAGATTATAGAGATGATAGAGAAGGTAACACACTTATACAAATAACAAGAAATACAGCTGAGTATGATTCAGTCTTACAAAATATGAATAGTGCAGTTCTAATTGCTTACAGAGGCAGAAGTCACATCTCCCTGGGCCACTCAGGGAAGACAGCAGAGCAGGTGCCACTTGATCTAGATTTTGAACAATTGGCAGGGCTTGGATGGATTGGCATGGTGGCTTGGGGCTGAAAAAGGCCACCATGTGGTATAAACAAAGGCAGAGTATCTAGAAACTGCAGAGAGAAAATGGCTTTTCTTGATATAAATGTAGGATAAATATAGGCATGAAAACAGAAATTGCTGGAACGTGAGGCCACAGCCAGGTTAGCAAGGGCTTTAAATGAGGTTATAGGCCCTTGAATGGGCAATGACGATCTGGTTCAGTGATTGAGCAGAATCTTGGGAAAAATTATGGTATTGATGGGTAATAATAGTTTAGCGGAAGAAAATCCTGAAGAGTGCCAGTAACGCTGGGTAGCTACTCTAATAATCTGTGCAGGAGTCAATGAGGGTTCAGACGAGGGGGAGTCTGTGTACACACGAGGGACATTTTAGATGTTTAATTCATGCATGCACGATACTATCTAGAAGGAAGAATCAAGAATTGTTCCAGAAAAGTGAGTCTGCAGTAATGCAAGAACAGAGAAGTCAGAAACAGCACATTTGGGAAAGAATTTGGATATGACTTTGGACATCCTGAGCAGGGGTGCTAGGAGATAAGCAGAGATCTGGACCAGCAACATAAATACAGGGCTGGATATTTGGAATGAGGCTTGACAGCTAAGCTCACTGGGTGGGTAAAATCACCAGAAAAAGTGGCAATGTTGAAAAACTGTCCATAAATGTTGGCACCATCCACCACTCAGGAGTACTTGTCTAGAGAAACGGATGCTTTCTTATTTTAAATTATATACAATACACAGCACTAGGATTTTGTTCACATTTGGAACTTTTAAAGGTATGGTTAAGCGTTTTTGAAACATAAGAGAAGATCAAACCAAGCTCAAAAGCTCTGAGAGCTCACCCTTTGTCAGTTCTCTGAAGTGAAGTGTCCGCTTTGAGGATGTTACCAAGATCCTGACTCCTTCAAACAATGAAAAATAAATACAGGTCAATGATAGTAGAGCTATATTTGAAGGAGCTAACATTTCTCATTTGTTTTCAGTAAATAAATAAATAGTGTAGGTGGTGTTCAGGAATTAGTTCAACAGAATGACAAAATGGTTCTATTGTGTCAGCTCATGGCACACAGGGACATGCACTTCCCCACATCCCACATACACACACACACACACACACACACACACACACACACACACACACACCCCACTGTTATTCCACCTGGGTGTTGGCTGTGCCATCACTGAAATAACTACATTTTCTCCTGAGGACTTGTATTGTCAGCTCCCAGGTTCTAAGTTACAAAAAGGACATAAAAAAGCAGTCTATTTAACTAACAGGTAAACACAGAAGTGAATCCAAAAGGTTTTCTACCAGAGTCAAGCAGCATTAAGCAACAGATACAATTAATTATTCCTTTTCACCCTAAAGGGGTGAAAATATTTGTCTTCTCAGACTCTAGAATAGGTGGAGGCATCTGAGACGTAGAGGGCGCAGATCAATGCTAATATCCCCCGATCATAAAAGGAATAATTAGGAAAATTCTTATTGTAATTAAGAACTGTGAGCTGGGCATGGTGGTTCACACTTGTAATCCCAGAACCTTGGGAGGCCTAGGAGGGAGAATCCCTTGAGGCCAGAGGTCCAAAATTAGCCTGCGCAACAAAGGGAGATCCCTATCTCTATAAACAAATTTTTTTTTAAATTAGCTGGATGTGGTGGCCTGTTACCATAGTCCCAGCTATTCAGGAGGCTGAGGTGGAAGGATCTCCTGAACCCAGGATTTTGAGGTTGTAGTGGACTATGATTTCTCTGCTGTACTCCAGCCTGGGTGACAGAGCAAGATCCTGCCCCCCGCCACACCAAAAAAAAAGAACTCAGCATCTCATAGAAGGTTAATCCAGTTCCATGAAGTATGGATTTTGTAGCCAAATATTTAGGAAATGTAATACACTTTTGCTGATTTGAAATACACATAAGCACACTAAGGTTCTGAAAAGAACTGTGGCAGAAAACTCTATTTAATTGTGTTTTCTAAATGTAGTGAAACACTGAACTCTTCTTTTCCAGAACATGCATTGACATCTCGTGGCACGTGGAACACAAGTTGGGGAATGGCAAGAGTGGTGCTGTAAGTTCCTCAGGACAAGAGAAATATGACTTTCTCCAAAGAAAGGAACCCATGTCACGTGTCTTTTGGAATGAGACTCTTCTGATAATCAAATAGGGATAATACAAAAAATGAAAAGCATATGAGTTTTAAACTTCAAAATAATTTTTTCAGTCATAAAAATCTTTTGTCTTAAAAATTAGTTTATCATATTGATAGACCTATAAAATAGCACTATTTAAATCTATTTTCAAAAAATAGTATTTTTTTCTTTTAAAAAAAAAGTGAGAAAAACAAGATACATCCAGAGCAAATGCCAGACAAAATAGGATGTGCAAGACAACAAGCATAAATCAGGACTCTCATGGGGAAACGCCACATTTGGGGATTGCCACCTTACCCCCAAGATATTTGGAGAATGTCCCTTTACCAGATGGCATCAATGTGCTTCTTCCTGATGCTGCAGGAGAGGCTGGACATGACTATGTTCAGTCAATACTAGACAAAGTTTTTGTAGCACAGGTTCAACTGCACAACTGTATTTCCACCTCCTTATTTATATATCCACATCAACTATAGCATGGACCTCAGAGCAGGGGCAGGGAATAAAGAGGGAGCAAGCTCTCCTGCCTTTAGTGGGTTTGATCTTATCTTGTTATCTTGTTCACACCATTTTGGTAGTTTTGTTTCGTTTTGTTTCATTTTTTTTTTAGACAGGCTGGAGTGCAGTACAGTGGCGCAATCTCAGCTCACTGCAACCTCTGTCTCCTGGTTTCAAGCAATTCCCCTGCCTCAGCCTCCCAAGTAGCTGGGACCACAGGAGCTCACCACCACGCCAGGCTAATTTTTTGTATTTTAGTAGAGACAAGGCTTCACCATGGCCACGATGGTCTCGATCTGACCTCATGATCCAACTGCCTTGGCCTCCCAAAGTGCTGGGATTACAGGCATGAGCCACCGCGCCTGCCCTGGTAGTTTTCTTAATGGAAAGCTTGGGATAGAATTAAAAGGAAAAAAATTCTGTAAGTGCCTATAAAAACATTTATCACTATGTTGGAGTCAGTTGGAAAATTGATTTTGTCTAACTTATTATTAATCGCCTTGTATTTTTAAATGTGCTGAGAAAGCATACTTTATCATTGCTACAGCTACATGGATATAGATAGAAATCAGTGTACCTTATATGTCTTTCAGCAGATCTTTTGGTTTCTGTATATACACCTGGTTTAGGTGGATACATCTGCCTATATTTTGAAAGTTAAAGTTAATATCAGTCAGAAAAGAAAATACTTTTTGGATGAATTTAAAATTATTTTTTAAAATTTATATACAAAAAGATCAGTGTTTGTTGGAACCATACCACTACTTGAGATAACAAACTTAAACTCTTTCTTTAGGTTGGCAGAAACTCTAGCATACTAAATTAGTAATTAAGTCCATCTTTATTGCCTATTTTTAAACCACTGGATATTTCTAGACTTATAAGTTCTAAATATGTTCATGTTCATTTCTTTGTTCTCCATCAATAAAGCATTTTCATATTTATCTCTATTAGATAATGATAAAATATTTTAAAATATTAATTTTTGTTATGGGAATCAAAGGTGTATTTTTTCTTGAAGAGTTATCCCACTTGAATACTATCCAGAAATATATTTGCTCACATAAGGTGGGAAAAAAGTCTGCATTTCAAGTGCACCTACCACATTGGGAATGACCATGCTAAGCTGACAGAATTAAATTTCATTATGTTAGGTTCTGTCACAAGTTAAGACTACTCTTTTTTAAAGTATCTGGTTGACCCACTTATACATTCCTACTTGTTCTCAAGAAGCTATGTTCAACTATTTTTTGTACTCCTGAGGACATGTGTTAATTACATAGGAAACATTTCCCTTTCATATTCTTTCATTAAAATCATCTTGCTGTGATTAAAGTAGTCAGGATGTTTAAAAAAACATGCAAGTTGTCCCAATTTTATTTTTTAGATCATTCGTGGAATAAAGAAATTTGAGTAGTAAGTCCTGTGAAATTTAGCTTCCTTTAAATTTAAACAAGCTTGTAGCTCTAGTGACACCGATTTCAGATTAGAATGTCGGTGGTACTAAGGCCAATCAATGTTAGCCCCTTAAAAAATTCTATTCAAATTGAAATTTAATTGCTCAATACTAGAAGAGTTAAAGGAAAAATGATGTAACATTTAAAAGCTTGAGAAGATATTTTCAAGAGATAATTATAACCGTTGTACAAATAAAAAGTTATAAATCTCATCTATATTTTTAATCAGTTCAGTGAAGAAATATTCTTTTGACTCTATTTTTAAAAATGCTCTCATCCTAAGGACAAAATTTCAAAGATCCTGCACAGTTTCACTGAACAGAAATTCAAATCTGGAGTTTGAACACCTACTGCTACATAGTCCTGCTTCCCTGTCAGAACTTTCTAACTGAAGTTTACCCTCTTGCTGAAGAATATTTCTATAATTGTGTCTACTGAAGAATAGTTCTATAGTCTATTCTTATTAAAGAATAGTTCCATAACTGTGTCTTACATGGTGTCAAAAAAAATCACCATCAAAGAGCAAAAATACAAAAGAAGCAATGGCAGGCAATCAAGCAGATCTAATGTAGTCAATCTTCATTGAGTTACCATTTTTTAATCTCACAATAATAATGGAAATGTGGATGTACATCTTGAACAATTGTTCAAGATATATTAAACAGTTTAAATGTAACACATGGGAAGCGTTTCAGATCTCTGAATTTATTTCCAAGTATTAATTATAGAGTGACAGAGATTCAAAGCTGAGAAGAAAGTCTATTTTTCTGGATTCAGAGACAAGTTATGTGATAGTTTTGAAATAAATTACAAATCCCTTTGCTTAAAAAGATTAAAGAACTACCCAAAGGTATTTCTAACATAAGCAAGGATTTGAGTGGTAACACAAAGTTTTAAGAACATCTTTCAACAGAATAGGTACCTCTTATTGGGAAACTTAACTTGGAACAAACATGAACAAAAAATATAGTTTTAATAGGGTTTATATTTATATTATATATAATATGTGCCAAATATGTATGTATATTTATATTTGTATATTAGGTGCTAATAAATAAAAAGTCTGTGCACAAACACTTTATGAACATGAATATTGTTCCATTTTTATCTTGAAGGCATATTTCCTTCAGACAAGTTAGCCATTAGTATTCAAAGGCAAACATAAATACACCTACGAGTTATAAAAAGTTCTACAGGCGCTTCTTTAGGGAATGTGCACATAAAACATCCATGCTTTGCACAGAGCAGGTCACAGTCCATTTATTTTCATTTCCCTTGAACTTCATTTTGGCAAGAAATTCTGGAGTACTGGGTCTTACCTATTATCCCCTCTCAGCTGGTTAGGAGAAGAAACAGGAGAACTGGGCTTTGGAGGTATTGGAGGGTGAAAACCTGGTTCCCTTTAAAACAGAAAACAGTAGTTCATTTCACCATGGAAACATAGTAAATATGAGCATCTTTGAACTGAATGCATTTATTGCCTACATAGAAATATTCTTTGTGTCTTACAATCCCCATGAGCGAGGTACCTGAAAGGTCAGAATCCATGGAGCACTAAGAAGTCAAATATTTAAAATATGTGTATTTTAAATCCTTTTATTTAATCAGATTCTTGAAAACCCTATCCTCTTTCACTATAGTTTGAACTACACTATGTTCTTTAAATAGCTCAATATTTTTGCTAGTATGTCTAGCTCAAGTCATGGCATTTTGGGCCAGCAGTGCATGAGAACTGTAAATGGTTCTTAAGTATTAACATATAAGCTTCTTTGGGGATTATGTCAACTATCAGCCTGCTAGGGAAACAGCAAGAAAAGGTTTTAATTTCAGGGACCTCAAGGTAGCATTGATTTGAAGCTCTTAACTAAATCTGACTTAAATATTGTCAGCACAGGCCAGTTTGATGCTGACGAAGCGTATATAAAATCTACTGTCAGCCTAAACTTTCCAGTGAAGCACCAAAGGAGCCTCTGAGTTGGCAGGACTTAGTGACCTAGGAACTGGAGATGGGCAATTATGTGCAAATTTTGGATGGAGTCAGCACCTTACTAAGGGAACGTCACTCCCCTATGCTCCCCCCCCCCACCACCCCAGCAGCTCTCTATGTGTCCTCAACAGAAACTCTGTACCTAGTGAAAGAACCCTGTGATCCTGTGTACCCTTCTGGCTTCTGTAGGAAGGTAGGTAGGCATGTGGGCTGGAGTCAGACTGCCTGAATTGCCAGCTGTGTGGTAATGGGTTAACTTGATTCTGTTTCTTCATCTGTAATAATCCTTCTAACAGGACTGTTGGGGTATTGTCAGGACTGAATGAGATTGTGCTTTTATTCAACAAACATTTATAGGTAGCTTTCTATATGCAAGGCTCTCTGTGAGCTGGATACTGTCCTTGTTCTCAAAGGCTTCCAATATACAAATAAATATATGCCAGAAGAAGAAAACGGCTGTACAAATAATAATAATAAAAATAAAACAGAATAAGGAGATATAGACTGATGGGGTGGGAACACTATTTCATTTAGAATGGCCTGGGAAGGCCTCTCTGTCAGGTGAAATTTGAACCAAGACCTGTAGGAAGTAATAGAGTAAGCCATAAGGCTATCTGGAGAAAAAGCATATAAATACAGGCATCATTAGCTTAGAGATGGTATTTAATGCTTGAAACTGGTAGAGATCACTAAGGGAGTCAATGTAAGTAGAGACAAAAGAGGGCCAGGGGTTGGACCCTCAGACCCTGCAATATTTAGAGGTCAAGAATATGAGGTGAAAACAGCAAAAGAATCAGGAGGAGTGGCCAAGGAGAAAACAAGAGTATTAGGAGGGCATGATATCTCAGAAGCCAAGTGAGAAAAGTTTCAAGGAAGGAGTAATTGGCCATTTCAAATGCTACCGTTAATCAAATAAAAACAAGGACTGGGAAATTACCATAGTTTAGGCAACAGAGTGGTCTTTGGTTACCCTGATAAGAGCAGTTTTGGTGGGACAATGGTGGGGAAAAAATTATAGGAGTGGATTTAGGAAAAAATGGAAAGCAAGGAAGTAGAGGCATTGAGGCAGTTTGGCAGTGAAGAAGGAAGAGGGAAACGGGTAGCTACTTCGAGGTTGATGGATTGAGGAAGGTTACTACAGCATGTAGATATGATGATGGGAATGACCCAGTGAATCGTTGATGCAGGAGAGTGAGGGGGAAATCACTAGACAGATGTCTTTGAGAATTGATGGGACCTAAGGCATGGTGGGTGGTCAATCTTAGATGGAAGTACAGAGGGCTCATTCACAGCAGCAAGAGGGAAAGAACAAGATGGGTATAGCTGGGGTATGTTCATTGACTCAGAGTGGAGAAAGTTCTCTTTTGTTTACTTATATTTTCTCAGTAAAATAATAATCAAGATAATTGAGTCAAAGCGAGGAGGTTGAACAGGAGTTAGGGCTGAGGGAGAGAAAATGTGTGAAATGGTTTTCTAGGAAAGCAGAAGAGTAAGGGGACCAGGAAATGTAATAAGAGGATGATGATGATGATGATGTGCCAGTGTATGAGATCATTATGTGCCAGGAACTTTTCTGAGCACTTTACATATA
The DNA here is from genome assembly GCF_009761245.1 of Sapajus apella. Classification (NCBI taxonomy): domain Eukaryota; kingdom Metazoa; phylum Chordata; class Mammalia; order Primates; family Cebidae; genus Sapajus; species Sapajus apella. The sequence goes on along the minus strand of NW_022436949.1, from coordinate 24,183,739 downwards.
TTAACTAATGTAATCCTCACTGCAATCCCAGATAAGTATTACTATTCTTCCCACTTTACAGATTAAAACACCGAAGCAAATAACATAAAAGTAAATATCTCATGATGGTACAGCCCATAAGGGGCAGAGCTGGGAATCTGAACTGGGAATCAGGCGCATAAACTCTCCACATGCTCTGCTGCCTCTTGAAGATCCTTGGGCCATACCAATGGCTCAGTTTAGGTTAGTATTCATGGGATTAAAGTCAGGTTATCTGGCATTGTTTTCTCCTGCCATATTTAGCTGTTTGGGGAGAAGGAACAAAATAGACTGAGTTGGATTTACCATTAGCCACATTTACAATTCACCTAAGTGAGTGAAACAAAGAGAATGACGGCAAGGGAGTGGAAGGGGTCTGCAAGGAAGGGGTTACCATGGGGGCTGTGGAGTTTGGATGGGCATGGAGGGAAATGAGAATATGAGTGGTGGGGACTGTGAAAAAACTGGTAGAATTAATGGGTTGGTGATAGTGGTAGGGCTGCAGAATTCCTGGAATCAAAGGACTGACGGGAGTGAGCTGGATAGACAGAAAGCAGGATCCAAAGAGGGGAAGCTTTGAAATAGAAGTTTTGTGATATAGTAGGGTATATGGTTAATTACAGGGCAAGATCTATCAATGGCTGCAGTAGCGGGAAGGACAAGATCATCAGGGAGAAGGTCATGAAAGTGAGAGGCCAGGGAGAGGAAGGATCCTCTGCATGGATTTTGAAATCACCAACCATTATGTCAGGAGGAGGGTTTGTAAAAGACAGTGAGTCTGGTCCTGAAGTCTTCAAAGAATGAGTGTGAGTGTCTCAGAGACCTTCAGATGACTCCAACGAAGAAGAGAAGCTCACGAGGGCATGGCTTCAAATGAGATGGGGAGTTTCAGGGAGAAGAGAGTTAAAATTAACAGGAAGTGGTGATGAGAAGCAAACGAGACCCCTATCTTCCTCCAGACCCTGTGAATATGTCAGTTTGGGGGGAAAACAGCCCTTGCTGAGACAGAGGCTGTGGAAGCAGGGTCCTCTGATAGAGCCTAATAAAAAGGTGGGAGATCATTCAGAGGGGATGCTGAGGAGTGGAGGATTTTGGCAATGACAAATGACATACTCATCAAGGTGGAGTGGAATAATTTGAGAGTTCAGTGTGATATTAGCTTGAGTCAGGTTCAGGGAGGTACAGAGCTCTGTGGGGATGGTCCAGGCAATAAGAAATGACCTGACTAGGGTTTCAATGACAGTCTATGGACATAGGGATGGAGGACATGATGGAATGAGTCCTGAAGACCTCTCAGCAGAGTGGTAGTAAGGCCCTGGGTGATGGGCAGTGGAGCACCAAGCATGGTGGGTCTCTTGGCTCTTATGCTTAAGGTGACATTGAAGCCAGAAGAGGGTGTGGACTGCCTGGCTTCCCCACAGGAAATAGTGTCATTTGCTGTAGTGGTTGCTGTTTTCACCCCACACGACCCCAGGGCTGCAGATGTGACAAACTCTTGCCCTTCCTAAAACACCCCACCATATTCTCTCCCTGCCATGGAGCACCTCCTTCATCTCTTCACCTGGAAGTTCTCTCCTTGCCCTTCAGACTTTGGCTTAGGAGTAACTATCTTCAGTGATACCCAAAGCCGTGCTAGGTACATCCCTACACTGCCCCGTAACCACCCTATTCATAGCACATATCACACTATTCTGGACTACACATGATATTCTGTTCCCACACTGGACTGAAAGTTCCTAAAAGGACAGCTATATCCCAAGTACTAGGATTGTGTATGACATAAGAATTAAGGAGGAAGTGATTGACTGAATTTCTGTTTGGCAGGGAGGAAATGGGTACCAAAGAGGGATTTGCAATTTTCAAAATCTGTGCAAGCTTAGCTTCCTTATAGGAGAAATCCAATGTCAATCCCATTACAGGACACGTAGTAGGTGCCAGGTACTTGACTGAGTCATTGTGCCATGTGATATTTCTGGAAGAGCAATTTACATCAAAATAGTCTCCCCATCCTGGCTTAGTGGCATATTCTCCAGGATTTTGTTTGTATTGCCACTGTCTTCTTTTCTGAGAAACTATCCTTGTGTTGGGTGTATGTATCACATGATAGAGTCTTTAGTGTATCTCCGTGGATTCATTGTTTACATGTGTTCCTTCCAGAGGCAGAGGGAAGGGAGAAGGAGGTGGTCAGTCCTGAATAATAATGAAGCTGTGCAGAGCCCTAGATGTCTGAGGACAGGTGAGAAAGAAGTAACAAGGTGAAAAGGAGGATTACAAAAAGTAGAAATGGGATGGTGCCAAGCTTTACTTATGCTAGAATCACATTAATGACATACTGAATTTCTTCAATTTTGAATGTCTAGGGCCCCAAAGAGGTAGGTAAATATGGATGGGGTGGATCAGAGAGTAGAGATGAGTAGAAGTAGTTCTGAGATGGTCTGGAGAATACACAGGAAAGAGAAAGACGAATGTGCAGTTATGAAGGCCAAGAAAAGCAGAGAAGCATGTTTATTTCCGAGGGTGATGCATTTACACCCCTGCTGGGCCAGGAGCCAGGCGATGCCATGTTGACTTCCATTTACCTCAAAGGAGCTTTCATTTGCATCTCTGCAATGACAGCCACAGATGACAGAACTCAAGCCCTGGGGTGGGGCGGGCAATGAGAAGAGTCATTCATGTCATGCCAGGAGCATGATGTGATGCCAAGCAGGGGGATTCAAATACAAGAGTGAGGCAGGAAGCTGCAGCCAGAATGTTTTCAAGAGAAGGAAACAAGAGACATTCATGGGAATGATTCTCATTGAATTCTGCTTTGAGATGCAATGTTCAAGCTCCGGTAAGTTGACCCTGGCTCTCCCTTTCACCCTTCCCCAGACCCCTCAAGGCTCCTGCAGGATCTATGCCACCACACAAGTGGCTATCATGATGAGCTTTCAGAAATAAAAAAGGCAGATTTCACAAGAAACATGTGAACACTGCAGTTGTAGCTCAAAGGCCAACGCTGAAAGAAATAACACTGTAAAGAAAGCTGTCAATATCTCTTCATTTCCATGTGTTGCTGCAAAGATCACATCTCTCCTCATGGCTTTTTTCTATAACATGCTTGGCTCTGTGACTTCTGTTCGAGTCTGGCTGTATGAACATGTCTATTGCCGCAGCAAAAGTCTAGGTAGAACAAGGAGTGATTGTCTCTAACATTTAACTGCGAATTTTGTTTTCACTGTCTATTGTGCTTAGCTTTTGTATCTAACAAATAGAATTTTTATACCAACAATGGCAAAGAAGATGAAACTCTTATGTTTATTGAGTCTCAGTAACATGCCAGCTTTGCCAGGCTGTCACATACCAGATGTTATTCAATCTATACATTCTAACTTGTGGAATGTGTATTATCAATGTTGTTATTATTATTATTATTTACTGAGGCTCAAAAAGTTGAAAAATTTTGCCTTGGGTCACACTGCTAGTAAGTGGGGCAGCCAGGGTTTCAAACTGGTCTTTCTGATGTTAAATCCCTTGCTTTTTCCTGTATATCATACTGTAGGCAACCAATACTCATCCAGGTATTTTCAAGGCAAATCTATTAAAAACTGTTTGATCTGAAATATTGCTTTGCCCAAGGAAGGACCCATTTGCTCAAAAATTCCTCAAGTGCCACAGTTATAATATTAGGACACATAACAGTATATGAGATGTAATTAGGCAGTTAAAGACTAGAATAGTGTAATCCATGCCTTCACAGAATTTGGAGAATGCAAGGCACATGTTCAAACAAATGGTTATTGCCATGATGCCTCGCTTTCTAGTGGCCAGTGGCCACTTCAGTAAACCATAACCAAGTAATGGACCATGCACTGGACTAGAATTCTAGGGATCTAGATTCTAGATTTTAAACTAGCTTTTCCACCAACTTTCTCTTCGACTCTGGAAAACACTCCGATTCACTCTGAGACTCTGCTTATTTGACTGTAAAAGGAAGAGACTGGCCCAGATCTGTGGATGGTAAACCACTACATGACCGAGGGGGACGGTGCAAGGAATCCCCAACTCCACAAGTACCTTGACATTCATGTACTGCGCTTTTCAAATATATGTAGATGCTGTTGTGTTTAACAAAATATAAATTTAAGTTGCCTCTATAAGAACATGAGTCAACTTATATTGGTCAGTAGATACAAAGATACACAAATTTAAGGATTGCTTAAGTCATAGCAGCTTTTTGTCCTTAGACATTTTCTCAAAGACATAAAAATATTCCAGCTATTATCAAATGGCGCTAAAAAAAATGCTAGCATCAAAAAGGATCTACTCAAAATGGATCACAGATCTATATGTCAAACACAAAACTGCAAAACTTTTAGAAGAAAACAGAAGAAACTTTAGTAATCATTAGCTAGGCAAAGAGTTCTTAAGTATAATACCAAAAGCTCAATTTATTTAACAAAACTTGATAAATTGGATTTCATTAAATTAAAAAAAAAAAAACACTTTTTCTCTGAAAAATGCATTGTTAAGAGAACTGAAAAGGCACACGCTGGAAAAAATATTTGCTATTCTCATATCTGACAAAGGGCTCCCAAGCACAATGTGTTTTTAGAAACTCTAGAAACTCTCAAAACTCAACAAAAAGTAAACAAACCAGCAGAAATAAAATTGGCAAAAGATTTAAGATATTTGGGCCAGGCGGGGTCGTTCATGCCTGTAATCCCAGCACTTTGGGAGCCCAAGGCGGACAGATCACCTGAGGTCAGGAGTTCCAGACCAGCCCGGCCAACATGGTGAAACTCCGTCTCTACTAAAAACACAAAAAATTAGCTGGGCATGGTGGCGCACACCTGTGGTCCCAGCTACTTAGGGGCACAAGAATCACTTGAACCCAGGAGGTGGAGGTTGCAGTCAGCCAAGATTACACCACTGCACTCCAGCCTGGGCAACAGAATGAAACTCCACCTCACAAAAAAAAAAAAAAAAAAATTAACAAACACTTCACCAAGGAAGACACGCAGATGACAAACGAACACAAGCAAAAATATGAAAAGGCTGTATATCATGTGTGATTCCATTTATGGGATGTTCTGCATATAGCTAAGAGAGGAGACAGAGGGATGAGAGGACAAAGAGGGGTCGTCAAGTAAAATGTTGGTCCTTTCACCCCGTCTACCACTTCCATTGTCCTCCCCCCAAATCCTATGCCACAGCATGTCCCAATCACCTATACTTCACCATACTCAAGCCTCCCAGCCTCCTTCTTTCAAAGCCATCTTCCACTCCCCTCCACACAACGCAAAACTCCATTCCCTCAGCATGCTCTAATTCTGCCCAGCTTTAGCAGGATAGAAACCTGATTTATGTAATTGACACTAAGATTTGAATGACCAGCGATAGCCGCTTTAATCTGACATGCTTCTAACTGATGTGAAATGTACAATCTCCAGTTGAAAGAACTTTCAGCAATACTACTAAATGGTGAAATAATTTTTAAAAAAATCAAATAATTTGGTTTTTATGATTGGAGCAAGGTGAAGTTTTGACAGAGTGCTTGACCCTAGGTATCCTATTCTCATAGCTTCTTTCTCTATCCTACTTGTGAACCTGGAGCTTCCCTGCTTTCTCATATTTCCAGGAGTTCCCCTGGCAGGGGTGGAGGCAACAGGAGCTCCAAGAGAGGGAGGGGAGGTGGGAATCTGGGTTGGGCAAAGCAGGGCCGCTTTGTATTTGCTGTTTGAATGTTTGAGTTCCTTAAAACTAGTGCTAGAAAATCAGGGACTGTCTAGGTGGTTCCCATTGGACTGAAGAAAAAATAATTCATTGTTAAAGGTGAAGACCTTCATTTACACATTCTGAATTAAGTTTCTCCTTGTTCTGTTCAAATAACACATTTTAAAAATAATAAACTCAGGCTAATATTTTAATTATTCTGAATGTTTAGAAAGAGCAATCTAGGCATTCAGGTAAGATTTTTCGATCACTACATTTTGATATTTTATTGTGTGTTATAGAATCTTAATTTTTACAAAAGAGATTCCACTTAATATAAAGATTTTTTTTGTTGAGATAAAAATGAGATGTATCGCTTTTATTTAGCATGACATCAGATTTTGTAGGGGATTTGGTACCAATAGAGTTAAAAATGTTGCAGCATAATTAGAAAGGTTACATTTTACCATTTATAGTTACAGACAGAAAAATATAACTGTAGTGCAAGGTTGCCATGGCAACTCACTTCTCAATCAGGATATTTTTTTCCTCCTCCAAGTCTACCAATCAGCTAACAGAAAATGAAATAACCACTGAAGGAGAAGAGGTCAAAACAAATAAGGATGAGAAATTATGAATGTATGTAGAAGATATTTATATGGTAATTTTCCTAGATGTGTTTCCACTATTTTAATTTTGTCAAATATTATTTATTTTCTTTTCTACCTTTAAAAATGATTCCAGAAAAAGCACATTCATTTCTAATGGTGGCTTCATTATCGTTCCTAAATGAGAATAATGAACAACATTCATAAATATTCATACTGTCTCTTAAGCAAGTACTTTAGTTTGGCTTCCATGAGATCCTTAAATGAGCTTTACATGCCATTTAACCACTGAATCGCCAAGTCACCTAAATACACAGTCAGAATCAGTTGAATTTGCCATAAACAGAATACAAAAATTGAATGGTAGGTTCTGATATCAGAAAGAAATTCAACTTTCCAGAGCTGTTATTTCTCTAGTTCCTTATGATGCACCTGAATATTTCTCCAGATGGCACCTATTATTCTCCCCTTTTGGCTCACATCTGGCAAATGTTTCCACTCTTTTAAAAGTCTCAAAGATAAGAAAGTATTTAAGAACTTCAAAAATAAAAACATACACAAGTGATTGCTGGCACATTGCTTTGTATTAGGCTTTCGGGCAGATCACAAAACAAAAGAAGTGGGAAGGCGGAAACATGGCTCTGACTTCTAGTGATTTTCTGCATTGATGACACTTGCACTTTCTTTTATACATACTCCAAATCTACAGCATATGGTCAGAGCTCAAATTACATAATGGCACAGCGTTCACTCTTAAAACAGAAACATGATATTCTCAAAAGGTACTTAGGCTTACCACAAATTATGAATGGATATCTGCCCATACTGTCTTACATTAAAAGACATTTTCCCACATGACATCAGATTTGCAATTACTGATTTTCTCCTACTGCGAACTATAATTGATAAAGGATAAATGCGGAGAATGTCTCATGGATGGGAAGCCCATGGTTCTACACTTAAAAATACACTCACATATACACGCCCACACACACCATACTCTCTGGCATTGGAACTTTGCTCCTCCTCTCCTTTCTGCCTGGAACACCTCCATCTACACCTCCCCTCTGCACCTGGCTTACTCTTGCTCATTCTTTAAGGCTTACCTCTGGCGTTGCCTCCTTTGAGCCTACTCTACCCGAGATACAAAGTCTACTGCCTCCTTCTGTGTACTCTACATATTTTGTGGCTGCCTTGACCTTTGTGCCTATCATATTCCTGAGGACCCTCCCTTGGTGAGGGCCAGCCTTCTTGGCTCAAAATGACTCCCTGGTAGAATCTGAGTTTTCTCTCTGTATTCTTTTTTATACTTCTGGCATCAAGCAAAGTGTTTTTTTTAGCACATAGCCAGAGCTCAATAATTGTTTTGGAAAGAGAAAGAGACAGAGAGAGGGAGAAACAGAGGGAGAAAGGGAGAGACAGAGGTGTTACTTAGCCCACAGAATACAGCACAACTACAAAAAGACAAATAAAATAACAGGTTGAGGGAAATTCATTGTCTAGTAGACACTAAGAAACATTAAAATCAATCAATCAATCAATCAATCAATATGCACTTATTGACAAACTACTATGGATAAATTTACTTCATGATTCAAAGAGTTATAAGATGATGCCATCTAGTTGGTGAGTACACTGCACTAGTAAGTGATGTGTCAAGGTAATGCGCAATTAATTGCTAAATGAGCATCGAAGATCGCAAGCCTTCCGAGCCCAGTTGACAAAAGTAACACCCTGGGGTGTGAAAGCTTTGGGAAGGAAATAAAATTCATGCCAGATTTTTTGAAGGACGACCCCCATCACACCTGATGTATAGACACACATCAAGGTTCAACTTTCATTTTCTTCTCATTTAATCTTTTCTCAACAGGTATCTTCACTCCAAAGATACTACATTTTAAATCCCTGGGTTCATTTCCAAATCTGGATCTTTGGAACCTGCCTTTTACCTGGACACACTCCCTCCTCCTGTCTGGCTGTTTATCTTTGCTTGGAAATCACTGCTACAGATACATCCTTCCAGCGTCCCAGACCCTACCTGCTCAAAACAAAACACAGCGTCAGCTGCTTACGACCAACTGTGTACTCCCCATTCAGCTCTTATTTCTTCCCACATTGATTAGTGGCACTGCTATGCTTAAAATCACCCTAGGCTTGAAAACCTAGCATTGTATAATTTCTCTCTTTCCCCCAAATCCCACACATGTTTGGGGACCTGATCTCTGAATTCCCTGCTAGAAGCTCTTCCTACAACATCAGATCTCCTAGAGAAGACTAATGTTCTTCTCATGCCCCTACAGTGGATCTTATGATATGGTTATTTGTACATTCATATTGTCCAACTTTAGGGGCTATAAAGGACCCAGAGCTGGCTGCCACTTTTCAGAGTTCTCTGCTCTGGGACTCCTGTCATGATGCTGAGCAACATCACTTAGACATGAAAGCCCTTTCTCTGATCTGTCTTCCCCCAGGAGTCCCTTCACCCTCCTCCCTTTCTGGGCAGCGGTCTCTTTGCAGCTGCCTTTGGAGGTTCTCATGTGGTGAGTGACTCCCTCAGCTGCAAAACCTGTGAAAGCACCATCCAAATTAAGCTTGTGGCATGCCTCTGCCACCTCATGGTCGTATCTTTTTCCTCCATCAGCACCCTAATCCCTGGAACTTGCTGAAATGCTGACTGAATAAACACAGGAAGGAAGACAAAGAGGTCCATGATAGCTCTGATGTGTTAAGTGTGGGTGTGGCTGGATGTTCAACTTATGATAACACAAGAAAAATTTCATTTTAAAATGTCGCATAGAATGCCTCTCAAAAGATGAATATGTCATCGTGTTTTGCTACGAGAATAAGATTCTCTAAGGATAAGCTATCACAGGAAAAAAAAAAAGAACTAAACTCCTTGGCACTTATAAAACCATCAAATAGTTAAGAGGGACTGGGGGGCTGGAGAGGGAAGGCCGAAGAAAGGAGTCAGGGGCTGTTGAGCAAAACAGCAACAGGTTAAGGGCTGCAGAGAAATACTAGCCAACAGGAAATGCCCAATAACAGGGATGGCCAAAGAATTTATGAACAGGGATTTCCAGCATTTCATTTTATGTAGTTTGGGGTGGGCTTCTGCAATATATTGCTACCACTCCCACCATCCCATATCTTTATCAAGACCTTATGCAAGTGGCGTTTGGACACATCAAGGAAATTATAGCTGGTTTAGAGTGGAGCTGACAGAACAGGACAGAGCTAAGTCAGAGGTAAAATATTGAAGGGAAATCAGATCAAAACGTGGTGATATGGTTTGATCATATGGGTGTCCCCACCCAAATCTCACCTAGAATTGTAGTCCCAATAAGCCCCATGTGTCAAGGGCGGGACCAGGTGGAGGTAATTGGATCATGGGGGCAGTTTCCACCATGCTGTTCTAGTGATAGTGAGTGAGGCTCAGGAGATTTGATGGTTTTCTAAGTGTCTGGCATCTTCCCCTGCTTCACTAACTCCATGCTGCCACCCTGTGAAGAAGGTGCCCGCTTCTCCTTTGTCTTCCTCCCTGATTATAAGTTTCCTGAGTCCTCCCCAGCAATGCAGAACTGTGAGTCAATTAAATCTCTTTCCTTTATGAATTACCCAATATCAGGTATTTCTTCATAGCAGTGTGAAAACAGACTAATACACATGGCCATGCCCTGTCTCACCAGTTCTATTCAAGAGAGTATTGGAAGTTCTGGCCAGGGCAATGAAGTAAGAGAAAGAAATACAGCATATTCAAATAGGAAGAGAGGAAGTCAAATTATTTTTGTTTGCAGATGACATGATCCTATAACTAGAAAACCCCATTGTCTCAGCCCAAAAGCTTCTTAAGCTGATAAGCAACTTCAACAAAGTCTCAGGATACAAAATCAATGTGCAAAAATTGCTAGCATTCCTATACACCAACAACAGGCAAGCAGAGAGCCACATCATGAATGAACTCCCATTCACAATTGCTACAAAGAGAATAAAATACCTAGGAATACAGCTAACAAGAGAAGTAAAGGACCTCTTCAAGGAGAACCACAAACCACTGCCCAAAGAAACCAGAGAGGTGACAAACAAATGGAAAAAACTCCATGCTTATGAATACGAAGACTCAATACTGTGAAAATGGCCATACTGCCCAAAGTAATTTATAGATTCAATGCTAGTCCCATTAAACTACCATTACAGGAGAATATTCTTAACTGAGATAGGGGACCAGATTAGGATGAAGGAGTATGGATTTCATTTTGAACACGTTGAGTTTGTAGTGTCTTTGAGACAAGTGGGCAGTGGGCTATCCAAAGGCGACTCAGAGAAGAGGTCTGGAGTGGATACAAATGAAGAGGTGGAGAGCACACGAATGACTATGGAAACCCTGGATCTGACTCCTGCTGTTGAAAGGCAGAGCACAGAATGGGAGAAGAAGAGAATAGGGACTTGGAGCCTTTAGGAACATCAGCCTTTAATGGCTTGGTAGAAAATGAGGTAGCTGAGGGCACTAAAGAAGAATGGCTGAGAAATTCAAAAAGAAAGAAAATCCAGAAGAATGTGTTGGGGGAGTTTGCTGGTTCTCACAATAAGAAAGATTTCATAAGGGCATAAAGAGTCAGTGATGCCCTTTGAATGGTCACATGGTCATACAGACTGATATAAGCAAGGTCATCAGTTACTTAGGGAGAGCTGTTTCCATGAACTAATGGTGATAGGAACCAGAAAATGGAGATGAAAAGCCATCATCAACTCTTCCAAAAATGTCAGCTGAGATGGAAAGAGAGGAAGGGTGTCAGCTGAGTGGGTTTGTAAGATTAGGCTATCAAGTTTTTTGGAGCTATATTTTTAAGAAGAAAGAAGTTTGAACCTGGAAAATGGGGAAACCAGTGAGCAGGACTTTGATCAGAGAGGTAGGAGGAGAGACAGAGGAATATAACGAGGAACAACACTTATAAAGTTAAATTTTGATTCGGTCTTGATTAAAATGAAAAGAAAACACGTTCTGATAAGACAACTTCAAAGGATAATCTACTTGGCATATCTTGATAATTCAAAACACTGTGTTGGTTATTTCCATTTTTAGCAAGAGAAGAAAGAAGTCAGATAACATTTATATCCCAGTGACTGAAATCACAGTGACCAAGAAGCAAGCTTAGAAACCAGCTAGAAGGGCCAAGGGTTTTATTTAAGTTAAAAGCTTTACATGCCATGTCTTGCTGTCATGAATTACAGCTTCTTTCTTGAATATTTACAAAAATAAAACAAGAGACTTTCAAAGATATTCAAGTCTTAACTCCAAAATTTTGTTTGATCATCCAGGTCTGAACTCTCTCATTGCCTGACTAATGTATATCATACATAAAATGACACTTGTCAGGAAATTTCATTTTTTCTTCAGCTATAAAATACAACTATTTTTTAAAACTCTATTTTCTCATTTCAGCTCTAGTTAACCTCACCAGCCTTGTGTTAATTATAAACATATAATTACATGTAAATATAGATAAAGATGTAGATGTAGGAATAGATATATTAATTATAAAACTAGACCAACATAGTCATAGGCATAGATATACATACACATTTAAATAAAGGTACGATATTATGAGCTCTTCTGGTGATTAAAAAAAAAGTGTAAGGTCCTTTGAGTATGGTTTACATTGTGCTTGTAATAGATTTTAATCAAAACACAACGAAATGCAAGTTTTTCATCTGAACTTGATTTCTTCCATAGTATATAAATTAAGAAAGGAACAAATCGACCTCTCAACAGGAGAGGTCAAGGGAGGAGATTCCAGGGAAAGGACTCATCCTGGATGACAGGGAAGTTTGGTGGTCTTTTCAAGTGTGCTGCACAGAATGAGACACATGGGAGAAAATGACACTTCAGGGAAAGGAAAGGTGGTGAAAAAGAAAAAGTTTGCAAAATTAAGAACAGAAAACATGAGGATGTCAGTACTAAGGCAAAATTCTTTTGGAGAAGATGGGAGGGAAGAGACAAGGGGGAGAGATGAATACCATTGTATTAGTGAAAGATAAAGGGAAATGTTTAACCTTGAGCCATTAGCTAGTGTTATCAATCATAGTCCCCAATTTTTATCTGTTGTTGACCTATTTTCATTTTCTTTGAGCTCTTTTGGGAAGAAAGATATCTTTTTGAAGCCTCTACTACCTTTCATCATTTAATGATTGCTTCTATTTTTCAGCATTTACTAAAAAAAAGGCTGTTTTTCAGCCCTGGGAATGCACTGGCATTAAAGGTGACAAACAGAAGCTGCACTTTGAGCTCTTCCAAAAAGCACTTCAGAAATCAAAGGCATTGCTATGTTGTTACTATTCATTCTCTCCTTTCCCTGAAGGCTTGGCATGACATTATTTCCGATCCTCAAAGAGAAGTCTTCTCATTTAGCCATTATACTAATAATCTGTGACCCCAAAAAAGCAATGGATATAGAAATTGATCAACCTAGCCTAGTAATCTCCTCTTTCCCTTAGTTCCAGAGCTATGGATCTGAGCCAAGAATCAGAAATAGGAGCATTGTAACTCATTTCATCTTCCATGTAAATCATATCCAGCAATGCATAAATTGTGAGGGAGGGCATAGAGCCAAGCCCCATCAGCTCTGTGCAAACAGATCGACAAGCTCAACAGGCATTGATAGCATGAGATGTTAATTCATGAATAATCCTTCCATGTTTTTACACCGTTATATAACCAGTTGCTTTTTATAATGATATTGGAATAATTAATAATTGGAATGATGAGTTGAGGACAAAAATATGAAGTTATTTTAAAAATAAGTAGTAAATACATCTAAGAAAAGTACCAGTTGTTCTTCATCAAGACAAAATTGGATGGATCTTAACAACACTCAGAAAAAGATAATAACTAGGAGAACTCCTACTTAACATTTCCCCACTTACATAGCTCCTTATATCAAAGGTATCACCCATACGGAATTATCTAATAGCAGCCTGAGGGGAAAGACTATTTTTAACTCCAAATGTAATTCATACATGGCAGTCCATGTAATTGGAAGTCATCTGTAGATGAGCAGGCTCTAAAATAAAACACTGTAACAGTAGGTGAATGTGATTACAAGTTGTGGCTCCTCAACATGTTCAGTAATTTGATTTAGTCATAGATAGGTAGACAGATAGACAGATATAGATGATAGATAGATATATAGATAATAGATAGATAGATGATAGATAGATAGATAGATAGATAGATAATGTAATGGCAGGTATAAATAAAAGCAACTCAAGCTCTTTGTGTCTATTGACCAACTAGAGTTTCTTTACATCCTGACAGAGCTCACAGAAATTATCGTAAAAAAAAATGTATTTCTAAGTATATCCCTTACTTGGAAATGAAACAGATGTTAGAAGTCTGCATGGTAGATGACAATTTTAGAAAATAAACAAATCTAATATTAAATAAGCACATAGTTTAATAATATTCTCTTTTCCAATAGTCAGAATTAGAAAAACAGATCCCACTGAAACATGAAAATGTTCCGGAAGTTAAGACATAAAAACATCTTTGGTTACCTGAAAAGTAAACTAAATAGGAGGCCTGTTTTTGTTTCTGAGTTAGTGATGATATAGATTAGAGAGCATGTTTCTTTAAAGACCAGAGTGCAGGCTCCATGTTTTGTTCACTGATATATCCCAAGATCCTAGAATAATATCTGGCACATGGCAGTGTTTATTATTTATTAAATTGAATTGTTGCTGGCATTCATAACATGAAAATTGTAGAATAAGGTGTCCTCCACCTGATCTATCATTTAGTTTTAACTATTACTCTCAAAAAAAGATAAAAGTAGAAAACACTCATTTGTCACTTAATGTTAGGAACAACTTGCCACGCATATCCTCATCCACTTCTCTGGGTTCTGCACAGCCTGGAGGCAGCTGGGCACCAGGAGCCCACACTGCAACCCCTGTCTGATGCCTGACACTATTCTTAGCTGCTGTCACTGTTAAGGGTTAAGCTATGTCTCCTCTGCCCCAAAAATTCATATGTTGAAGTCCTAATCCACAATCTCTCAGAATGTGATCTTACTTAGAAATAGGGTGATTGCAGATATCATTAGTTAAGTTAGGATTAGGTCATACTGGAGTAGGATAGACATATGATTAGCTGCTTTATAAGAGAGGGAAATTTGGACTCAGGCAAGCACACAGGGAGAAGGTCATGTGAAGATGAAGACAGCGATCAGGGCAATGCTTGTACCCGCTGGGCAATGTCCGTGATTACCAGGAAACCACCAGAAGTTAGGGGCCCCCTCACAGCCCTCAGAAGGAACCACCCCTGCTGAACCCCTGACTTTGGACTTCTGGCCTCTGAAGCTATGAGGCAATAAATTCCTGTTGATTAAGCCATCTAGTGGCACTTCATGGCAGTTCGCAGCACCCAGCTTGTGGCATTCATTTCTTCTGCTGTAAGCAACCCTAGCAATCTAATACAGCCACCTACTTACTCCCAGCAGTTTGTCAGATGTCCTGCCAGGGTACTAGTAGCCCTGACCTTACTCCCACTGGACACTCTCTTGCACAGGGCTGAGAGTTCCCAAGATTGTCTCCCATTTATCCCAAAGCATCCACAATTATATGTTGTCAATGTCTGACATGTTCTTCTATCCAATAGCACAGTAATTACACCTGACACCTTTCCCTTACCGTCTCCTGGCTTCTGTGCTTGAAGAGGCATTGTAACCTGGAGGGGACGGTGGAAACCAGGACTGCCTGTAAAGAAATGACATGATAATAAACATGGTGCTTGAAAGGCCGATCACACCCACGTGTCTGAAAATAATTTGACAGTTAAAAAGGCAGTGAGATTATACCAAGCCTTGGAAGTAAAATGAACACTATTTCATAAATGAAGTAGGACGTAACTGTCCTATATTCTAGGCTATCTGTTCCTCCAAGTAAACTTCTTTTCTCATTTCCTTTGGCACTGAGTAATGTGGACACTTCTTTTAAAAAGAAATCTAAAGCAAGCCTGGAAAATAATGACAATTGTTAAATCTAGAGAGCAAATTCATATGTTTATCATGTTACTCTTCCTATTTTTCTGTATGTCTGAACTATTTTATAACAGAAATAACAATCTCATACTCTACTCAAAATATAATTTTTTAAAAACTGTGATAGAAAACTTCAGTTCTAACCTCAATTGGGAAGATGTCCTGATATCACTAGGACATAAATTTAATTGGTAGTAATAGCTAAGCAGAAAGACCAAGATATGGATGAAGACTGAAGATATTCAGATGAGAATGATACACACTACAGAAGGAAAGGCATACAGGAAATCGGGCTTTAAATTCTTTAAGTGGGTCTATTCTCTGAGTCACCACAGAACTGAACTAAGACAAGGTAGGAGTCAATCAAGGCAGATTCCAATTCAATGTAAAGAATAGATGCTATCCAGACAGGCAAGTCGAAGATGTGTCCCAA
Source organism: Sapajus apella (assembly GCF_009761245.1). Lineage (NCBI taxonomy): Eukaryota > Metazoa > Chordata > Mammalia > Primates > Cebidae > Sapajus > Sapajus apella. The sequence continues at coordinate 24,167,951 of NW_022436949.1, read as the reverse complement.
AATAGTGAGTCTTATTGCTGGCTTCAGTGGCCCTGAATTATGCCTCAAATGTCAGAGGAAATATTCTTACACTAGGTAGGAGATTGAACTAAGTGACCTAAAATTTCTCTTTCAAACTTAGGAATCTGTTTTCACCAGCAAAGAGTCAAGGGTTGTGAAATGTAGGTTCCAGGGAAAGATGAGCCACATTTTCTGAGACGTTGCAGCTACAACAAAACCTTATTGAAGGAAAAAATAGAATCAGTCATTTTTCTCTGGCAGCACCATGGCAAAGTCAGCCAGTCCATCAACAAACATTGAGCACCTACCCTATATGGAGCATGGACCCAGGTGCAGACAGGGAAATTGAGAAAATTTAAAAGCAATGACATTTATAAATGCTTGTTTTCCATTTGCATCACAATTCATAGCCCTGGGGTTTTTTCAACATGGCAAATATCTCTTCCACCATCATGTTCTGTGTCATGAAGATTATTTGGTCACCACTGGTCCAACTACTTCTCTGTGCCTGCTAATGGCATAGGACTCAGCACCAGCAGAATGTGGTAGACCATGCAGGGGAGGTCAGAGGAAGAGGCAAGAATCACACAAATACAGATGGATGTCTCCAGACAGGGTCTTTGACTCTGTGTTTGGAAGCAAGGTCAGCCCAATCCACAGAGCAGAGGCATCGGCTCCAGATACAGGCTGGTTTCAGAAGCATGGAAACATGTGGCCCTACATCCATCATTATTTAAGGTTAAGGCATTCCCAGCAGCAGGGCTCCGTGAAACATGATACCTCAAGTAGTCTGTCGTTTAACATGTAAGCTCTATCATCTAAAACATTTCGTAGAAATTCAAGCTCCTAACGGAACTGAAAATAAGACTTTATATTTGAGAAAGAGATTGTTGGGGGAAAGAGCTGAAGTTTGGGAACAGCAGAATGTAGAAGCTGGATCCCTGGGAAAAAGAGGAGGAAGCTTTCTAATGCTGCCTGGGAGTTTGGTGGATGACTTGGTTCAGAAATTAAAGAACAGTCTTTCATAGTGGATCAGCAAGAGGTAGACACAATGAACTCATTGTACCTTTTTTTCTTTACAGGAGTAGTAGCAGAAGTGGATGCTATGGTGTTGGAAGTGTTTGCATTCAACGAACCACCAGGTTGCCTGTTTAATGACAAGAACAACAATTAATCACACTCTTAAACATTTCCATTTCACCCCACCTTTGAAAAGTCTTAACATCTACTCATATTCCTGCCTGCTCTCTGTTCATCACAAAATGTTTCACTTGGGGATGGAAAAACAGCCAAAGATCTTCTTCCTAAGTTGACTTCCTTAGTTTAGAAGTTGTCAGGTTTTCATATAACTAGCTAAACCTAAAGGAATAGGAAAAAGAAGTGATTCATAAAATGACATTAACTGTCGGAAATTCTGACCAATCCATTCTGATGTGCTACAGATTCACATTTCTTTGATTATATTATGACTAACTACTTATGTTTTTTGCATTAGAAGCATTATTGCTTAGGAAAACATTTTAAATCATACAATCTTAAGTCTCCATCTAGCATTTATTCATATATGCAGATGCTCAAAAAATGGAAGTGACCCAGGCCCATTTCAAGCTCTGAGAGGTATGATCCAGTGTATAAATTACTTTATACATAAATAGGAATTCAAAAACAAAATAAGTTTATAAATCTGTCTGATTTGGGCTGCTTATAACCACCAGTAGTACACTCCAGAGAAAATGTATTTCATTTAAACCGATTTTTAGCTCACCCTATGATTTCCCAATTCAATTTTCTCTGAAGGAGGAGGTGTAAATGTGAAGGGTAGGTGGGGAAGGAAGTGAGGTGTGAAGGAAGGGCTAATTATTGTGGGAGTAGGGGGAAGAAAATTCCTGTGGGGGAAAATATAAGGAGTCTAGATTTTAATAAAGAAGAAGAAAGAAAGGATGACCTAACCTTTGGTGTTTGGTTAGAGTAATGATTGGCAAACCTTTTTTCTGCAAAAGTCCAGGGAGTCACAATGGAACCTTTGCAGACCATTTTGGCATCTGTCTTCTACTACTCAACTCTGCCAGGACAATAGGGGCATGGCTGTGTTCCAGTAAAATTGGCCTACGGGTGGTATACCCTGGTTTTTCTTGAACACATACAAAGAAATATACTACAATTAGAAAGAATACATACAACTTTGTTACTCCCGATGATCTAAACGTGGACATGCTCCTGGTAAGAGAGAAAGAAAGCGAAGTTTTAACAATGAAGAATGAATATTTGCATCTACTTGGAATTATTCTTGAATATAGAGTTATTAAAAGTTAGACATTGGTTGAGACAAATAGAAAGCATCATATTTGAATAAATTTAATGAGATGATTTCATGATTTTGTTTCTTGTACTAGATTCCAAAGAAAATTTTTTTCTTCTGAAAATTCAGCATCTTTTAAGCCCAGTGTTTTTATTTGTTGGTTTCAGTAATTTTCCTTGACAATAATAATGTAAAATTTGCATTTGTACGTATTTCATAATTTTGCCACCAGGACAACTTAAACAGAAACATAAATGTGGTAAGAATGGTGATTTGGAGCTATAAGTGCTCTTGATTTTTAAGCTAAACAACAAAGTTTCATTCTAGCCATGTACAGGAGTAATGATTTTCACTCCTGAATTTCTGCAATAAAAATATCGAGACTAAGAATTTACAGAAAGATATCACGTAGGTTTGAAGACTTGCAAGTACATAGGTAACACTTAGAAAAATATTATACTTGAGCCTTTCCCATAGTTAGTAGATACTGGTACCTATTGGTTAGTTGGTTATCCAAGGTATTGGCCTTATATGTTTTAGCAGCGTCCTTTCTGTCTGAGATCCTTTATAAAGAAACAAAACAAAAGTCTGGATAAACATTTAAGTTATCAAACACCTTTCAGACCTTCTTCATGCTAGAATAACTTAACAACATAGCCTTTCTCCAGTAAAGAGAACCATTGTTCAAGTGTTATATTTTAGAAAATTTTAAAATACAAGGAAACTACTTATGACAAAATCTACTTATAAGGTTGTTTTAATATAGTTTGAAATTTTATTTTATGTTGTTTTATTTTGTTTTGTTTTGTTTTGGTGAGCTGGAGTCTTGCTCTGTTGCCCAGGCTGGAGTGCAGCAGCATGATTTCAGCTCACTGCAACCTCCACCCACAGGGTTCACGCTATTCTCTTGCCTCAGCCTCCTGAGTAGCTGGAACTACAGGCGTGTGCCCTGATTCCCAGCTAATTTTTATAGTTTTAGTAGAGACAAGGTTTCACCATGTTGGCCACACTGGTCTTGAACTCCTGACCTCAGGTGACCTACCTGCCTCCCCCTCCCAAAGTGCTGAGATTACAGGCATGAGCCACTGCACCCGACCTGAAATATTAAAAGTGTTATGCCTTTTGCCTGTCTGTCTTTCTGACTCATTGAGCATTTAACTCATTAACTATTTTCATTTACATTATTGTCTAATGATGTATCTTGTCAATGACTACTTCCTATGTCAGTGAAAGGCATCAACAAAATACTTAAATTTTTTTAATGGTTTGTGGCATAAACAATATTATGTGTTTGCCAAACATATTTTCCTTTCTTTCTGAGCAATCAGGGACACCACATTTCCTAACTTTCGTTGCCATTAAGTTGGGACCATGTGATTGAGCTCTGGACTAAAGAGTGTGGGCAGACATGTTATCTGCCACTTCCGAACCCATTGTAAAACCTCCTAGTGATCTTCCATGTTCTTTCTCCCCTCTTCTACTATGGCTTTGGTATGCATGGGTTAAAGATGGCAGCATTCAAATACAGAAAGAACTTAGGTCCTTGAGTCACTTGATGGACTCCAGCAAATTACATTGGGCTCTGATGAGTCAAGCAATACCTTATAGTGTGTTAAACCATCTAGAAGAGGAGGGGGACTTGTTAAAAAGTTACTCTACCTTGACAAATTAGTTTACTTTGACTAATACATGTAATGAGTCTAAATTGTCATTAGAAATTTTAATCATGCTAATCTCATAGATCTAGAAAAGGTGTGTTTGTTTGCTTTTTGTGTCAGAAAGCACAAATAAGGAAGGTTATCATTCTATACCAATGGTGGGGTCTCATAACTTCAGCCTCTGTTTCTTCTTTCCTTGTCTCTTACCTACTGCTTTTTGCTGGTCATTTGATATTCTTTTCTCTACTCTCCAGAACATCCCTACAAGGTAAGTGTAATGATTTTCATTTTATAGGTGAAAGAAATGGAGTCTCAGAGTCATTTGTGTGGTTTTCTCTTGGCCACACAAGTAGAAAGTAGTCTATCTCCCAAGTTGTTCACTGAGATCCAATGTCATATATCTGATTCTGTAGTATGATTGTTCCCCAAACTCATATATTAGGTTAACATGCCTTCCTTTAGTCTTTGTTCTTCACCTCTCACAAGCTCTTTCATGCCACCCAGGGGAAAAAAATCTATCAATGGTAATAGAACTCTAAACAACCATTCCAATACATATGTTGATTTCTTATTGCTGGGGGAGATTAATTTTGTATTTATCCTGGAAATTAAATTTTCTGTCAACTTGTGATATAAAATAAGTGGTTTTAATAAAAATCGGTCTTGGAGACTTGAAATACCAAACAATGTAATTAGCAACATGATCAGAAGAGCCAAAGGAAAAGTTATACTTTCACAACAGAGCACTAGGGGGCCTCCTAACCTAGGTTTTACAAATTAGTTATAACCCACCATCTTTGCATGCTATATACACATTTACGTTTCTTTTGCGCACCTCGTCTTTTACCCACATAAGCATATTTTAAAGTGAACTTTTCAAATGTAAACTCAGTACTTTTCTCATATTCATCAAAACAAGGGTATCATTATTAAAATGCAAATGCACACATACCAGATATATTTGATCATCTTCCTCCTAAAATTATGCCACGTCTTAGATTTTGGAGTGGTCTGTATTACAGAAGTTCAGCTCCTGCTAACAGGACTTGCCTTTCTTTACTGATCCCTGTGTTCCCTTCCTCAAGTCCATTTCCACATTTAGTGCCTTGGGAATGAGCTTCCAGGATACTGTTCCCAAGCATATCACTAAATTGTGTAAATAAATCATGTAATCTCTGGGCGTGTTTCTAGGGTATAAAATGAAGGGCTTGGGCTATATTGGTGGTTCTAAATCTCAGCTGCACATAAGAATTACCTTATAAGATTGAAAAAAAAATGCTTGAGTTCCACCTCTGGCTAACAAAATCAGATTTAGGGGAGTGAGAGGTAGTAGGACTAAGGCACAAACAAAGTTTAAGAGTCCCCTCAGTGGTTCTAATTTATCACTGAGGCTGAGAATGACCTAACTACATTGCCTGCGAGGTCTAGTCTATTTCCAACATTCCTAGGCTGTATCTCGGCTGGCCTAATATAAATGTTCAGACACACGGCCTACAAAAGCTTAGGTCTTCCCCCTTACTTGAGGTTCAATTATCTCACTTTAAAATTCATTCCTAGAAATGGGGTTTCCTTCTGCAATTAACCATCTGCAAGATCAGGATGAATGGACAGAAGTATTTTATCTACCTCTTCTCTATGCCCCGCTGTAGAGATGAGATCTTGCATATATACTACAGACTCATTTTTGACAAGGATGATAATTTTTAAAAGAGAAAGACCAACCCTTTAGGATCCCAGCCTTGACTGTCCTCTATTAGGATGACTGACATGAAAGCCTAGGAATAGTGCAGAAGGTATATACATTTGCTGTATTAATCAACACTGGCATAGTCTGAGTTTAGAGTCTATTGGATGCTGCAAGTTAACACATATTTGCTTAAAACCCAGTAGGTGCCATTTTTGCCTACAATTGCAGCACATCTTTAGCTGCAGGGAGTAAACTCAACTTTGGTTTTGGGTATTCATGGTGTCTAGACTCCTATTAAAGATGCGAACTTTGTCCTTTACTTATGCTTACTAAGCATCTCTACCAAATCTAAACTAAAAATGTGATTTGTGTTGGGAGACCACAGCTAGCAAATCACTAGGTCAAGAGATTGAGACCATCCTGGCCAACATGATGAAACCTCGTCTTTACTAAAAATACAAAAATTAGCTGGGTGTGGTGGCGCATACTTGTAGTCCCAGCTACGCCGGAGGCTGAGACAGGAGAATCATTTGAACCCGGAAGGTGGAGGTTGCAGTGAGCAGTGATCACGCCACTGCACTCCACCTGGAGAGAGAGTGAGACTCTGTCTCAAAAAAAAAAAAAAAAACAAACAAAAAACAAAAACAAAAACAAAAATGTGATTTGTGGCATTTATACTTCAACCTGAATAAAAGTTGCTCTATTTTCCCTGTAGAGATGAGCCCTTTCCCTCCATGTAAGAAGGATCTAACAGGCACACACATTGGACTCATTCTATCCACCCTATGGGGACTCCAGGGCTGAAAGAGTATTTTCACTTTCTAAAGTAAAAGTAAAGATCTAATATCTCTGTCCTAGAGTAGGTTGAAACTATTGTACTATTAAAATTTACAGTCTCTCCATAAAGCAGTTGCACAGACTGATGTTTTCCTACCATCCTTGTGGAAGAACCAAATGTTGGAACAAGGATTACACGTATTCACACACAAAAAACCTATATTCTCCATTTTAAATTGAACTAATGGATTCCGCGTAGTACCCACCCTAGCTGTACTCAAATCAGTGTCTCTAAGAATTTTTCATATCAATCTACTATTAGCAAAATTTTAGAAATGCATCTTGTCAAGATTTAGTGAGATTTGAAGAAGGTAATTCAATTCTTAGAGCCCTCCATCCCTTGGAATAAAATACCAATGGTTCAAACCTTATTTTGATAAACTTTTAAATATTTCATAACTTTATGAGAAAAGGAATTTAGTATGTTATGCATTCCACTTACATGGTTCAAAAGCACCTTACCTGTCTAAAGTGTCATCAGAACTATATCGACTGATTGTAGCTTTTGGCACATTTCTCTCATTTATTTTCCTGTAGCAAAAATAATTACCAAAAAATTAAATAAATTACAAAAAATAGTTTATAAAACCTATCATACATATAGCAATATTTTGACCTATTAGGAAATTTACATGTTACCAAGGAAAGATAGATTTGGAGTACCCAATTCTTGCAACTTGGATAGAATAAATTATGGAAAATCTAATTTCCTATGCTAATAAAAGATTCTTCTCTGGCTTCAATTATTTCTAAGAACAATGTAATATATTCAAATTGGGAATTAGGATACGTAAAACATACAACACAACAAACACAACACGCAAAATGGTTAATAACTAATATGTACTCTTGTCAATGTTGTTTATTTCTACATAATAGGAACTCAATCTTTTATACTCGACTATATTTTTGTTTGCAGAGTTTCAGCAGTGCCATTAGCTAGCACCACGGATTAAATCCATAAATACTTTTTTTAATATTCAGCACCGTGGACAGGGTTGAAAGAAGGGAACTTACAGGCAGAAGGAGGGGAAAGACAGGAAAGAAAGGAAAGGAAGGAAACAGGAAAAGCTGGAGAAGATGAAAAGGACAAGTGGGAAATGAGAGAAAGGAAGGATAGGAGGAAAAGAGGAAGGTAGACGAGTGACAGGAAGAAGGAAAGGAGAGACAGGGGAAAGAGAGGAGAGCAAGACAGATGAGCAAAAATGCGGGGGTCGGGGAGAGCAATTTAGAAAATAACTGAAAGGAGGACAGAAGGCTCAATAGAGGGAATCATGGAAGCAGAGGAAAGATCTTGATCAGATTGATCAAACTAAAAAGCTTGTTTAATGCCTCATATAACCCTACGATATAAAGCAAGCAGCTCTTTAGAGAGTTGTCCATTATTTGCTGTGTTTGTATTTCCAAGTGTAATTTAAAGCCAGCATATTCAAAGTACTGCATTAGAATAAGTACTAAGGCTAGATACTAAAGATTTAATTTTAAACTTGATACGGCATAGTTTCACTAAGCAACTATTTGGATGTACTCAATATATAAAGTACTAGGAACAGTGCAAAAAGTATATTTGTTATATTAATAGTGCAGAAAGTAATATTTGCTATATTAATCAACACTGTTGTACTGATAAGTATAAGGAAATCTAGAATAAAATAACTATAGCTGCTATCCACACAGAGCAAGAGGGGCAAGTCAGATATGTACATCCAAAGGCCATATGGTAGTCAGTGCCATAAAAGAGGTTTAGGTAACGTGTAAGGAATTTCTAAGCCGAGAAAGCTGATTTCTAGGTGTACAAACCAGAGAAGGCTTTATGGAATGAAGTGTAGTTTGAGCTGGGCCTTGGAGGGGAAATAGATGTGAACATTTTCAAATAGAGGTAGAGGGAAAAGTATTAGTTAAGGCAAGAAAAAAGTAAAGTGAAGAAAAATGCCTAAGACAACTCCCCCAACGTTTAATACAACCTCGAAGTGAAATCATTGTGTGGTTCACCATCGTGTCTAATGTGTCAATGCAAACAGGTGCTGGGGGGCCATCTGACCTCTTCCAGAAAACATCCCCTCCCTAGAACCAACACTATGTCTCCAGGTGACTCTTGTCTTCCTACCGCTTATCACAGTAAGGCGTGCTATTATATGTTATTTTCATTCTCTCCTCTCCCTCACTTTCATCTAGGATGCAAGCTCTGTGGAAGCAGGGACTTGGTTTTGTTTGCAGCTCTTAACACAGCTACTGGTGCACTGGAGGCCTCCCACAGGTGCTATTTGGCTAACATCCTTATTTGACATGTTTAAAAGATTGACCAGAACATGTGCACAGTCACACGTTCCAATTGTGGATAACGTGAAGGTATTATCTAAGGTGATGACAGCATAGTATTTATTTTCCTTTATTTTCAGTCACCACTCATGCCAGCTCCCTGCAAAAATTGTCATCCCTGCTGGAAGTGCTTCTTTCCTTGCTGTATGCCCGCCAGCCAGCCTTGCCCATTTGGGAAATTTTTCCTCATAATCCTTCAAGCATCGTCAACACAAAAGATCGCTTTTTGGTAAGGCCTCTGATTATTTAGGCAGAGTTAGTCTCCTCTCCTTTCCCATAGTGCACTCACACAACTCTACCATAGCACTTTCCATGGCAAAACTTAGTATTTTCATTTGTGGATCTTTTCTCATGAATACAAGAGCTCCTAAGGTCAAAGATTATGTTCTATGCCTCTTGGCATTCCTGGCACCTGGCACAGTGCTGACACATAGGAGGTGCTCCAAAGTGGCTGTTGAGTGGGCATCAAAGTAAAGACAGCCTTTGCAGAGCAGAAAATATAAGTGATATCCTCTGAGCAAGTACCAGGAGAAAAACAATCTGCCTTAATCTTTTAGGGAGAGTGATTCTGTGTTGTTAGTTATAGGTCAAGGGGGAAATGTCTAGGGCTTACAGATTTTGTTCCTTAAAATACTGATATGCTACTTCAGCCACAATGCTGGCCACCACAAGGAAGGGTTCAGGAAACCGATGCAATTTAAAATATGAAATAAGCATGAAATGAATTAAGCTCCTGTTAACCTAAAACACACTGTACGTATACTAAGAACATGAAGCGTATTTCACACTTAAAAAACATAAGTATCTGTGTTCTTTAATCATTCCACAGAAAGGGGTCAGATAACACAGAGGCAGCAATTTCCATTGGTGGCTGGACTCAAATGATGAGCCTCTCCTTTGTTGGTGAGATGAGGGCCAGCTGACAACCAGGCTGTGACCTTCAAAATCATAGAGACTAAGGACGGGGCCTCGACAGAGTCTGCCAGATCACAGAATAGTAAATCAGATGAACCAAAGCTGCATCAGGAAAACAAAACAGCGACTCTAGGTAGAGGGTTATCAGCTCAGCACCCTTAAAGCAGGTCAAAATTATGAAAAAGTTTAAAAGGGTTGAAAGAAATTCTTAAACAAACATTTCCAAAATAGACATGTCCCAGGTGTCTGCTTAACTTTTTAAGATCCACACCATAGAAGACATTCACACTCCCTTTCTAAGTACATTTTAAGGACAAACAGACACAAGCTACTAGATCAGATAAAACTTGTGCTCAATAAATAATTAGGTTCTTCGGATGGGTGTGGTTGTTTGTATGCATGTAGGTACAACTCTGTTTTAGTAAGAATATTTTCTATTTTTTTAATCAATCTGAGATGATTTATATCATTGTGATTACTGTTTTGTCTTAACTTTTCTATAATTTGCTTTGATCAGTCTATTTGCCACTGAGGATCAATTCATGTTTTCCCATTAGCCCAGGAGTTTCCAAAAAGAAAGGTAGTGTCCCATAAAGCAAATGAACTCTGAAGTTATTTCTGTATTTTAGGATGACTTTCCCTAAGATTCAGAGATATCTGATCTTGTCATGTTGCTGTTTTTGTTTTGTTTGTTTGAGAAATAGAGTCTCCTTCTGCCACCCAGGCTGGAGTGCAGTGAGGCATCACTGCTCACTGCAGGCTCAATGTCCCAAGCTCAAGCAATCTTCCCACATCAGCCTCTGGAGTAGCTGGGACTACAGATGTATACCACCACACCTGGCTAATTTAAAAAAAAAAAATTTTTTTTTTTTTTTTGGTAGAGACAAGGTCTTGTCATGTTGCCAGGCAGATCTCGAATTCCTGGGCTCAAGTGATCCTGCCACTTCAGCCTCCCAAAGTGTTGGGATTACAGGCATGAGCCACCACGCCCAGCCTGATCTGGTCATGTTTCTGTGAGAGCCTTTCCCTGCTTATTAGGAGGACCGCCTCAGTGGGATGCACAGAGGGTTGGTTGTGTTCTGCCTCCAAGTCATCGTTCTGGGGAGGCAGAGTTTACCTGTGGAAATCTCTGATGATATCACAGATTCTCCTTCACATGCCCAGAACATCAGGGAAAGCCCAAGGAATGCCACAAATATTCAGCTGTCTTGAACAAGTCTTCCCTGAAAACTACCATCTTTGTGTTTCTACCCATGATGTAACATGTCTGAACACCCACCTGTCCAATGCCTCATGCGAATTATGTCGGCTGAGCACCACCCTACCATAATTTTCAACTCTGTGAAGAAAGAACAAAAGTATGTCACATAGAAAGTTACCACAATATTGGCTAAACACTAAATGAGAGAGACATGCGGGCAAGCTCACAATTTTTGGCAAGGTTAATTCATTTTACTTCAGTTGTGAGAACACAGAATTATGTATCTATTTTAACCAGTCACCACTTGACAGAGCAGGAGAAAAGAAACAAGTTTGTCAGTACAAATGACCCTTTATCCCATGAGATTTCCACATGATTCAACAATGAATGAGTGTGGTTTTGTTTTGTTTTGTTTTATCAGAGTGTGAGAATATGAGCTCATTTACTTTACATGTATTATAAGAGTCCTTTTTGGCATGAAGGCAAATACAAAACCTTTCCACAATTTTTTTTGACATTTAAGTAAGCCCATTATGTCTGGATATGTTGGTAGATTTGACAGTCCTCCTTCATAAAATGTGGGAAACCCAGTACCAATAGTTGTGGTTAAGGAGATTAACAATTCACAGGCAACCTTGACCACTTTTGAACCATGAAAATATATAGTTTGCACTAGTTAGTCTTAAAAATAATCTTACAAAGTAGGCAGGAAAGACTCTGTCTGTCATATCCAATTCATAGACAAGAACATTGATCGGTGATTTTGTGGCTTTTCTAAGACCACAAGGTTGGCAGGTAACAGAGGTGAGTCTAGGACCTAGATCTTTTTATTCCAAACCATTGCTTTTCTTAACTGGTCAACCCTGCAATAGACTTTCATATGTAAAAATCTCAAAGTAATGTCGTTCTTATTTTGTACAGTGGAATTGACAGTATAGGCACTTTTAGGAAATGTCAAAACATGTAGTGAAGTCTTTGGATTTGAGCCAAGGCAGAAACTACTTGAACCTTTTCCATGTCAACCCAACCAAACCTGAAATACCACATTATGCCTGGTTATGCTCCACTAACATTACTTAACACTCTCGCACCATTTTTAATGAAGCTATAAAAGAACTATAATAGACAATTAAATAGAAAGAGGAATAGTAAAACTGAAACAATGCCAGAAAATATACACCCTCAAAGATCCCAAGAGAATTTTCCTATCTTCCTTCATATCCCTTCCTGAACCATTTGAAAGAATAGCAGATACCAGGCATGTTTTTATCTGAGAAAGCATTATAACACACAGCCCAGAACTGGGCCAGGGGGAATCAGAGAAGCATCAAAGCCAATTTTCCCTTCATTTAGCAGTTCCCATGCCATCCAAGCTGGCTTCCCTGGATTTTCTTATGGAGGCATGCCTGGCATAAAAGCAACATTTCTTCCAACTGTGATTTATCTTATACATTCTATCTTAACTCGTCTGTGTAAATATTTGCAATCCAAAATGTATGGTCTACATTTGACATCACACTATCACTACAGAAAAATGGAAATGCTCTGACAGAAGCGGTAAACGCTGTTTCATGGAAGGAAATGATTGTTGTCCAATAGTGCTAACTCCAAAAGTTAGTGTGAGTCTCCAAATCTCTAAAAATCCCTATATTTCCTTGAAATAATAATATTCAATAACAGAAATTAATAGATATTTTAGATTCAACATTCACAAGGATGCCCCTCAAATAACCATATCAGCAGAGTTTGTAGATAGTTTAGAGTAAGTATCCTATAATGCAGGATTTCCCAACTTCAGGACTATTGACACTTTGGGTTTGATACTTTCTTGTTGTAGGAGCTGTCCTGTGAATTATAGGATATTTAGCAGCATCCTTGTACTCTACGCACTAAATACCAGAAGCACTCCCCAATTTTGACAATAAAAATGTCTCCCAACCTTGTCAAATGTCTCTGCGGGGTAAAATTGCCCCTGGTTGAGAAACATTTGTGTAATGGAAAAACAATGGGCCGTGTTAAAATCTTAACTCGATCACTGAATAGCTATGAGCCATTAGACAAGTTACATAGCTTCTCTGAGCTCAGATTCCTCTTTTGTAAAATAAGGAGATATAATACCTATCTTGTGTTTTATTGTAAAATTAGTGGGGCTTTATATGTAAAGTATCTAGCGTAATAACCAAGCTTAATAACAAAGAAGTCAGAAAATGTCTACATAATTTATAATATACACATAACATAATATATATCCAGGCTGGACAAATACCTATTGCAAATCTATATTGGCAATAAAGCTATATGCCTATGGCCACAGTTTTCTAATCTCTAAACCTCTCAGCTAGTAGAAGCAATGCTCAAAACAAAACTTCGTTGGTGGTAAGTACTTACAAAGTAATACCACATATCTCACCTTCCCAGTAACTAGAAGTAGACGGCACTAAAATAAGTTGGGAGGTTTTTTTTAATTTCTCTTGTACGTATCAACATTTTAGATATTAAATTTGGGATTATACTATTTTTATTTGTTCCAGCTGACACGATCAACATAGCAGCAATTGCCCGATCATGGATTAACTGTTACTTTTTGGAAACTGGAAAGTCATGTTTTCTTTTCAGTTTACCAAGTAAGCACAAACATCTATCCTAGGTAACAACCAGGGTAATGACTCACATTCTCTTATGTATGTGGATATTTAAAATGGCAGAGATATTCTCGAGACTCTGATGTAACCTATTTACGGTTACTACATCTTACCAAAAATTAGACCATGCAACAAAGTATTTCAGGATAAAAGTATTCACTTTTCAGATTAGCTTCCCAAACAGAGAATGCCTCTCTCTGCTCCTCCCTCCACCCACCACGCTCCACACCAGCTTACATTTCTTCTTCAGGACGTTTCTTTATCCAACTGTTATCCTGTAAGAAAGTTCTTCTTTTGTTCACCTCGTGAAAATCCTGCTGCTTCTGTGTGGCTCCCTGAGTGCTGCTCTTCATCTCTATCAACAGAAACATGAAAGACTGGAAGATGTAAGAGTGAGGAGTTGAGTGTGGGCTTGTTAACCTGAAAATCCTGAAAGGCACATCTGATTGGCCAGCATCAATCTTCTAGGCTGGCAAGTCCAGCACTGTTTCAAAATAGGATGCAACAGCAACAAAGAACAGATCCCACACCCCATCATCAAAGATAACATATAAAGTTGCTCAGGTGCCAACTGAAACTCCCAGTGCCACTCATGAGGCTCCATCCAGCTCCTGGGAAAGGAAAACCCCCCACGTGGGATAAACCGAGCCAGGATTTAGTGGGTTGGCCACTTTACCCCATAAGAAATATACCTTGGAAGCTCACAGAGGACTGTTTTTATAATATCTAGTAAGTAATAGTCAATAAGTCCTGGCTCATTTGATTCTAAGTAACTTAATAATTTTATCCTGTGAGAGCCAAACACAAAGAAGGTCATATTTTAAAAAAGATATTTTATTGGTATTTATTGATTTTTTTAAAAAAATCCTGAATTTCAATTACATAACTAAAAGCTGTGGCATTTATACTTTTTCTTAAGTCTAACTTTGCAATGCTAATTAAATTAGACTGTTGTTTCTAGGCATTCAATATCTGTATTAAAGAATTGAGAACTGTGAGTTGTTTTTCTGAAATGTTAACGTTTTCTGCATAAAAGAAATATCATGTACATTACCATTTCCTGTGGGAGACATTTTTCTCAAAGTAACATTGGACATGCTGCCTTCCAGTAAGGACCTAAAAGAAAAATGGAAAATAGAGAAAGCACAACAGTGACTCTAAGAACCTGTGACTGTTTCAGGACTGAGATTCACTTTTCAATGACAGTGACATAGTCACATGATCTGTCATAACAAATGCATGACATAAAGTGCCCCTAAGAACCTGAGAGCTCATCTCTTCCAACATATTTCTTTTATTGATGGAGAAAATGAGGCCAAGGGAGTTTGTATATCCAGTGTGTTATATCATAAGCAATTGGTTGAATCAGGCCATCAATTAATTTAATTATTCAATAAAAAATTATGCATTGGGTGTTTACAGTGTGCCTGGCACTGAGCCTGGTGTTGGGGATAGAAAAATAAATTAGACAAGTGTCTGATCATGGCCAAGAGGGAGAGAGAGAGATTGTGCTGGAACGCACAGCATATTGTGAATGCCGAAAGAAGGGCTCCTCAACTTCTTCCTCAAATAAAGCCAAAGCAAACTCAGGAAACTACTGTGTGATTAGAAGGAAAGCAACCAGGCACATGGAAATCACAGACTTGGAGAAACACTGGCGATTTTTTTTTTTTGAGACAGAGTTTTACTCTTGTTGCCCAGGCGGGAGTGCAATGATCTCCGCTCACCGCAACCTCCACCTCCCAGGTTCAAGCAATTCTCCTGTCTCAGCCTCCCATGTACCTGGAATTATAGGTATGCACCACCACACCCGACTAATTTTGTACTTTTAGTAGAGACGGGGTTTCTCCATGTTGGTCAGGCTGGTCTTGAACTAACCTCTGGTGATCTGCCCAGCTCAGCCTCCCAAACTTCTGGGATTACAGGTGTGAGCCACTGTACCCGGCCAACACTGGTGATTTTAGGCAACCTCTGTATGGAAAACTCAAAGTTCCTGAACTACTGTTCTGGTGTTAAGGGGTTGAGGTAACCCATAGCATCAGTCTGTCCAGCACTGATCCAGTTCCCCAGAGCTGAATTATGACTCTGTGGGTCCTAGGCACTTTTGCTTTCAGGGTCCCTTCTTACTCACATAGACATACAGACACACAAATTTAAAATTGTATCTTATGACTATGTTTGTATGAATATAATCCTGGCTGGCTTCATTATTATTATATCAATATTTTACTTCTGTTATTGAAATAAATTAAAATTAGAATGCTTTCGTGGATCACAGGCATATTGTGGGGATTTGTGCACCTTAGTTAGCCCTGGGTCTTCCTGAAAGTGGGACTTTCAGTTTTCAAACTGGAAAAGTCCTGGGCAAACCTGGATGGCTGGTCACCCTAGGTGGGGTATTACGTCCTTTCCAGTGTCCATCTCACCGAGACTGTGCATGAAACATAGGAGTTGCATTCAAGCTCAAGTCAGAAGCAAGTTTTAGGTCCATATTTATCACATTCAATGTCTGAGAATGAGCCACTTAACCTCCCTGCAAAATGAGGTTATTGAAACCTGCCATTTATTTCCTAAGTTGCTGTGATCATCAAACGAATTATGTACACAAAAAGCCACTTTGTTAAACTAAAAATGCTATTGGACTTAAGGCAGAATTATTGGATAGCAAAAGCCCCCACGTCCTATCCTCTAATGTGAAAGTATTTCTTGCAACTTCTAGGACCTGAAGTGGGAAAAACACACTTCTTTGGGTCAAGGTATAATTTTCCTTGTGGTCTCCTTTCAGAATGCTAGCAGCACTGCAGAAGATCAGAGCTGGAGGCTGTAAGTGTCTGGCCCGGTCCCCCTCACCAGTCTGAAACTCGGCAGCTACAGGCGCATGACTTCACCTTCCCTGAGGATTTGTCCTTCGCTAGTAGGGCTGCCTGGTTACACAACCTAGCCATTCACTACAACCTGAAGCCAGTGACTGACTGACCCGGGATAAAAAAGGTCAGTCCCTTGCCTGAAAGTAGAATCAATTCTGTGCCGTGACTTGCACTTCAGAGCTGGGATCCGGCTGTAGCTCAACCAGCAGAGAGCACATCCTTGCTCACTTCATTCCCCTGGCTCCCACTACCTCTCTCCCTTCTCCTGAAAGCACACCCTCAGTAAGTCACAAGCACTCAAATGCCTCTCAGAAACTGCTTCAGGGAAACCTGACCTAAGATGAGGATTAACAACCAATGTATCCATGATGACCATTACCCTCACAGCGACCAGCAGCTGTTCACTGCATGAATAGCTGAGGGTTGGACTGTCTTAGTGGAGTTAGAAAGACCTACCTCTAAGTGATGCTGTTTACTGACTGTCACCTTGGGTATGTTATTAGCTCAGGTCTCTTATTTGTATAATGAGGTGACATAGGAACATTATGAGGTTCAAATACTACTAGATAACATTTGTAAAGTGCCTAATTATTGCCCAGCACACAGTAGGTGCTCAATTTTTCTTTTTTGAGGTAGTATCTCACTCTGTCACCCAGTACAGTGGCACGATCTCAGTTCACTGCAACCTCCGCCTTCCAGGTTCAAGCAATTCTCCTGCCTCAACCTCCTGAGTAGCGAGAACTACAGGCACTCACCACCACACCTGGCTAATTTTTGTATTTTTGGTAGAGACAGGGTTTCAGCATATTGGCTAGGCTAGTCTCAAACTCCTGACCTTGTGACCCACCTGAAATGTTAACGTTTCAGGGATTACAGGCGTGGGATTACACAGCTGGGATTACAGCCGTGAGCCAGTGCAACCAGCCTATAATTTTTTAACTTCATGCCTCTACTCTATTACCTTGGCAAGCAGAGAGCAAAGACATAGGAGAGGATGTGGGAAGGGATGGAACAGACTTGAACTTGGGCAGCCGGACATGCTGGGAGTGTCAGGGATCCCCTGGCTGGCTGTGTTTGGAGACTGCATAAATAAACTCTGGCAGAAATGAAGGTAAAGAAGCACCTAAAGGCAAACTTAAAGCTCAACTAGTGACTAATTTTGCCTCTGTCTGAGAGTGTGTCTCAGCACTCTTGGCTAACCTCTTTCCTGTTTCTAAATGGGCTCTCGTATATTTTTTTTCCTCGTAGCTGATAAAAGCCTGGAGAGTTCTCAGCTGATTGAACTGGAATTCTCAGGTGGTCAAAATGCTGAATGCATAATTGATGATACATCTGCAAAGACGGCAAATGCAACTGTGAGACAAAAGTCACGGTACGTGGAGAAAGGGTACTTTACAATTATCTACCTATTTGTCTGTCCCTCCCAAGAGGCTGCATGCCCAGTGGGCAAGGCCGAAATCTTTTCCTCCTATTCCCAGCATCTAGGAGAGAGTCAGTGCTCCCTGGGTGCTTGTTATTGGCCAAGTCATGTTCCTCCAAAGTTCATATGTTGAAGTTTCCACCTCTAGTATCTCAGAAGGTGACTGTATTTGGAGATAGGGCCTTTAAAGAGGTGGTTAAGCTAAAATGAGGCCCTTAGGGTGGGCACTAATCCAATCTGACTGGTGACCTTGTAAGAAGAGAAAATCTAGAAACACAAAGAGACACCAGCAGAAAGGCCATGTGAAGACACAGCAAGAAGGTGGCCATCTGCAGGCTGAGGAGAGACGCCTCAGGAGAAATCCAAGTCTGCTGATACCTGGATCTTGGACGCCCAGCCTCCACAACTGTGAGGCAATGATTTTCTGTTATTTAAGTCGCCTCTCTGTGGCATTTTTTTTTATAACAGCCAGAGCAAACTATGGAGTCCTTATGAAAAGAGTAATTTGAAGAGCTATAAAATTGCCAAGTCATTCAAAGAGCTTTGGGCCACACTGCCCCCAATCTGTGCCCTTTGTGTCTTCAAATGGTCTATTCCACAGGGCAGTAGCTAACAGAATAAAGATCCACTGGTCTTAGAGAAGTTGGAAAGACCAGCATCTAGGTGTTACTGTTTATTGACTATAGCACCTTGGGTATGTTATTAGCTCGGGTCTCTTATTTGTATAATGAGGTAGCACAGGAACATTATTTGCACTGTTAGAGCCCCTGCTCTGAACAGGTGCCCACCCAGGCATTGTCTCTCATCCTCACAGAAACTCTGCGGGATGCTGTTGGTACCTCCAACTGCTAGATGAGACTACTGGAGCTCAGACAGAGGATGCAACATGTCCAAGGTGTGAAGAGGCTGCATCGGGCTTCTAAACCAACCCATGCCCTCCTTAGCAAACAGCAGTTATTCCCATCAGGAGTCACTGCAATACTAGGCTGCTGCCCTGGTGTTAGAGCAAGAGGGGGAACGTGGATGCAGGGGCTTGCCTGGCCCTGAGCATCTCACTCCTTGGAAGTCCCATGAACTCTGGCAAGTGCTTGGTACGAGGGAATCCTCTCAAGGAGCCGTTGCGGCAAACGAACCTTCACCTGACAGCGTTCTCTGTATATTTCCCAACATTCCTTTGGTTATAAAACATGTCCACACAAAAACTTGTACATGAATGGTCATGGTAGCACATAGAACAACCAAAAGTAGAAACAACCCAAATGTCCATCAATGGCTGAATGGAGACACAGCACGGCATCTCTGTACAATAGGATATTACTCAGCATAAAAAGGAATGAAATACTGATTCATCCTACAACGTGGATGAAACTTGAAACATTAAGCTAAATGAAAGCAGCCAGGCACAGAAGAGGACACATTGTATGGTTCCATTGATACGAAATGAACAGAACAGTCACATCCATAGAAAAGAAAGTAGATTAGTGTTTTCCAGGGGTTAAGGGGAGAGTTGAATAGAGTGACTGCTAAAGGGAATAGGGTCTCTTTTTGGGGTAAAATTAAAATAGTCTGAAATTAGATAGTGGTGATATGTATATATATAAGCAAGGCTGTACAACCATCACCACAATAGTCTAATAATCTGATTGAAGTCGAAGTCCCTGGGAGAAACATGTCCTTTTGTGCTCCCCGTCTCTTCTCTGAAACTAAGGTGGCTTGCAGGAGGGAGGAGCAGTCCTCTTGGGCAACCACAGGGACTAAATTCACACGTGAAATATAGCAGAACAGGAAGTTCCTTGACAGTATCATAGAGCTATCATAACAGCCCCCGTATTACCTATCTCTGAACTTCTCCTTCCAAGAAAAAAATGAACCTCTTCGTTTGTTCAAGAATTTTTCAATTTTTTTTGTTACTCAAGCCTAATGCTCTTCCTCCATGTTATTAAGCCATTAGGCAGCAAATAGAAGGTCCAAAAGTCGATGGTAGTCTACAAAAGATACGTGTGATTCTGACATATGTGTTCAATGTCCCTAGCAAGAAGGTCACTTGTTAAGCCCCTACCATGTACCACCTGCTGTACCACGAGTTTTATGCACATTATCCTATTTATTCCTCTAGGTGAGTACTATTATCTGTAATTATGGGAGCCCAAACCTCAGAGAGGTTAAATAACTGCCCAAAGTGCGCAGTTAGAGGAAGAATCAGGAGCTGTAGTTAGGTCTATGTGGTTGCAAAACCAGGGCTCTTTTCAGTAAGTGATGCTATATGGAACTCAAAGTGCCATGTCATATGATGCACACCAGGCACTCAGAGAAATGCCTGGATCCCCAACTGATGGATGATCATGGGAGAGCAGGTGAGAGAAGCAGCAGGAATGAATGGCTGCCCCAACATCTCCAGATAGCTCAGCCTCAAAATTCACTCCCCAACTATCACACTGCAGCCAGAAGTGGCCTGACACCGTTCCTGACTGAACTCCTTCTCAGAATCTGTCTCATACTAGATAGCTTGATAACATTTCATTCTCTCTCGTAGCCCCGTGCTGGCCATTGATCCAAGCTAACTGAGAAAGGAAACCATAACCTATTCTATTTACAGGTGATTTAGTTTCATAAGGATGCTACGTTTTTCTTCTCAAATAGAAATTAGTAATATTGTGGGAAATTAAATTGTTCTTAACAAATGTACAAATTGCTGAAACAATGGGGGCCCCTGCCAGATGGCCCAAGCCAGGGAAGGTCTGCTCTTTAATCTGTTTTTCTTTCCCTTTTGGCGTCTCTCCTACATCTTTCACAGAATCTCTTTCAGCCCCGCTTCCCTGTTCTTCCCTTAGGACCCATTGTCCATGACACCTGAATTGTCTCCTCATGCCACCTCGTTGAGTGGCTCCAGTGCCATTTCTAGAAGCTTCCAGATAAAGCCTCTAAGGTGCAAATATCCCTGTCTCATCAATCTCTACTTCCACAGGCATTTTACTACAGTAGAGCTCTTTCCATCTTGTCCAGGATATAAAACAGTGCTTTATACATACATGGATATTTCCTGTTAGAAACAACTCAACTCAATCAGCCTGGCCAACACGGTGAAACCCCAGCTCTAGTAAAAATACAAAAATTAGTCACGTGTGGTGGTGTGCACCTATAATCCCAGCTGCTCGGGAGGCTGAGGCAGGAGAATCGCTTGAACCCGGGAGGTAGAGGTTGCAGTGGCTAAGATTGCGCCATTGCACTCCAGTCTGGGCAACAAGAACAAAACTCTGTCTCGAAGAAGAAATGGTTCAACAAAGTAAGTTTCTGTGAATAATATACTTGTTAAAAATGCCCTTTTGTGGAATGGATTAGAGACTACTAGTCCCTCAAACTGGTTGTATTAAAAAAACAAAACAAACAAACAAACAAAAAAAAAAAACAGAAAAACCTCAGCCAAACCTTATTGTTTTGTAATTCTTTAAAGAAATTACTTATTTCGGGTACTGAGGTTATCCTGAGCTTCCAATCTACTCAACACGCACATATTGACACTTCAGTAGCGTCAGTTCAGCTAATTGAATTTATTTATAAATGCCATATTTCAGTTTCATTCCAATTAAGTTTTTAGCTTCTCACAAAAAAAGATGAAACTCTAATCTTGGCTTCTCACACGGCTGTTGCCAGTACATATGCCTACTAATTACACACACCAGCAACTGTGTTTTAGAAGTGTTAATATTATGGGAGAAGATGTGTGAATGCTGTATCTCTTATGCTGGGAACTAGAAAAACCTTTACCTATAAATCACGTAACGCATGCGTCGAAAATTATGATGTGAAATCATAATGTCAAAGTCTATGAGGAGAAAGGCAAAAATATTTTCAATTATTGGCCATCTTTCATTTCTTTTTGTGGCCAAACACCAGAAAGAGCTAGTTTTTATCTACTGCCTACTACCTCTGCCCAAGGACATGGGTCCTTAGGTTTTACATGAAATCATTCTGCTAAAGTTATGAATCATGAAATCAATCAACTTTCTTAGATATTTTTGTATGCATTTGAAACTATCATCATCTCCTATTTCTTCCATTTGTCTTCTTTTCAGCTTCTCTTCATCTCCCCATGCCCTAACTCAATTTTCTTCAGTATTTTCTATTTTTAATAACAGCACTTCCTCTGGGAGCATTTCGGTCCCTTAGGTGACCCAATCCCCCCCTCACCCCCACAGCCCAGTCTAAGCCCCAGCTCTTCTTGTCCCAATGCCAAGAATTCCCCGAGCCAACTTTCACTTCAGCTCCCCCAGCCCAATCTCAGCCCCAGCTCTTCCTGTCCCAGTGCCAAGAATTTCCTGGGCCAGTTCCCAGCTCAGCTACAATCTTCGTCATCTTTTGGATCCTCTCCGCCTAAAGACTTTTAAAATCTCACTCTTCCTTTCCCACCCAAGGACATAATGTCTCTTGCTTACCTGATGAAGTC
Source organism: Sapajus apella (assembly GCF_009761245.1). Lineage (NCBI taxonomy): Eukaryota > Metazoa > Chordata > Mammalia > Primates > Cebidae > Sapajus > Sapajus apella. The sequence continues at coordinate 24,145,662 of NW_022436949.1, read as the reverse complement.
TTTACCACTCCCTGCTAACTTTCTCTTAAAAAAGATTGTCTGAACAAAGAAATTAAAATTTTAAATAAGGCTCATAGAGGAAAGAGAATAGGAGAAAGAAGGTAGAAGAGAAATAAAATGTGCAGCAGAAAGTAAATTAACAAAATAAAGGCTGATGGAAAAAAAGAGAAAAAAACAAGAAATTCAATTCTGACTGCTGAGATTTGGGGTCCCACGATAATAATAACTATTTTGAACTTATAGTTTGTAGGTGTTATCTCATTTAAGCCTTACATGCTTTTAGGTTGTTACTATTATTATACTCATTCTTTACCTGAATGAAACTTCATGATGAATGGTTTCAGTGAAGTCAGAGTCTTTTTGCAGAAGGATAAGGTAGGAGTTGGAAATGTGGGCAGTGGGTGCAATCTAGGTAGATTTTTTTTCTGGAAGGAGTCTCAAGATGAGTAGTTTGACTGAGGTTACATAGCTAGTGAATTGCCCAGTTGGAATTCAAACTGAAGTCAGCCTGACACCAAAGTACCCATATCAGAAGCCCAGGAAACAAAGAGGAGTCAACAGGAGGAAATTTACTGGACTAAAAAGTGGTGAATAAAAAAGAATGAAATCATGTTCTTTGCAGCAACATGGATACAGCTGGAGGTCAGTATCCTAAGTGAATTAATGCAGAAACAGAAAACAAAATAACAGATGTCTCCCCTTCTAAGTAGAAGCCAAACATTGGGTACTCATGGACATAAAGGTGGGAACAATAGAGATTCATGATGGAGCTCAACGGAGAAGAATTGGAGTAGACTTTCTTTGATCAAGTTACCCAAAGTATCATGAGATCTATGTTGAGTGACATGTGGATATTTTAACTGCTCCAAAATGTTTCAATCAGTTTATCAAGCTTCTAATATACTTTTATAAATTACTATCTTTATGAAAGACCAAATGTCAATAGTTGCCCAGGGCAAATCTCTTTAGTCATGGAGAATATAAAAAAGACAAAGTAGAATAAGTAAGCAAATACAGAAAAGGGGTCTAGAAAATGACACAGGGTGGCAACTGGCCCCAGTGATACTCACTTTTGCTTATGAAAAACTCCTGAGGGTTACAGGGCCCAGTAACAGTCTAAACCCACCGCTACTTGTTTCCCAGAAATCAATGAAACAGGGAGAATCCCTAGGAACTGAAAAAGGACAAATGCCATAAAACCATTTTCAATTGAAGAATAAGAGGAGTTCTTTATTGCATCTATTCAACTCTTCTCTCTTCTTTTTTATTAGCCTGGCTAGCAGTCTGTCTATTTTGTTGATCTATTCAAAAATCAAGTTCCTGGAGTTATTGATTTTTTGAAGGGATTTTTGTGTCTCTATCTCCTTCATTTCTGCTCTTAGTTATTTCTTGCCTTCTGCTAGATTTTGAATTTGTTTGATTTTGCTCCTCTAGCTCTTTCAATTTTACTGATAGGGTGTCAATTTGAGATCTTTCCTCACTTCTCATGTGGGCATTAATTGCCGTAAATTTCCCTCTGGACACTGCTTTAAATGTATCCCAGAGATTCTGGTACGTTGTGTCTTCATTCTCATTGGTTTCAAAGAACATCTTTATTTCTGCCTTCATTTCATTGTTTATCCAGTCATCATTCAGGAGAAAGTTGTTCAGTTTCCAAGTAGTTGTGCAGTTTTGAGTGAGTTTCTTAATCCTGAGTTCTAATTTGATTGCACTGTGGTCTGACACACTGTTTGTTATGATTTCCATTATTTTGCATTTGCTGAGGATTGATTTACTTCCAATTACGTGTCAGTTTTAGAGTAAGTGTGATGTGGTGCTGAGAAGAATGTATATTCTGTGGATTTGGTGTGGAGAATTCTTTAGATGTCTATTAGGTTTGCTTGGTCCAGATCTGTGTTCAAGTCCTGGATATCCTTGTTGATTTTCTGTCTTGTTGATCTGTCTAATATTGACAGTGGAGTGTTAAAGTCTCCCACTATTACTGTGTGGGAGTCTAAGTCTCTTTGTAAGTTGTTAAGAACTTGCTTTATGTATTTGGGTGCTCCTCTATTGGGTGCGTATATATTTAGGAGCATTAGCTCTTCTTGTTGCATTGATTCTTTTACCATTATGTAATGCCCTTCTTTGTCTCTTCTGATATTTGTTGGTTTAAAGTCAGTGTCATCAGAAACTAAAATTGCAACCCCTGCATTTTTTTTTTTTGCTCTCCATTTGCTTGGTAAATCTTCCTCCATCCCTTTATTTTGAGTCTATGTGTGTCATTGCACATGAGATAAATCTCCTGAATACAGCACACCAATGGATCTTGACTTTTTGTCCAGTTTGCCAGTCTGTGTCTTTTGATTGGTACATTTAGGCCATTTACATTTAACATTAATATTGTTATGAGTGAATTTATCTGGACACTTATACTCTCCCAAGACTAAACCAGGAAGAAGTTGAATCCCTGAATAAACCAATAACAAGTTCTGAAGTTGAAGCAGCAATCAATAGCCTACAAGCCAAAAAAAAGTCCAGCACCAGACGGGTTCACAGCCGAATTCTACCAGACATACAAACAGGAGGTGGTACCATTCCTTCTGAAACTATTCCAAACAATTCAAAAAGAGAGAATCCTCCCTAACTCATTTTATGAGACCAAGATCATCCTGATACCAAAACCTGACAGAGACTAAACTAAAAAAGAAAATTTCAGGCCAATATCCATAATGAACATCAGTGCAAAAATCTTCAATAAAATACTGGCAAACCAAATGCAACAGCAATTCAACAAGCTTATCCTTCACGATCAAGTAGGCTTCATCCCAGGAATGCAAGGCTGGTTCAATATATGCAAATCTATAAATGTAATCCATCACATAAACAGAACCAAAGACAAAAACCACATGATCATTTCAATAGATGCAGAGTAGGACTTTGACAAAATTCTACAGCCCTCTATGCTAAAAATTCTAAAAAAAAAAAAACTAGATATCGATGGAATGTATCTCAAAATAATAAAAGGTATTTATGACAGACCCAAGTCAACATCATATGAATGGGCAAAAACTGGAAGCATTCCCTTTGAAAACTGGCACTAGACAAGGATGCCCTCTCTCACCACTCCAATTCAATACAGTATTGAAATTTCTAGCCAGAGCAATCAGGCAAGAAAAAGAAATAAAGGATATTCAATTAGGAAAGGAGGAAGTGCAATTGTCTCTATTTGCAGATGACATGATTGCATATTTAGAAGACCCCATAGTCTCAGCCCAAAATCACCTTAAGCTAATAAGCTACTTCAGCAAAGTCTCAGGATACAAAAATCAATGTGCAGAAATCACAAGCATTCCTATACACAAATAACAGACAAACAGAGAGCCAAACCGTCAGTGATCTTCCATTCACAAGTGCTACAAAGAGAATAAAATACCTAGGAATACAACTAACAAAGAATGTGAAGGACCTCTTCAAGGAGAACTACAAACCACTGCTCAAGAAAATAAGAAAGGACACAAATAGATGGAAAAACATTCCATGCTCATGGTTAGGAAGAATCAATATCATGAAAATGGCCATACTGCCCAAAGTAATTTATAGATTCAACACTATCCCCATCAAGCTACCACTTACCTTCTTCACAGAACTGGGAAAAAATACTTTAAACTTCATATGGAACCAAAAGAGAGCCCACATAGCCAAGACAATCCTAAGCAAAACGAACAAAGGGGCAGGTATCACACTACCTGACTTCAAGTTATACTACAAGGCTACAGTAATCAAAACAGCATGGTACTCGTACCAAAACAGAGATATAGACCAATGGGACAGAACAGAGGCCTTGGAGGCAATGCCACACATCTACAACCATCTGATCTTTGACAAACCTGACAAAAAAAAAAAAAAAAAGCAATGGGAAAAAGATTCCCTGTTTAATAAATGGTATCGGGAAAACTGGCTAGCCATGTGCAGAAAGCTGAAACTAGACTCCTTTCTTACATCTTACACTAAAATTAACTCCAGATGGATTAAAGATTTAAGTATAAGACTTAACACCATAAAAACACCAGAAGAAAACCTAGGCTATACCACTCAGGACATATTCATAGGAAAGGGCTTCATGACTAAAACACCAAAAGCAATGGCAGCAAAAGCCAAAATAGACAAATGGGACCTAATTAAACTTAAGAGATTCTGCACAGCAACAGAAACTATCATTAGAGTGAACTGGCAACCAACAGAATGGGAAAAAATTTTTGCAATCTAC
>NW_022436949.1:24140767-24141316 GCF_009761245.1 Sapajus apella | reverse complement strand
GAGATTCTGCACAGCAAAAGAAACTATCATTAGAGTGAGCTGGCAACCAACAGAATGGGAAAAAATTTTTGCAATCTACCCACCTGACAAAGGGCTAATATCCAGAATCTACAAAGAACTAAAGCAGATTCACAAGAAAAAAACAAACCCATTCAAAAGTGGGCAAAGGATATGAACAGACAATTTTAAAAAGAAGACATTTATGAGGCAAAAAAAACATATGAAAAAATGCTCAACATCACTGGTCATTAGAGAAATGCAAATCAAAACCACATTGATATACCATCTCACGCCAGTTAGAATAGTGATAATTAAAAAATCTGGAGACAACAGGCCAGGCGAGGTGGCTCACACCTGTAATCCTAGTGCTCTGGGAGGCTGAGGCAGGCAGATCACGAGGTCAGGAGTTCAAGACCAGAATGGCCAGCATGGTGAAACCCTGTCTCTACTAAAAAATACAAATATTAGCTGGGCATGGTGGCTTGTGCCTGTAATTCTAGCTACTTGGGAGGCTGAGGTAGGAGAATTGCTTGAACTGGGACCCAGGAG
>NW_022436949.1:24117245-24140367 GCF_009761245.1 Sapajus apella | reverse complement strand
GGCACATATACACCATGGAATACTATGCAGCCATAAAAAAGGATGAGTTCATGTCCTTTGTAGGGATATGAACTGGATGAATCTGGAAACCATCATTTTTAGCAAACTGACACAAGAACAGAAAACCAAACACCACATGTTCTCACTCATAGATGGGCGTTGAACAATGAGAACACATGGGCACAGGGAGGGGAACATCACACACTGGGGTCTGTTGGGAGGTAGGGGACAGGGGAGGGACAGCGGGGGATGGGGAGGTTGGGGAGGGATAACATTGGGAGAAATGCCTGATGTAGGTGACAGGGGGATGGCGGCAGCAAACCACCATGGCATGTGTGTACGTATGCAACAATCCTGCAAGATCTGCGCATGTACCCCAGAACTTAAAGTGCAATAAAAAAAAAAGAATAAGAGGGGTTCTATAATTACAGATCAATAAACAGAAGCATTATCTTTTGGAAGATAAGTAAAACAAACCAATAAACAACTAAATATCACCTAAAAGTATAAGATATATAAAGAGAAAACAAACAGTGCTTCATGAAGTGTAAATATTAGCCAGTCTACTTCAATCAATTTTTAAATGATCTATTAGAAACAAACAACTGTGTTTAGCCTGAATACACAGACTAAAAGCAAATCCGGAAATCATCAGGCTGGGAAAGATTCATTTAGCCTGCTGTGGTGGTTAGAAAGGGGCTATTTCTTCAGTCCCACAACCTCACAATCTAAGCTTAGCTCTGGGAAACTTGCTTACTGATGGTGAAGAGTACAGAATGTAGCACAAATGAGAGCCCCTACCATAAAATTTCCTCACTCTTGATTCTACTTTTTAATACACAACCCTCACCAGCTCTTTTTCTTTATAGCCCATCTTTTCTGCATAATGATAAAACAAGCTTTAATGTGAATAGTGGCCTATAATTATCTATTTCATTTTACAAATAACACTGGTCTAATATTCATTAATAAAAAGCTATCCAATTAAAGTTATCTATCACCTGAGCCCCACCAGGGCCTATTTTCAGTTCTAGCTGAAAATACGAGATAAATCAGTAAAAACTCAAATTTTAATCACAGACTACGAGCCAAAACCCTGTTCCCTTAAATACTTTACTGCATTTCGTATTCACAAAAGCTTGGTCATGTAGATATTCTCTATCCCAATTTTACACAACATCAATCTTTCTCATCATATTAAGAATACATGTGAAAATATAAGAAAGCATACATAAAATATGGAAAATACAAGAAAGCATAATGAGAGGAAAAAAAAATCAGACACCTTTAATCAAACATTGTAATTTTCTTCCAAGGTTTTTCTTTGCCTATTAGAGCCTACAGATATGCATTTTCCAATGCCATTTAAGAATATTTAAATATTTCTTTTGTAGCTATAAAATATCTCATTTTATCTATTAATGTAACATAATTTTCTGTTGTTGCTAAGAAAAAAACATGCAAAAGTGTTTCACCAAGTATCTGATCATTTTCTTTGACTAGATCCTAGAAGTGAAATTACTTGCCAAGAGGTGTAATTTCTAAAATATTCTCGATCCCTATTGTTGAGTTTCTTTCCATAAATCTTATAGTAGTTTATTATCCACCAGCAGCATATGAGTGTCCATGCGTTTGCCAGCATTTAGAATTATAATTCATTAATATTTTAATACTATAATAGGTGAAATAGAATCATTTTAATTGCATATTTTTCTTCACTTTACAGGACATTTTCTTTCTTATAAATTATCCATTCGTCAACGGATAATTTAAATAAAACGATGTATCATATATTTCTTACTGATTTATTATTTTCTTTATATGTCAGAAATATTCATCTTTATTTTCCTAGTTTTTCATTTAGCTTCTAATTACACATTTTGTATCAGAAGGTTTCGATTTTGCAATCCCTATTTTTGCCTTTATAATTTCTTCCACTTTCACTCTTTAAAAGTCATCTTCAGAGACCATCCATGAAGCTTGTTTCTGACTTTGAAATCTAAGCAATTGTCAAGTTCTACAGCTCAACATCTCTTGTTGTGTATGTTTCTATTTCCAAGACACCAATTCAAACTACTATAATCTCCTGACTATTCCAGTGGCTTCCCAGCTATATTCTCAATCTCTAGACTTCCTCACTTTTAATCCATGCCCCTCACTGCTGCCAAAGTAGTCATCACCTTGCATAAAGCTTTTCAAGAGTGTTCCATTTCTGTCAGGATAAAATCGAATTGTTAACAAGGCTGACAAGGCCATACCCTCCAGCCTCATTTCTCCCTACCCCTTGCTCACTCAATAGAGTGAAGTATTGCTTACTCTCTCTATGCCTGAAGACACTCTTCTTCCTGAGCTTCCCTCAACCCTTCATTTTCCTTCAGGAAACACTTCCATTCACCTTCCAGATCACACATTCTGTATCCTCCAGGAAGCATTCTGTGATACCATCGCCACTCACCCCACTCCTTCCTCCCCGGGCTGAGTTATGAGTTCTACTATGTGTTCAAATAGCAAAGAGTTCTTTCTATACTATCACTTAAGACTGTCTGTGTGTGTGGCTGAATAATCTTCCCTCACCCCCAACGCGCATATATATGCACACACCCACACACATGCCCGCACACACTCACAGACTGGACATTTTAAGAGGAGTGGCCAAGCCCATCTTTCCCACAGTTGGTTTTCAAAGCTTATCACAGTACCTGGTACATAATCAGTTCTAGAAGGATATTTGTTGAACAAATATGAGGTTAACCATCACTTTTAATTTTTATAATATATTCTGTTGTTTTATGTAATCTCTCCAATCCATATGGATTTACTTTGGTAATGGGAGAATAAATCCCTTTCTCATTGATATATGATTGTCCTTTGTCACACTTTAAATTCTTATATATTCTCAAATGTGCTTTGTGGTTGTTTTTCTCAAGAAATCTGTCTTTAGTTGCTTACAATAAAAACAAACTATTTCTATTATTGTCTTTTATTATATATACATTTGTTATATATCTAGTAGCACAAATTCTAGCAGCTACTCTCATTTATTCATTTCTTTCAGATAACTTTAAAATTACTGTCTAAGGTTCCAAAATAAATATCCTATTGGAACATTTGACTGTAATGGCATAGATTCTATAAAAGAGTTTGGGAAGAACTGACATTTAAGGTCAGCTTTTACCTTGATGTCTTACTATAAAATGTTATTTTTTCAATCTGGATTTTAAATTTTTCTTGTAGAGATTTTTTTCTAGATTTTTATATTTTTGTGCTATTGAGAGTCATATTATATATACATGTTCCATTTCGTAATATGCTATGTTTATTATAAAATATGCATATATGTAATTATATAATCTTATATATCTATTTTTCAGCAAGAATCCTAATTTTCCTTTTTATCGGTGGGTGCTGTGAGTTAGGCATACTCCTACATGTCACCGTTGGTCCACATGGAATCATTGTTCAAATTCAAGTCTATCTGGATTTCAGCTCCCTGCATGCATTTGTATACAATTTTTAAAAAAACTTTTACACACAATCTTTCTAATGACAAAAGAGGGAACCCAGGGGAGAAGTGAGGAGAGGACAGGGCCATAAAGATAGTTTTCTTGAAAGCTTTTAAACTACAATTAGTTCTCCATACAGACATGTGCCATGCTTATTTCATAATTTTAGTGCATTTTCTAAAACATTGACACAGCCTCCTAGGATGCATATATCTCAGTTTGAAAAATATGGCCGGTAGCTCACTGTCTTTCCCCAGGAGGTTTCACATGATGGAGACGTAATAACATTTTAGAGCCAGGGAAACTTGGGTCTTCAGACAAAGAACAAATTATTTGGATTCTTAGAGCTCTCAAGTGTGCTGTTAAAATGAGGATTCAGGACAATCGGTTCTTGTATCTATAAGTAAACCAGTTGTCATTGAAAAGATATCTATAAAATTCACTCTTCCAATAAAAGATCACAATAAAAGAACGACTCATGTCCTTAAAAAGTTTAGTAATCAACATGAAATGCAAATTTAGTAAATGTAGCTGTCATTTGGCAAAGCATCCATGGGAGGAAGAGCTTCTTCTGAGCTCTAAAAGCACAAGTTTGTGGAAAAATCACAGTTTACCATTTGTACAATGGTAACCCGGAAACACTTAAGGAATGTAACTCATAAAGGCTTTTGATTAAGGCTGGGCCCGTTGGCTATGCCTGTAATCCCAGCATTTTGGGAGGCTGAGGCCAGTATATCACCTGAGGTCAGGAATTTGAGACCAGCCTGGTCAACACGGTGAAACCCCATCTCTACTAAAAATAGAAAAATTAGCCAGGTGTGATGGCACACACGTGTAGTCCCAGCTACTCGAGAAGCTGAAGCAGCGGAAAATCGCTTGAACTTGGGAAGTTGCAGTGAGCGGAGATCCTGCCATTACACCCCAGCCTGGGTGATAGAGAGAGACTCCATCTCAAAAAAAAAAAAAAAAAAAAAAAGACTTTTGATTAAGAAGTGAACTTTAAACAACTGCAGGCAGGTATGTAGCAATTAATACATAAAATATTTATTTCAAAGTCCCCAGCAAAAGAAAATGGAAAATGATCAACAAATGGCGGAGAAGCAGGATAATGACAGAAAGTGAAGCCATGTGGAACCAATAAACATTTCCCTTGGACTTCAGGGCCAAAGATTTGATCCCCTCACTCTTAAGAAATGCTGGGAGTTGATGCCTGAACCATGTAAGATGCCCTCAGTTAAACAATGTTTGCTTAAGTTGACTGCTTAGTGAACTGTGTTCAGTTTATCCCACCGTCTGAGCTCAGTCATTCAAAACATATTATTTGTTTTGTTTACATAGTCCCCAGGAATATTTTCCTCCCAGGTATTTCATCATAATTCTGGTAGTTAGAGAAAGCAGCCGGGTAAGCAGCACTTACAGAATGGCAGTCGAGGTGAGGGTGTTCTGATTATACAGACCACAACTAACACACACACATCAGATCCCCTCCCTGCTGAGGGGCTACAGGCTCCTGAGATGAAAACTTCATAAATATAATAAATAGCAACACTGACTCCACAAGCCACAAGTTGGAATGGTATCTCATTATGTCTTAGTCATACCATACACACTATAACATTGCCACATATTGCTGAGTAACCACAGTCCATGATGGAGTGTGGCTCATTTATTGCTACTTTGTATTGTATGATAAAAGTATTTGAAAAAATATTGAGAAAAATCAGTAAGACATAAGACAAGCAATCTGGCTTCATGTTCTGGTTTTGCTACTCTGCTCTTCACAAGTTGCTTAACATGTATGCTTTGTCTTTCTCATCTAGAAAATTCAGGCATTAGATAAGGTGGGCCTATGCTTCATTTCAATTGAAATAGTCTGTCAATTAGATCTAAGATTTACATGAGGCTAACATTTCAATAAAAATTCTGACCTGCTGTTGGCATTCTCTGCATATCCTGACCTTTAGGATCATCTGAATGTTTTACTAAAAGTTTTACTGTTGTCATTTCTCAGTTTTCTCAAATTGATGTTTCCAATACTTTAAATACTGGAGTACCACAAATATCAGAAAGGCTGCATCTACATTATAAACTGTGGAAGTGAAAGACAGTTTTAAATGTAATCACATTTTGTGAAAAAATAAAAGTATCCACAAATGCTATACTTTAATTTTCTGGTTACTATAAACACTTGAAAGCCAAGTTATAAAATTCTCCAGTATACCTTTGGGAATTGAGCACCAGTGTGTCTAAGCCCCTCTGAGACTGCAGGCGACCTGGTCAGCAATAGGAAGCCATGAAAACTCAAGTAGTAAAGGTATGCTGTGAGGACGCCTCTCTGCAGGACACAGAGCTGCAATTTGCAAGCTGTGAGTGGACCCTGCATTTGAATCCCACAGCTCTGTATCACAGATAGAAACGATCAGAAAAAACACAAGTCAGACAAGTCAGCTTAGCTATCAATTATAAAAGAAAGCTCTGTTTAAAGAACTCTTCTAACCTCACCAAAAGTCTCCCAAAACTGGTGTTTCAGGACTAGGCTATGAATAGAGTTTGAAAGTTGCCCCCGTATACATTAATCACTCCTTAGGTTAGAAGGCAGAATATACCATAGACAAGTTGGCCAGATGCCCACAGATCCCTGGGGGGAACCATGTACCCCTATTCCGCCCCCACACTCTGACTTTACCCCTTGGTACATTCAAGTAAGGAATGGTAATTTTCTTATTTGGGGAAGATAGGGTGGAGACAAAATCCTCATAAATATAAACCTCCCTCTCACACAGCTCAGCAACTTGCAATGTTTTTAGCAGTAGAGAAAAAAATAAATATGACTTATTATCTATAAAGCACTATTTGAGTTCACCATTTCACTAAAAGCATCATTTATGAAAACAGAAAGATCCTTAAAAAAAAAAGTTTGTGTAGTCACTTGAGAAAATAAACCAGCAGGTGCTGGTCCCTTCATTTAAAGAACGTATTATCCTTTCTGTGACAGGATTCACCAGCTGACAGCTCCCACTCAGAAAATCAAATAGGTGCTCGTCTCTGTGATGCCGTAATGTGTGAAATTGCCAGGAAGTTCAATGCAATGTGACCTAAAAGCACGGCAAGGAAGAGCAGAACTAACAGCCCGCTGGAGGCTGTCGAAATTTACAGGAAGAAAAGACAAAGATAATACAGTAAGTTCTCATTTTAATCATTTGGAAGGAACACAGAGAAAGCTGTGCACATACGGCAGATGCATTTCTGTCTGCAAGTATAATTCGACTTACCTCTGTCGAGCAGACAGCCAGGACTTTTTGGCTAACCAGCCTGTAGTGATTCCCTGGGAGGATCTGGCTGAAACAAATGGGAACCTGGAGTTTATTCAGTACAGTCTCAACCCCTACCTGACTGTATTAATGAACAGTTCAGAGGTTTCTGCTCAGCAGCTGAGTCACTTAGGGAGGAGGTGTGTGGTATGCAACAGGGTGTCACCTTGTACAAATACCAATTCAATTAAAGCAGTCTCACTCAGGGACCTACTGTGTTTGCTTGGTGAATTCTTTAATTTATGGCCATGTTATGCAAAAAAAAAAAAAAAAAAGCTCCTGTGATCACCCTTTTAACTGATGACAACAATATACACAACCATATCACTCACAAGGTGGCATAGGGCCCAACCTATTTTGTATTCTCCCTCAAAAAATAGAACTGAAAACTCAAGATAGAAGGAATATACCCACAGTACCTGAAAGGTAGGGGCACAGACAAGCATGCAAGGAGACCATGGCTTAAAGAAAGCTTTAAGACAAACGCACTTTCAGAAACCCAGGAACCCTAGGATTAGAAAACACAAAAGAAATCTGTTGCACACATTCTACACCTAGAATATTTTGTAAAACTAACAGAGGGATAATAATCTGGCATGTAAGAATTCTAATCTCTATATTATTTCTCCATGTATAAAAAATGTGAAAGGGGCCAGGCATGGTGGTTCACACCTGGAACCCCAGCACTTTGGGAGGCTGAGGCAAGCAGATCACTTGAGGTCAGGAGTTCAAGATCAGCCTGGCCAACATGATAAAACCCATCTCTACTAAAAATACAAAAATTAGCCAGTGTAATGGTGCATGCCTGTAGTACCAGCTACAAGGCAGGCTGAGGCAGGAGAATCGCTTGAACCAGGGAGGTAGAGGTTATGGTGAGCCAAGATCATGCCACTGCACTCCAGCCTAGAGAACAGAGTGAGACTCTGTCTCAGAAAAAAAAGTTAAAAGGATGGTTGACACTTCTTTCATAGCTAAGGGTAGCAGTAGACTCAATGTCAAAGGCTGCTTCTGGCCAGCTGCAGTGCCTTTCACCTGCACTTTGGGAAGCAAAGGTGGGAGGATCACTTGAGCCAAGAAGTTCAAGACAAACTGGGCAACACAGTGAGAGAGATCTCATCTCTACTAAAAATAAAAAATCAGGGCCAGGTGCGGTGGCTTATGGCTGTAATCCCAGCACTTTGGGAGGCCGAGGTGGGCGGATCACCTGAGGTCAGGAGTTCACGACTAGCCTGACCAACATAGAGAAACTCCATCTCTACTAAAATTACAAAATTAGCCAGGCATAGTGGTACATGCCTGTAATCTCAGCTACTTGGGAAGCTAAGGCAGGAGAATCACTTGAACCCAGGGGATGGAGGTTGCGGTGAACCGAGATGGCGCCATTGCACTCCAGCCTGGGCAACAAGAGTGAAACTCCATCTCAAAGTAAAAAGTAAAATAAAATAAAAATCAGCTGGGCGTGGTGGTGCATGTCTATTGACCCAGTTACTCAGGAGGCAGAGACAGGAGAGTCCCTTGAACATGGGAGGACCAAGCCACAGTAAGATGTGACCATGCTGCCGCATTCCAGTCTGGGTGACAGAGTGAGACCCTATCTCAAAAAACAACAAAACAAAACAACCACCAAGGTTGCTTCTGCTTGGAGGGAGTAACATTGAAGAGCTGTCCTAGGTGGGGACTCTTGTGACAGGTTTTGAAATGCACCTTCCATAAGAGCCAAAGAGGCTTTAAAGAAGCTTAGCAAACCTGGAACACTGCTGAGTGAAGCCAGGTCATCAGAACTTCCTGGATCATGGGCATTCATAGGCCACACCAGCAAAGAATGTACAGGGGAACCAAATCTCCCCATACAACCGCTCCTGAAAACTACAGTGCAGCTGAACAATGCCCATGGCAATGAACATAGCACGAAGCAGAAATCCAGAGTGGAGAGCAAGGCACTTGCAGTATGAGGTCACTGCGAACTGGGAGACTACCTCCTTCAAGTTCGCTAATGTTCCCTCATTCCGGGCTGAAGAATTTGAAAATCTAAAATAGAAAATGTTTGTTCAAAGTAAAATATATATACATGTCTACTTGGCCTTTTTATGGAATTTTATACATACAAAATATTTTTAAAACATGCTTTAAATTTCTGTGATGCCCAAAAACCTTGGTTAAATGTTAATATTATAAATGACGAAGGTGAAAAACAAAGATGTGACTTAAAAGATAAACTAGAAGCCATCTTTAGCCCTAGAACTTAGCCAAAATGAAGGGCAAACACAGTGTAAGAGATCCCCTGTAAGGATAAGTTGTAATTTACATTACAGGATGTTGAAAGATATTACTTCATAATACACGAAACCAGAAAAATAGGTTCTCATCTTACAATGAAGTAAAGTACAGCTGCCCAAATTATGGATTTTGAGCTTCCAACCAATTATTTCTGCATGCAATTAGTGTTTCTCTTACTTTATGCACCAGACCATCCACATTACTAAGCCAAGCCAGTGTCTTCATTTAGAATCAAATCTCTAGTAAAAAAATGAACTAATTTTAAACCGTTGAGCAAAATTCAGATCTCTTCATGCTAAGCAGACATGACTGCCTAAAATTTAAAATCTCAAATGTGAAGAGGTTGAATCGGGAACAATTTGGGGTGTGGAGGTAGCCAAATAGGCTGGGCATTAGTTTCATTCAGGTCTTGAACTGGGAAGCCTTGGGCATGCTTGGAATAACTTGGCTTCACCACACCTATTCACTTTCAGTGTCAGAGTTTTTGAGATCTCTCTAGAACTGAAAACTCAGAAGCTGAAATGCCAAATGGTTTTTATCTCAGGTACAAAAGCCAATTGATTGGTGATGGCTTCCTGAGGAGTATGTTGAGGTTTGTAAGCAAGCTGGGACTCAACAGGGGAGTGTTATGGTTAATTAGCAATATCCAGCACAGGTCTTGGATGGGGGAATGCTTGCTGATCCTGTCTCATAAAATTAGACATTACAACATCACATTGCTTTGTCTATGTGTTATATCCAAAGAAACAACCAGCCAAAATGAGCACTTAATATTACATAATAACAAAAATAGCAAACACTTATAGAGCACTTTTAATGTGTGAGGCATTGTTCTAGGATGCTTTCATACATTGTTATTAAATGATTGTCACCTCCTAGCCCCAAAGAGATTCTAAAACCAATACTGAAAATGCAAACAATACAAGAAGGACAAATCAGCACCTCAAAACTCTATTCTATCACTCCTGGACTTTGAGAGTTTGAAAGATAGAGGGTTCCCTGTTTTCCTTCCAGGTAGGGGAAATAAATGTTATATGCCTATTAAAACAAAAGAGATATCATTAGGCTTGTAATTACAGTGGCAATTTCTCTTGTCTTAGAGTAGGTACAATTAATGAATTGCCATCAGTGCTTCCAGAGCTGGTGCATTGCTTAATACACTTCGATGGCACAAGCATGATACAGACCAATGGCGAACACGACACAGAAGCCATGGTGACCTGAGTTGAATTTGCTGTAGAGACTCACTGTTCACTATGGGCAAATTATGCCTATGTCCTTCTTGCTGCAGTGAAGTTGATGGTAACTCATTTTACCAGCTGGACAGACCACAATGATGATAGCAGGCTTTTAAAACCAGCACTCCAAATCTGTGCTCTAGACAACATTAGAAGGAATCAGGAAAACTCATTCCTGAGTTCCTGAGGTTTTCTGATTCTTTTTCAAGCTCCCAACAGCATCAGCAACATGTGCCAAGTATGTGCCAATCATTCCTAAGTGCTTTACACCTATTATATCATTGATCCTCACTAAATCGTACACTATAGGAACTGTTGTTATGTTCTTATCACAAAAGCCCCAGATCACACAGCTAGAAATTAGAGATGTCCGGAATCCCAATCCAGGCATGCTGACGGTAGAGCCCACGTTTCTGGTATGAAGCTCCGTTCCTCTAAACTACCAGAAAGGAGAATAGGCACTTTAACCTAGAGACCAGCTACATTCTGGTCACAAGGTGAGCTAAAGTTACAGAAGCCCTGAGCCCAGGCTAATAGGTAACAGAAAAATACAATGGCTTTTAGCAGAAAACATATGTATAAATGCATATATGTATATTGTGGATAGTATCAAAAATATTATACCACAGCCCACAGACATTAACACACAATGCCAGAACCAGGGAATGACCAGGATTTGCTTCAGAATCAGGGTCTTTTAGTAATAGCGCAGATACAGTTTATTGGTTTTCTTTTTTTCTCTTAAATAGACTTTTTTATTTTTTAGTTTTAGGCTCATAGCAAAATTGAGAATAAACTACAAAGAGTGCATGTCTACGCTCAGCATCTCCACTATCAACATCCCACATCACAGCGGTACATTTGTTACAGCAGATGAACCTGCACAGATGCATCACTAACACCCACAGTCCATACCTTGTGTAGAGTTCACTCTTGGTTTTGCATATTCTTTGAGTTTGGACAAATGCATAATGACATGTGTCCACCATTACAGTACCATACAGAGTAGTTTCACTGCCCTAAAACATCCTTCGTATGTTGCCTATTCATATCTCGCTCCTCCCAACCTCTGTTAACCACTGATCTTTTTCCTGTCTCCATAGTTTTGTCTTTTGCAGAATGTCATACAGTCGGAATTATGTAGTATGTAGCATTTTTCAGACTGGCTTCTTTTACTTAGTAATATACATTTAAGTTTTCTTCATGTCTTTCCATTTGAATTTTCTCCATGGCTTGATAGTTCATTTCTTTTTAGTGTTAAATAATATTCCAAAGCCAGGCATGGTGGTTCACACCCATAATCCCAGCACTTTGGGAGGGTGAGGTGATAGGATTGTTTGAAGCCAGATGTTCAAGACCAGCCTGGGCAACATACTAAGACCCTGACACAAAAAATTAAAACAAAATAACAATAATAATAATATTCCATTGTCTGGATGTACCACAGTTTATCTACTCATCCGCTTCACCTACTGAAAGACATCTTGATTGCTTCCAAGTTTTGGCAATTATAAATAAAGCTGGTATAAACATATGTGTGCAGTTTTCTTTTTTGAATATTTATACTATATTTTGAACCAGTAATATATAACATTGTTTGGAAACTAAGAAGTATAAAATGGAATACAATGCAAAGTCTTTCTTTTCCTCCAAACCTTTCTCCAACAAAAAAGCAGTTACTAGTTTCTTCTAGGTCTTTCCAGAGACACTAATGCATATACAAGCAAAATATGGATATAATTTACTGTTCGGAATCTTGCTTATTTCCGCTAAGATTATATTCTGAAGATCTTTCTATATTGATTTTTCACAGCTGCTTGGTATTCCATGGTATGAATAGTCCTTAATCTATGTCATCAATCCACTGTCTATGGGCATCTCTATTATTTCCAAATTTCTGCTAACAATGCCGCCATCAATAATGTTGTACATGAATCAACTGGCACATGTCTGAACCTGTAAGATAAATTCTTAAAAATGTAGTTGCTGGGCCCAGGCGTTTGCACATTTTAACTTTGGTAGATCAAATCTTGCCAAATTGCCCTCAGAAATGGATTTATCAACTTATCCTTCTTATTCGCATTTGTCTTCTTTCAATGATTTCTTCATTTAACAAGCATTAAGTACCCATAATGCTCCTACTATTGTTTCTGTTCCAAGGGAAAGGAAAATTAATGAGACACAATCTTGCTCACCAAGAATTTACAATTTGTTTGGAAGGAAGACATTGAATTAAATAACTATAACACACCACAATAAAGTCACACACGGAAATTTTCAATGCCAGGCATCGCATAGTGGAGAGAAGGAAGAACATGGAAGGTGATTTTGATGCGGCCTTTTAAGGTCTGAGTGGACAATGATTAGAAGGTCAAGAGGAAGAGGAACCATTCATCCACTCTGTCATCTTCTTAACGTCTTCCACATTTCTGCTTAATAATGAACCATTTTGCAATTTTCCTGCCTCATTTCCTCTATCAAAAGAGCAGCTTGGCAGCCCCAGCGGCCCCAGCTCCTCCCATGTGTCCACATTTTTCTGTTCTCATGGTCTCTGGAGACAACCACAAGCCACATTGATTGCAAATATAGTGTAATCCTCCTGGCTGCAGGCTGAAATCAACAGTTCCAGGGGGAATAGAAGCAGGAATTGTTTTTTCTCTCGCTGAGAAACTAAGAATGGCCAATTTTTGTAATTAAAATTTTACTGCTAAACTCAGATTATTTCATAATTTTCCTCAATTAAGTTAATTATCCCACTTTATTCAAATCTCTTCATCACCAAATATTTAATGGTATTACATCATAAGCCCCTTGAGATCAGAGGCCAGGTCTTCCCATTTGTCTTTATGCTAAAACATAGCACAGTTATTGACTCACATAGATATTTACTCATATATGATCCATATAGTAATATTCAACGTTTATTGGTTAAATGAAGGAGTAACAATCATAAACAACAAGTGTGCATGCATAAGGGGTATTCATTGCTTACCTAAAGTCTGGTTTATCTGATGTACAAATCTGATTTTCTTGAAAGACTACAGTGTTTTCTTCAATTCACCAGGAACACTCACTGCTTTTTTTTTTTTTTTTTTTTTTTTGAGATGGAGTCTCGCTCTCGTTGCCCAAGCTGGAGTGTAGTGGCACAATCTTGGCTCACTGCAACCTCCACCTGCCAGGTTAAAGTGATTCTCCAGCCTCAGTCTCCCGAGTAGCTGGGATTACAGACACCTGCCACTACACCCCACTAATTTTTTTGTATTTTTAGTACAGATGGGGTTTCACCATGTTGGCTAGGCTGGTCTGAAACTCCTGACCTCAGGTGATCCACCTGTCTGGGCCTCCCAAAGTGCTGGAACTATAGACGTGAGCCACCGTGCGCACCCCACTCACTGCTTTCTTAAAACAAGGGAAGATATCTCTGCATTTTAGAGATTGCCCGAATAATAATTATCATAGATAAACTTATTGCCCAAGGTTGGAACCTCCATCGTTGCCTCCTGCTTCACCCTCTCCCCACTGCTCTAAGCTACATCCAATTGGTCGGTCCCTCAACCATTACTATCAATTCTACCTCCTAATTCAGTCTCCCTTCCACTTGACTCCCACTGCTCCCTGATTCAGGCCCTCATCATCTTGAGAAAACACTACTTTCATCACCTGCGAACTGGTCTCTTCCCTGTTCAACTCTAGCCCCTGCACAGTCAGTTAGGCTCTTTCAGGTGGTACGGATCAGCGATAAGCTCTGGAAACCTCAGCTAATGGAAGCACAGTGAAGGAGGGCAGACCCAAAGCAACCAAAATGATGACACTTAGATGTCTATAGTTTATCACGAGAAAAAGAGAAAATGTAACAACTGCATTAAAGTAGATATAAGCATCACAGCTAAGGGCTGTCTCATAACAAAAGGTCAAAGCAGCCAAGGGCAAGCTCCAGTTGTCCTTTCTCTATTAGGTGCTTCTGAGGATTCGCTTTCTCCCTCAGGCCAAGAACCACTGACCTGTGAATGGAACACCCAAATGGAGTTTCAGCTCAGCATCTTCTACCCTGCTGACCCCACAGACATATCCTGCTACGTCACCATGCCTTCTGGGGTTTCAGCAGACACAAATTGTCAATATCACTGTTATCAGGAAACAATATTGACTAGCTGGTAAAAATCAGCCTGAAACAGGGTGCCTGGTTACAGAGGCATGCGACCGGTCAGCATGTTTCAGATCAGGGCTGTGCAGCTCATTTCACATTTCAGCAAAACAACTCAGGCTAGTTTCAGGTCTGCTAGAATTAACCTTCATAGCCCAGAGGGTTTAGTATAAAGATTTACGGGTGTTAGGAAAACAGGATATAGTCTCAGCAGCCTTTCTTAGATCTTAAATATACGTGCTGCTGGTTACTTTGCAAAACCAACACTATTTGTCTGGCACAAATCTAGGGACCTAAGAACAGCTCTGAGTCTTGTATGCTCATGGCTCAGCTCTCTAACCTCGATTCTCTACCTGCTTCTTTCTGCCATGCTACCAGTTTGTCAGTGTCTATATGTTTCAGTTTAAATCCCCTGAGAGAGATCCACTCGTGTCAGTCAGCCACCATCCCATACTGCGTTTCTGTGGGAAGAGCTCTTGCACAAGGCCATCTCGTGGGTCTCCAGCTAGCCATAAAAGGACAGACACTTACCCCATCTCAATTTGCTGTAACTAAGGCAACACACCAATGGTTCAATGCATGGTTCCCCTGAGCCTTGGAACTGCTAAAAAGTGGGCTACAGGCATGGCCTTGCATCCAGTTGTATGCAAATTTCTCTCCAGTAAAGACAGCCCATTCCCTAATGCTATTTTTCAAAATATAGGTACAATCATGTCACTCCCCATCTTCCAACCCATCATAAGTGCCCCGTGTCCCATAAAATTCAAACATTTTAGATTCATACACAACTCTGCTGTCTAATGTAGCAGCTATTGTTCTACATGTGGCTATTTAAAATTTGTATACTAATTAAAATTAAATAAATTTACAATTCAGCTCTTCAGTTACACTGGCCACATTTCCAATACCATATTGGATGGAGAAGATAGAAAATACAGAAAGCTTGTCTAAGATGTCTTGTTAAGTCACTTTCAACTACTCCAGGCTTACCTCCCATCACTTCCCCCATGTGCCCCAAGCTTCAACCACATCAAAAATCCTTGCTGTTGCCCAAACATACTATATTTTAGGCTTTTAATATCTGACGTAATGCCATTCCTGTGACTTGAAATATCAATTTCTTATACACTTTGGTGATCTCTTATTCACTTTCCCAGTCCCTGCAAACACATAACCTCATCTATGGAGATTTTCTCACCATTTCAGACCCCAAACACAGCTAGCTTCCCCCTTTCTCTCTGCTCCAAGGGAACTCTGTATATTATTTTATTATAGCACCTAACTGCATTATATGATCATCCAGTTGTAGCATACCATATGCCATTCTAGAAAAACTTAATAGCAGAGGCAGTATAACTAGGGCTTAAGAACACAAATTCAGGCGCCAGACGGCCTCTGCCAATGACTACCTGAGAAACCTTTTGTGGGTCATTTAACTCCTCTTGTCTCAGTTTTCTCAACTGTAAAATGGGAATAATAAAACAGTACCTTTCTCATAGGGTCATTGTGAGGATCAACTGTGTTAACACAGAAAAAGAACTTAGAACAGGGACTGCAACTTTGTAAGGTGCTACCTAAAAGTTAACTCTTAGTAAAACTATTACTGCCTTTTTTCTTATTTATTCATACATGAAGTATATCTAAGCAGAGCAAGATCATCAGCACAATTAATAATTCCACTCTTCTCAGATACACTTACTGTGTCCAGTAGTCAAGCTATTTAACACACAATGATGTTCATGAACATCATTTGCTGTCTACGACTAAATGCAGGTTTTAGAAGGTGTATGAAGATCTTCTCAAGAGTCAGTCCCTGGGAATTATTGATGGCTTTCTAAAAGGTTAATAATGCAGGAACCTCTGAGAAAAAATTATTTCAAGGAATGGAAAAAGAGGTGTCCATGTGGAGTGTAGGGTTTACTGTAGTACTGCATAATTCATTTCTCTAAGATGAGAGCTTGTTGCTTTTCATATTCTCCTCTCTTTAATTGGCATGTTCTTTGATCCAATCTTTCTTCTCTTTCCTCAGTGCTCCCATAGCCATCAGAGCAGAGTTTTATTTCTCTCTTGAAATCTATTTTTTCTCTCTCCTAGTAATCCATGGTTGTATTAGTTTTCTATTGCTCCTGTGATACATTGCCACAAACTTAGTGGTCGATAGCAACACAATTTATTATCTTAGAGTCCTGGAGGTCAAAATTTCTGGCTAAAACTTCCAGTAGAATGGAAGTAGAACTTCCACCTCCTCTCATCCTCAAATTGTCTCCCGTTCTTTTACTTTATATAATCAAAAAATAAACCCTCCAGAGGAAAGAGGAGAATCCCAGAACATCTTAATTTTCAAGCCTTATTGTAAATTAGTGGACTATTCTCTATTGGAACAAAATTTGTGATAATTTTAATGGTATCCCTAGAAAACAGGGATTTTTAAATACTTTGAAACTGGTATACTTTATTATTGCTTTAATTTTACAATATTCCTCTCCTAACTAAAAGTTATTAAAAAATAGTTGGCCTCAATAATTTGGGAGTGTGTGTGTGTGTGTGTGTGTGTGTGTGTGAGAGAGAGAGAGAGAGAGAGAGAGAGAGAGAGAGAGAAACTTTGAGGTCATTGAGAATACTATGAGGTAATTTGCTCTTTATAAACTGTTTATGTTTTTAACTTTTTTACTGTTGATTCGTATTTTGTTTTCCACTTCTTTACTTAATATTCAGTTCCTTCACGAAGAATAAAATGGTGTATGCTGATACATTCAGATATCTTCTATAAAAACAAATTTTGACTTTTACCACTTCTACTAAGTGCCTAATATAAAGAAAATGAGGAAAAGTTAAACTAACAAACCAATCACATTCCCAAGATTGCCTAAAAAGAAATGTAAAGGCCTGATTAAATTTTTTATACATAAAAGGCACAACACTATGATTCAAAAGTCATTGTCTGTTTAGAATATGACAATTACCAAACAAGGTACATCTTACAGCACACTGCCTCCCAATCAGAACAAATTTCCAAGAAACCGTCAAGATTCTTGCCTCCAAATCCAATCCTAGCAAAGAAAAGATTGGGTTTAAGCAGAAATAGAGGCAAAAGTTGATATGAAAGCATCAAACAGAATAAAAACGTTATGGCAGCTCTTACTATTAACATGACTGATGCAACTCAGAATCAATCCTTTTTGTTCTTTGTCTATAGCCAGACATCAGCAGTTGTTTTCTTAAAGAGGCTGATAGTCAATATTGTATTTTAGGGTTTCTAGGCCATATACAAAAACTCCACTCTACCGTGTCATAGCAGAAAGCGGCCATAGCCACTACGGGAAAGGAATGGGTGTGAGAGAATGGTCTACGGTGGCTGCAGCAGGCAATACTTGGCCAACCTCCGGTCTGTGCTAACCAACCCTACTGGAAACCATGCCTCTCCCTTTTTACCCTCTCCCTATGGAGGAGGGAATGCTCAGTGAGAAAGGAGTCATATAACTGTAATTGAAACCTCATTTTCCAGACCATAATACTGAGATTCTGACTCCTTCGGGTGACTTGGTAAAGATCCAAGAATTTTTTCTCGTAGAAGTAAGATCAGAGTTCATTCAAAATTATGGAACATTTCTCGACCACGTACTCTGTCTGTAAGCATCTAAGCACTTATACCTTATCTGAGTTTATTCTCATAACAACTTTCTAAAGTACTGCTATCATCTTCATTTCACCAATGAAGAAACTGAGATTCAGAAAGGTTAAGCAACACGTCAATTTCACAGCAGGTAAATGCTACAGGAAGAGGTCAGGGCTTTGAACCTCTGTGTCTTGCCACTTCCACTGCTGAAGGCGCTTCTGTTACAACACTCTCGCCAGTCTACTTTCCACTAGATGTTATTCGATGGTCCTCTTCAGAAGCCTTTCCGTGGCAGTGTGTTTTCTCCTCTGTGTTTAGAGGAGTCCTCTGGAGTTCTCATCATTTTATCTGCCCTACGCTGTCATGGGTAGAATTTTTTCCTCTCAGAAGCACTCACAAAACCTGACTTGTTTAGCCAGTCTAACCATAATTCTGCAACCCAGAAACAGGGAGTAGTCCTTGCCTTTACACACCCATGGCCAACCCCATGTAGAAAGGCTGGGAAATTGAATTGTTTGATCTTTGCTTGTGTGACTGCACTAACCTGAAAAGACCCACAATCACAGGGCATAAGGAAAATTGGTTGACTTGATGCCCCCTCCTATACTGTCAGACTCCTGGAGAAGCTCTGTGATTCATTCCAGTGCAGGTCTTCAGAAAAAAAAGACTGAAATTTCCTTCCAGTCAAAATGTGTAACTCTATTAGAAAACTGGGCCTTTCCAGCACCCCTAACATTACACTACATGAGACTCCCACATTTCACCCTCCTTCCATAATCTCTGTCAAACGAGTAGATATCGAAATGTAGAAGGCAATACAGACACATGCAGTACATGCCACTTTTCTAAATTCACGTATTTCCTTATGAGCTTGGCAAGTGTCACAACCAAAGCCTCATCATTAAAAGAAAAAGCCATCACACACAAAATGGCAAATTGAGAGCTGAAAACACAAGTTTTCTAAATTGATGCACTCATGTCACAGAATCAAACATTATTCTTCCTGTATCCCACACAGGAATGTAGGCCACTTTTACACACACATTTACTTAAGGAAACGTTGTGTTGTGTACATACTATTATCTTCATCTTCAACTCTAGAAAGGGGTATACATGAAGTACATTATCCTCAGATCACTAATACCCATAAGCAGATATTCCCTCTCTGCCTTTCCTTTTCCAACCAAGGTCTATTTTACATCTGTTGAAATAGATGAGTTTCAAATGAAAAAATAATTGAGAGCAAACTTCTGTCTTACAGCAAAAGTAATCCCCAGTAGTTTTCTGATGAAGCAACTTTATAAGATCTATCACCCTTTACTCTTTCTTCCAAGTCTTCATTTCTCCCAGCAGTAATGGAATGAAAACGAAATGAAAAATCTGGAGTCAAGTTGGGTAAGAATGCCCATAGGAGTCTCCACTGAAGTAAGACAAGGTTCAATTAGTGAAGCGATGGGACGTCAAAACAGCACTTTACAATAGCCAAGGCATGGAATCAACCTAAATGCGCATCAATGATAGACTGGATAACGAAAATGTGGTACATATACACCATGGACTACTATGTAGATATGTTCTTTGCAGGGACATGGATGGAGTTGGAGGCCATTATCCTTAGCAAACTAACACAGGAACAGAAAACCAAATACTGCATGTTCTCACATATAAGCGGGAGCTGAACAATCAGAAAACATGGACACATGTTGGGGAACAACACACATAGGTGCCTGTCAGAGGGTTGGGGTGGGAGGAGGAAGAGGATCAGGAAGAATAGCTAGTAGATGCCAGGCTTAATACCTGGGTGATGGGATAATCTGTGCAGTAAATCACCATGGCACATGTTTACCTAGGTAACAAACCTCCACATCCTGCACATGTACTAGCAGACAGGCTGTGGGACTTTTTCAGGAGCAACCTGAATCCACTGCAGAGATTTCTAGAAACAGTACCAATATATTTCACTGATTTCACAGAAGTAAATTAAGAGAGGTTAAAAATTATGGTCTGGGCATGGTGCCTCACGCCTGTAATCCCAGCGCTTGGGGAGGCTGAAGTGAGCAGATCATCCGAGGTCAGGAGTTCAAGACCAACCTGGCCAATATGGTGAAACCCCATCTCTACAAAAAAAATACACACACACATAAAATTAGCTGGGCATGATGGCAGGTGCCTATAGTCCCAGCTACTTGGGAGGTGGAGGCAGGAGAATCACTTGAATCTGGAAGGCAGAAGTTGCAGTGAGCCGAGACTGAGCCACTAAACTCTAGCATGGGTGACAGAGCAAGACTCCGTCTCAAATAAAAAAAACAACTTATGTTAGTGAAGTCATTTTCTGTAAACAAACATTTAAAAACTGCAACAAAAAATTAACATCCAGAGAACCTCACTAAAGCACTTTAGATACCTCTGGGCAAATTCCTAACCATAGTAAACAAATTCTAATGTTCCACCTAAAGGTTCGACTGCCCTTTGCGTAGCTGGGCAGCTCCCTGGGTCTCCCCAGGAAGGTATGCAACACGCCCAGTGGGCTGATGCACCCTTCACAGCCAAACCTGACAAGGCTGAGCAAATACTCTCAAGGCAAAGACATTCTTTAGGGATTGTGCAAAGGAATTTGGCAGCTGTGTCTTCCCCACCAGGTGTGGCATGAAGAACAGGTTCTTCAGTTAGGGGCACAGGATCATCCACAAAGAAGAAACCACTATGCAGTTGTATTTACCCAGAAATCCACATTTATATTAAATGCCTGTAGCCTTCCTCTGCCACTTTAAGATATTTAAAAAAAGAATTTACTCAATACTGAACCAAGTGAAGGATGGAACTAATACAGGATACTTTGCATAAATATCTTTTCTGTCTTCTGTCTTTTCTTCCTTCCTCACTCATGACACAGATGCTGGGATTCACAATGCAGCCTGGGAACCCAGTAAGAATGACCCAAGTATTGCCCTCATGCTAGGAGGGATAATAGGCCTCAGCCCAGAACAGAGCTTCCAATAGGGTTCTTTCTCAATCCTACAAATCACTGTGAGCAGAGACATAATAATGTCCTTTTCACTCTATCCGTGTTTCCACAGGCAATATTGGTCATAAGAAAAGTCAAAGGTGTAAGAGGTATTTGGTTCCAGCCTCTATCTTTTTATCACCAGGATCCTAGTAGACCCAAGCTGAGGTCACTACCTTTCTGTTTTGATGTGTGATCTGCTGACTTTGAGCAGACTCTGCCATTGGGTGATGAAGGTGCTATTGCCCTGAGTGAATCATGTAAAACTGCAGAGGTGAGCTGCCTGTCACCCTGGGGGAAGGGCTGAGTGTTTCTTGATTCCGAATGGGAGTCCATTGTCATGGTCCCATGAATCATCTGTGAACTACACATGACCCTCATGGATGCCAGAGTTGAGTGGGTGGAGCATTGAATAATATTTTTGGTTGTTGTTATTTTGTTTGTTTAACAAGGAAGGCTCTCTGACTTGTCCACGAGTTGGGGTAGATGAAATATGCCAGTTCCTGGAGGCCAAAAAGGCAAGCTGAAAACCAAGATAGATGCTGGAGAAAGAAGTCATACAAAATATCTAGCCCTTTGGGACTAGATTATAGTTACCTCAGGGACAGCAACCTATTCTGTCTGTAATCATTTGTGTGTGTGCTGGAGACAATTTTACTAGTGAATAGTGGTTTGCAGATTTTCCCTCTCTCTAGCCCATATTAGAGCATTGCCCATTCATCTTTATCCTCTACCACCTGCATTTCCCAGGTGGGAAATGGTGGAGATGGAAATTGATGTGTCCTAAAAGTCTACTGGATGGTGAGGAAGGAGCCGATTAAAAAGCAAGAGGGCTGCTAGGCACGAGATAAGTATTATCCAAAGAAGTTTAGATTGCACCAACATAAAAACATTTTGAGCATGTACCACCTATAGATATTTTTACTTGTTTTTAATTAAATATCCGCACTTTGGTGTATTTTCTGTTGTGCAGATTATCTGTGGGAAACCCAACACTATCCACTTCCCAAGGTCTTTGAACTGCAATGGCTACAAGATTAGGAACTATATTTCTCAGAATGCCTGCCAGCAAAGGTTTGGGTTATGTTCTGTGTGAGAGATACTCACACAAACTTTGGAAGGCAGGAGAGAAGTAGAAACCATAATATTATTCCTGAGCTACTGGCAGTAGACAGATCATGTGTTTTGGCAGACAGTAGATCTAAGGTATTTCTGGAAAATTCCTGGTATCTTCCTGTGAATTATTTCATTTTAGTGGTGAACAGTCAACTGAATCATGGTGAACCATTTCCTGCAGTTCCTGAAATTCCCCATTTCATGAAAGGCATCAATCCCTCTGTTTAACCTTCATTCCTCTGGCCTTGTTTCCTTGGCAGAAATCTGATGTGATCTTGTAAAGCATAATACACAATTATAAATGAAAAAGAATAACATAAATACTATTTTAAATATATTATTTTACAAATAACATAAGAAATTTTTCTTTTCCTTTTTTTTTGAGACAGAGTTTCACTCTTGTTACCCAGGCTGGAGTGCAATGGCACAATCTTGGCTCACCGCAACCTCCACCTCCTGGGTTCAAGCAATTCTCCTGCCTCAGCCTCCCGAGTAACTGGGACTATAAGTGTATGCCACCATGCCCAGCTAATTTTTGTATTTTTAGTAGAGACAGGGTTTCTCTTTTGCCTCTGAGAAAGGGTATATAAGCTTCTGTACCCCGCCAAGGGGTTGGAGTAATCATTCCTCTTTTGCCTCCGAGAAAGGGTATATAAGCTTCTGTACCCCCCCAAGGGGTTGGAGTAATCATTCTGTGGCCCCCAGCCCTGTACATTAATAAATTTGTATGCCTTTTCTCTTATTAGTCTTCTCTTGTCAGCTGATTTGCAGTGAACTTTCAAAGGGAAAAAGGAAGGTTTTATCTCGGCCCCTATACCAACAGCAGTTCCTGATATGCCTAGAAGCTTACCCAGCACTATTTTGAAAATTATTATTTCCAAAAAATTTCTGCTACCACTATTCTTGAAAATTA
>NW_022436949.1:24114884-24117145 GCF_009761245.1 Sapajus apella | reverse complement strand
TTTTGAGAAAGAGTTTCACTCTTGTTACCCAGGCTGGAGTGCAATGGCACAATCTCGGCTCACCGCAACCTCCACCTCCTGGGTTCAAGCAATTCTCCTGCTTCAGCCTCCCGAGTAACTGGGACTACAAGTGTACGCCACCATGCCCAGCTAATTTTTGTATTTTTAGTAGAGACAGGGTTTCACCATGTTGACCAGGATGGTCTCGATCTCTTGACCTCGTGATCCACCCACCTCGGTGTCCCAAAGTGCTGGGAATATAGGCATGAGCCACCTCGCCCAGCCAAGAACTTTTTCTCAATAAAAATGTTAGTTTGCAGTTAGTTCTTTTAATTAGCATATAAATCGAATGGCTCTAAATTCATCTTATTTCAATATTTACTTTTAACAGCTATAAGAGGTTAAAAAAAGATATTTCACAAAAGTGTGTAGATTAAAATGGAATGTATGCCTTATTAGTGACAAAAAGTCCGTTCTCACCCAAACTTCAGGTTTCTATAACTATACCCTATAATATTCACACAATGACAAAATCACCTGATGAAGCATTTCTCAGAATGTATTCCCATTGTTAAATGACACATGACCATAAATATAGCCAAAGTTTTCCACCTGAAGAGGAAAACAAATCTCTAACTCAAACCAAACACAAAAATCACCTCTAGACTGGCTAAAAATATACATGTCAAAAACAAAACTTTGAAATTTATAAGAAAATATAATTGAATATTACACTAAACTCAGGGTTGAGAAGAAAGGCAACTACAAGAAGAACTAATGATAAATTTCACAGCATTTAATTTAGAATATCTATTCATCAATATGTATAATTTAAAAAGTGGAAAGTCAAGCTACAGAGTAAGAAAAGATGTTTTCAATATAATACACCACACAATACCACACAACCAAAAGGTAGGCTTCTAGTATATTCAAAGAATTCCTATGATTCAACAGGAAAATTATAGCA
Source organism: Sapajus apella (assembly GCF_009761245.1). Classification (NCBI taxonomy): domain Eukaryota; kingdom Metazoa; phylum Chordata; class Mammalia; order Primates; family Cebidae; genus Sapajus; species Sapajus apella. Next base: position 24,116,178 of record NW_022436949.1, on the reverse strand, counting down.
CAATAGAGAAAAGGGAAAAAGCATGAACAGGCATTTCAAAGACAAGGAAACACACATGGCAAATAAACATAGGAGGAAATGCCTAAATTCACTAGTAATCAAGAAAATGCAAATCAAGACTATACTTAACAAGGTGCCTGCTGTGGTTTGAATGAAGTTTGTCACTCCAAAAACTCATGTTGAAATTTAGCCCCCAATGTGGCAGTGTTAGGAGGTGGGGCCCAGTGGGAGGTGTTTGGGTCATGGGGTCCTTTATAAATAGATTAGTGCCCTCTCACCTCTGCTAGGGTGAGTGAGTTCTTGCTCTCACAGGAATAGAATATTTCCCAAAAGAACAAGTTATTAAAGAGACTCTGACTTCCCAGCTTTCTCTCTTGATTCCTCTCTCGCCATGTGATCTTTTTCCATATGTCCACTCCCTTTCTGTTTTCCACCATGAATTGTAGCAGCCTGAGGCCCTCACCAGATGCAGCTGCCCAATCTTGGACTTTTTAGTCACCAGAATTGTGAGCCAAACCAACCTATTTTCTTTATAGGTTACCCAGCCTCAGGTATTCTGTTATAGCTACAAAAAATAGACTAAGACAGTGCCATTTAATATTTATTTGTGGTAGGCTGAATAATGGCCCCCGAGGATGTCCACATTCTAATCTCTAAAACCTGTGAATATTTTGCCTTCCATGGAAAAAGGGATTTTGCAGATATGATTAAGGACCCTGAGATGAGGAGATTATCTAGTGGGCCCAGGGTCATCACAAGGGTTCATTTACAGGGAGACAAGAGGGTCATAGTGAGACAAGGCAATGTGATAATGGAAGCAGAGGTCACAGCACCATAGGCTGAAGGTTAGTGAAGGTGAAGCTTTTGCTGCTGACCCTTGCACTGTCACCACCTGGCATACCGAATGTGACCCATGATTATCCCACAAGTGTACCAAGCAAGGACACCAATGTCAGCTTATATAGTAAATGTTAGTAAAGTTTTATGTCATCTTTACTTATCCAGGTTTAAAATACTTGTAAAAATTTTAATATTTTATATATTGCAGCATAATGTTACTTATAATAATATATTTTATAATTCATAATACTAATTATATATTATATATAGGATATTTTATAAAATATTATTTTAATATTTTTCCTGCATAGCAATGGATTGTCTTGTGTCACAACTTTAAAAAGCTGGCTAGCCATGTGCAGAAAGCAGAAACTGGACCCCTTCCTGACACCTTACACTAAAATTAACTCCAGATGGATTAAAGACTTAAACATAAGACCTAACACCATAAAAA
>NW_022436949.1:24109624-24109884 GCF_009761245.1 Sapajus apella | reverse complement strand
ATATCCAAAGGATTACAAATCGTTCTACTATAAGGACACGTGCACACAAATGTTCATTGCAGCACTGTTTACAATAGCAAAGACCTGGAACCAACCCAAATGCCCATCGACGATAGACTGGATAGGGAAAATGTGGCACATATACACCATGGAATATTATGCAGCCATCAAAAACGATGAGTCTGGGTCCTTTGTAGGGACATGGATGAACCTGGAAAACATCATTCTCAGCAAACTGACAGAAGAGTAGAAGATCAAAC
>NW_022436949.1:24086552-24109524 GCF_009761245.1 Sapajus apella | reverse complement strand
ATGCCAGATGTAGGTGATGGGGAGGAAGGCAGCAAATCACACTGCCATGTGTGTACCTATGCAACAATTTTGCTTGTTCTTCACATGTACCCCAAAACCCAAAATGCAATAAAATAAATAAAAGAAAAAAAAAAAGTATTAAAAACTTTTTTTTTTAAATGCTAGAGATGCTACAGGGAGCCATAGTAGCCTGTTTCTGCGATTTGGTTAATTGGGTACATTTACACTATTGGGTCCTTGGGAATTCATACTTCTGATATTTTAATTTACAGCCCTGCTCTAGTACTCAGTGCTCCACCCTCCAACATCCACCTCTGCCACTCCCATAAATTCCAGAACTGCTCCCTAATTTTTGTGGGCCTGGTGCATTAGTCCCATTCAACTATTGGTGTAACTAACTAAATCTGCATCACTTCGGCTGGCTGGGATCTCCAAAGGACCCCTGGGGCTGTAGCTCTTTCCACCCTGAGAAGTTTTTCTCTTTAATACAACATTCAGCTCTATCAGCAAATCTTGGATTTCTCTTTGGTCATTTATTATTTCTTTCATACTTTATCTTGATGTTCCTAAGTTACAAGCCCTTGAGCAGATGAACCAAAGAATGTAAGTTTCATAACTCTACCAGTATCTATAACTCCTCTGGGTTCACAAGAGATACTTAATAAGGGGAAATAAGAACTTGACCAAAAATAAAGCAAGACCTAAACTAATTTAAAAGCAGCTGCCTTTCTGGTTTAATTTGAAAAGCCCTAGAATCATATACCACTCATAGCTGCTGTAAGGCCTGATCTATGCCCATGAATTAATCTTCTCCATGCAGACAGGAGGAATGTATTGCTGTTGTAAATATTTTTGTTTTAGAGTCATAGGTGACAATAAGAGTTATACGGGAGGAACTCATGAGAGAGTGTCTCAAATAATACCTTCATTTTATTTGATTTGGTTTTTTCTGTGTATTTTTATTTTGTTTTGCTTTTTGAGACAGAGTCTCACTGTGTCACCCAGGCTGGAGTGCAATGGTATGATCTCGGCTCACTGTAACCTCCACCTCCTGGATTCAAGCAATTCTCCTGCCTCAGCCTCCTGAGTAGCTAGGATTAAAGGCGCCCGCCACCATACCCAGCTAATTTTTGTATTTTTTTTCTTTAGTAGATACAGGGTTTCACCATATTGGCCAGGCTGGTCTTGAACTCCTAACTTCATGTGATCCACCCACCTTGGCCTCCCAAAGTGTTGGGACTACAGGCATGAGTCACTGCGCCCAGCCCCTTCATTTTACAAATGGATAAACTAAGCCTTCGAGAGGTGAAGTGATTTGCCCAAGTCTCCTTTCTCAAATGTGAGTGTACTTTTTACAACCACATATAGGTTAAATGCAACTTAATCTAAACATCGTAAGAGAGAAACGTTCTGTTAATAGACTTTTTTCAACAAAGAAAACATGTACTTAAAATATATTTCTGTTTCATGTTATATGTGGCTAAGTAAAGAAAAGAGGAGAAGGGGTTAAAGAAATATCTACTTTAAAGAAGGTTTTTAAAAAATAACTAATTGGAAGAAAGACAGACAGACAAAATAATGTTGACACCTTGACTCATTAAAAACCTACCAAAAAGAGACAAGATACATAGAGAGGGAAAAAACAGAGAAGAAAAGAAACATCTAGGTACAGAAAGAGTAGATTCATGATATAAGAATCTGGTGCATCAAAATATGTCTTGGTATTTACTCTACCTGTTGAAATTATCATTTAATTCAATTTTATCAAGGCTATATGCCATAGCTTTAAACACGAGGATTAAAATTGAAGTGTCATTTAGTCCAAGTTTTTTATTTTAGTTTTTATCTGTTTGGATTAAATATAAATTATCCTAATGTAGAACTATATCTCAGATTGCTATTCATAGAATTTATATGAGGATGTTGTCTATGACATTTTGAATGGGTGATAGTATAAAAGGAAGGGCATTTTGTAAAACTACAGAGGATAAAGTAAGAAATTATAGTTTGAATAAAGCTATAAAGATGGAAATACATTTACAGGAAGAGACAAAATCCTTTTTCCCAAACATATCTGACTTTTATTACAGAAAGCATACATTTAAATATTATTACAGATGATTTTTATTGTTTTATAAAGTTAACTCTTTTTTTCCTTAAAGAGTTGTTGAAGGTTCAGCATATGCAAGGTACATTTGAAGTTTGGCTTATGCTGTTACTTTATGTACAATTTCCACACATCTGATATAGATACACAATCAGCTCTCTGTCTTATATATTGAGAACAATCTGTAGAATGAGTTAAAATGACTAGTAACTACTTTCTTATATATGTAGAGCTTCTATGCAGGTCTCGGGGGGGTTGTTCAGATTAGATCTGATATTTGTCTTGATTTCATCATCATTCCACTTAATAGACACTAAAGAACAAACTTTCCTGAAATGATCTCCAGTGTCAAAATGATGATGCCATTGGGAAATCGTTGCCACATAAAGCTGGTACCCTAAAAGGATATACCTTTAGCCCAAACATAAATCACATAAATACACACACAGGCATGTGCTTCCGGAAAACTGCAAAGGAAATTTCCTGCTGATAAACAGAAAGAAGATTGTTCCTGAGATGCCTGAATTTGCAGCCTAAATTCATATAACTTGTACTATCCAATAAACTCCAAATTAGGATATTACTATGAAATAGTCCAGACTTCATATTGGTAGCCCAAGATTCCTGGCAGAAGCAAATACACATTCTCTCCAGAAAAAAAAAAATGTATTAATATTAGGCTTTCGAGTGTTCCTACAAATTTAGAAGAGAATGAGAACCCAGAGGTACAAGCCCAACACTTTCTAATGCAGTGAGAAAGAGTTTTATCTGTGAAAAGGACCCACCAATTAAGAAGAGGTGACTGATACTGAGCCCAGACTTTGGCTTCAAAAAGGCTAGGGTGACTCTCATATACCCTCCACTCCATGGGTTGAGATACTAAAGAACTATAGCTTAATGGCGATGGAGAACCAAAAAGAAAACAGCACTGGAAACCCAGTTCACAACATCTGGATGGTCTAGAAAACCTCAAAAATGGAACTTGAATTAAGATGGACCCAGAATGGCTGCAATTGCAATCCAGCACTTTGGGAGGCCAAGGTGGGAGGATTACCTGAGGCCAGGAGTTTGAGACCAGCCTGGGCAACATCGCAGCACCCTGTCTCTACATAAAATTTTAAAGAATGGCCAGAGATTGTGTCCCAGGCCTGTAGTCTCAGCTACTCAAAAAGCTAAGGAGGAAGGATGGCTTCAGCCCAGGAATTTGAGACTGAAAGGAGCTATGACAACACCACTGCACTTCAGTCTGGGTGACAGAGCAAGACCCTATCTCTTAAAAAAGAAAGAAAGAAATGCTGGGTGAGGCATGGTGGCTGATGCCCACAATCCCAACACTTTGAGAATCCAAGGCAAGAGAGTGGCCTGAGGCCAGGAGATTGAGACCAGCCTGAGCAACATCAATGAAACCCCATATCAATAGAAAAAAAAAAAAAAAAAAAACTTGGCTAAACACAGTGGCACATACCTGTGGTCCCAGACACTCAGAAGGCTGAGGAGGGAGGATCCCTTGAGTGCAGGAATTGGAGGCGGTAATGAGCTATGATGGCATCACTGCACTTTAGCCTGGGTGACAGAGCAATACTCTGTTTCTAAAAAAAATTAAAAGTAAAAAAGATGGTCCCAGATTGAGAGCACCCCAGATGCCTGACAGAAACAAACACAAACATTCTCTCTGAGATTCTGTCACCTTAGTCATAATTATTCCTATAATTAAAATTTTAGTTAAAATGTTCAGCAATGTAAAAAAATAACTAGGCATACAAAAATGTCACCAGGAGCAAGAACCAGCAGAAACAAACAGCTAACCAAAATAAGTACACGCAGGTCTGTGACTGGAAGTATCAATATAGATCCTAAGATAAGTTTGTAGAGGATGCCCAAAGAAATAAAAACAAAGTTAGACCATTTCAACAGAGAACAGAAAATTACAAACAGTAACACAGGAGGTTAGAAAAAAGTGGTGTTTGAAAAGCAAAGGCATTCTAAACTTGAATCTGTCTTTTAGATTATTATAAAGGTATATTTGTCCAGTTAGGAGGCTAGGACACATTTTCTTTAACAGTTCATTAGCTTAATTCAAAACTTATAAATATTTAGACATATGGTATGTGGGCCATTATTTGTATTCATGCCTCAGCCTTAGGTGTAAACCTGTAAAAGAATAACATAAAAACTTCATGCCAATAAATTTGAAATTTCAAACAAAATGGAAAAATTTCTAAACCAATATAGCTTACACAAACAGATCAACAATAACAAAATCATATATCTGAACAATTCTGTTACTATTATTAAAAACAAAAATAAAGTCAGTAATCAAAAATATTTTCACAAAGAAAAGTCTAGGTCTAGATGATTTCATAGGAAAGTTGGGCTTATCCTAGGAATACAAGATTGATTTAACATTACAAAATCAATTAATGTGGTTTTCATTAACAGAGTAAATGAGGGGGAAAATTACATGATTATCTCAGTGAATGTGGAAAAAGCATTGGACAAACTTTGGCATCCATTCACAATAAAGACTGAAAAAACTATGAGTGGATAGAACATTCCTCAATTTGATTAAAAGTACTTACAAAATCCTACATCAATCACAGTATTTAAAGTTCACACCTTTCCCTTTAAGATTAAAAATAAGACAAGGATGATAACTATTGCCTCTTTCAGTCACCATTTTACTGGAAGTTTTGGCCAGTATAGTCAGAACCCCACAAAAAAAAAATTACAAAGAAAGAAACAAAATTATCATTTATCATAGATGATACAATTGCGTATATAGAAAACCCAAAAAATCCAGAAAATTGTTTACAATTTAAAAGAGAGTTAAGTCAGGTTTTAAAAATATATGCATAAAATAAACATACAAATATATATATATATATTTATATTTATATCTATATATAAGTCATAACAGAAAAGGAAACAAAAATAGTGCTTAGAATAGCATTAAAGTTATGAAATATCAAGAAAGAAATCTAACAAAAATCATGCAAGAATTCTGTGGAGAAAATTTTTTAACTTTGTTGGAAGAAAGTAAAGAAGTGCTAAATATATAGCAAGACATAAAATGTCTGACAGATTGGAAAAACTATTATTGTAATAATATTGTGGCTGAGGCTAGTAGTTGTCCAACACAATCTATTTTCTCTTTCTTCCATGGGGCTAGAGTGTGTTGGGTGCATGGTTACCCAGCGAGAAGTACATTTCCTAGCCATATTAGTTAGGTGTGTCCATGTCATTAACTTTCCTCCCACAGAACATAGACTGAGACCATGCTGGACTTTACATTATCAGACCCTTCCCTCTTCCCATTGGCTGTAGTCAGCGAATTGCAACAGCCCAGCAGGGACCACACTGGGAGTTTCTGGGTATTGCAGGCTCTCTCTACATTCTGTATGATCTAAATGGTAATTATAGATATGCACGCATGTAAAATGTGATTGAGCTATAAAACTAAAATTTGAACATTTTAATATGCTTATGTTCTAACTCCATTATAGCAAGTTTTACAAAAAATTAACTTGACGGCAGAAGAGGCTAAGCCTGAGTTTAGTACAATCATTTAGGAGGGTGGTACAGCATTTTGGGTGAGAGATAATATTAGCATGAACTAGGGTGATGACTTGAGGAGATGAAGAAGGTAAATGATTTGAAATATGTTAAAGGAGTTAAAATCCACAGGATCTGGGGTGGTGGATGGTGATAAATTTGGAAGTGAGAGGTGAGGGAGACAGAAGCTTAGAGAAAGATTTCCAGTGTTCTAGATCTACTTAAACAAGCTGAACAAGGTAGCCTGGAAAGTATGGGTCTGGCCTGAGGAAGGAATCTCCAACTGCTTTTCACATTTATTTGGAAAATAAGCCTGAGAGTTTCCAAGTCAGAATTTCCAAGAGCCACTCCTCTTCCATATCCAGGTTAACATGAAAATGAAGCAGAGCCTGAAACACACCAGAGCCTTCTATGGAAAAAAGGAAATGGATGAACATTATTAGATTCTAAACTGTCTCACCAAATTCTCTTCTGATCTTATGATTAAAAAATTAAATTTTTGCAGAATTGCAGCTGGTGTATATATCAATCCTGAGTTGTTCTCCTTTTTGGTGATTATTGCATATTAGAGTTTTTTAAATTGATGACAACCCACATGCTTGTTACTATCAATAGCTAAATAACATCCCTTTGCATTCATAAAATCTGTAAATGGCTAACATGAAGAAGTGACTCTGCTGTCACCAGAAATCATTACTAGGGAAATGACACAAAATCACACGACTGCATGAGATGGTGGAATCTACCTGAAATTCACACTTGCCATTGAAGCCAGCTCCCTGCAGGCTACTATTCTCTCTTCCCTTCAAAGCCAAGGGAAATTAACAGAGCAGAACATCTAGGCGTTAAGCAACAAGGACACACAGACCCAGAACACAGCTGCACCAAAGCTGCGCTCAATCAGGGAAGCCATCCCGCAAGTAATAAAGAACTGGCTCGAGAGTTTTGCTGAGGATCTTGGAGGAAATGGACTCAGTCTAATGTAGCTGATGGAGATCACTGTACTGAAAGAAGATGCAAAGGCAGAGAATTATTTGTTGTTACTAATAATGGCCCTTAAACATAACGTGACCCACCTATCAGAGACACATGAGTTTTTTCCTTGGCAATGAAAAACACAGTAGTGTTGTTCATTGCCAAGGAAAGCTAAAAAGATTGTCTTCCTAAAGTCAGTCCTGAGAGCATGCCTTTACTCCACAACTAAAGGACCAGGAGGCTCAAGGAAAAGCAGAGTTTGCACTTGAAACATTCAGTTTCAGCAGGTTGTAGAATTGCAGCTAGTGTGTATATCAATCCTGAATTGTTCTCCTTGTTGGTGATTATTGCATATTAGCATTTGCACTCAGTTTCAGCAGATTGGTCATTGAGCACAATCTAGGAAATCTCAGTATAGTAGCTGTCAGAGATGCACAATGCAGGAGACTAGGTAACACCAATAGAGTCTGTCTTAGCAATTCTATGAGAGTGTATTGTAAAGAGCTTAAAAAGATGAGTCATTGAAAGGCAAATAAAATATATTTGTCTTCTGTCTTTAAAAATATTCAATTCTGTGGGGGAAAAAAACTACTTTAAATTTCATATGGAACTAAAAAGAGCCTGCATAGCCAAGACAATTCTAAGCAAAAAGAACAAAGCTGGAGGTATCATGCTACCTAACTTCAAACTATACTACAAGGCTACAGTAATCAAAACAGCATGGTACTGGTACTAAAACAGATATACAAACCAATGGAACAGAGGCCTCAGAAATAACGCCACACATCTACAGTCATCTGATCTTTGACAAACCTGACAAAAACAAGCAATGGGGAAAGAATTCCCTATTTAATAAATGGTGTTGGGAAAACTGGCTAGCCATATGCATCGCTTCCTTACACCTTAAACTAAAATTAACTCAAGATGAATTAAGGGCTTAAACATAAGACCGAAAACTATAAAAACCCTAGAAGAAAACTTAGGCAATACCATTCAGGACATAGGTATGGGCAAAGACTTCATGACCAAAACACCAAAAGCAAGGGAAACGAAAGGCAAAATAGACAAATAAGGCCTAATTAAACTGAAGAGCTTCTGCACAGCAAAAGAATTGTCATCAGAGTGAACAGGCAACCTACAGAATAGGAGAAAACTTTTGTGATCTATCCATCTGACAAAGGGTTAATATCCAGTATCTACAAAGAGCTTAAACAAATTTACAAGAAAAAAACAAACAACCCCATCAAAAAGTGGGTGAAGGATATGAACAGACACTTCTCAAAAGGAGACATTTATGAGGCCAACAAACATATGAAAAAATTCTCATCATCACTGGTCATTAGAGAAATGCAAATCAAAACCACAGTGAGATACCATTTCATGCCAGTTAGAATGGTGATCATCAAAAAGCCATGAGACAACAGATGTTTGGGAGGATGTGGAGAAACAGGAATGCTTTTACACTGTTGGTGAGAGTGTAAATTAGTTCAACCATTGTGGAATACAGTGTGGTAATTCATCAATGATCTAGAACTAGAAATATCCTTTGACCAAGCAATCTATTACTGGGTATATACCCAAAGGATTATAAATCATTCTACTATAAAGACACATGCACAACTATGTTCATTGCGGCACTGTTCACAATAGCAAAGACTTGGAACAAACCCAAATGCCCATCAATGATAGACTGAATAAAGAACATGTGGCACATATACACCATGGAATACTATGCAACCATAAAAAAGATGAGTTCATGTCCTTTGCAGGGATATGGATGAAGCTGAAAACCATTATTCTCAGCAAACTGACACAATAACAGAAAACCAAACACCATACGTTCTCAATCATAAGTGGGAGTTGAATAATGAGAAAACAAGGACACAGGGAGGGGAACATCACACAATGGGGCCTGTTGCAGGGTGGGGAGCTAGGGGAGTGATAGAGGGAGTGGGGGGATTGGGGAGGGATATCATCAGGGGAAATATCTAATGTAGATGACAGGGTGATGGATGCAGCAAACCACCATGTCACGTGTATACCTGCACGTTCTGCACATGTATCCCAGAATTTAAAGCATAATTTTTCAAAAGATGATTTTAAAATATCCAATTCTGTCAATAGTTCTTAAAAAGCAATCAAGCAGCTAAAACAACAATCACAACAAGAAAAACTTTGCAAATATTCAGTCTAGCTCCATAGATAATGTATTAGTTAATGGCTTTGCTGGGTATGTTTTAAATACTCAGCATATCAAACAGGAACTCTGGTTCTCCACCTGAGTTTTTCTGGAACTGCAACTTGTTATTTTGTTTTAATTAAAAGGTATTATTTTTTAGAGTAGTGTTTACTTTACAGAAACTATTAGGTGGAAAGAACAGAGTTCCCAAATACACCCTTGCCCCCACCCTCAGCTGCCCCATTATTAATATCTGGCTTAACGTGGTCAGTTTGTTGGACTTGGAAAACCAATATTGATATACTGTTATTGATTAAAGTTCATAGTTCACATTAGGTTCACTCGTGGTGTGATACAGTTCTAAGGGTTTTCACAGATGCATATCACACGCCCACCATTACAGTATCATACAGAATAGTCGCTCTGCCCTAAAAATCCCCTGTGCTCCACCTTCTAATCTCTCTCTCTCTCTTCTGCCCCTTAACACTTGACAACAACTGATCTTTTCATTGTCTCTATAGTTTTGCCTCTTCCAGATTGTCATATGTTTGGAATCAAACCATATATAGCCTTTTTCAGACTGGCTTCTTTCACTTAGCAAAACACATTTAAGGTGCAATGATGGAATGTTCCATTTTTATTTAGTGAGTGGTGAAAAAAATATAAAGGCAGCAAATTTTAAAAGAAATGCTCTTGGTGCTTTACTGATAGTTATTACAGACAGACAGACAGACACACACATACACACACACACACCATTTAGGATTTGCAGTTCACAATGTGAATGTGTCAAATGCAAGAAACAAAGAATTTTGGAATAAAGACTATTCCCGTTCTCATGCTAATGGTATAGTCTTAATCGAACAGTAGATAGAAGTCCCATGCTGGTGATTTTGAAAGTTGTTCTCTCATTAAAATATTTATAATTATGCAAGGAGTGGGAATGGAGAACTGCAAATGAATCCAGAAGTCTTTTTAAAAGGTTTGCTTATTGTAGTGGTATAAGTAAAGTGATTCTGAAACAATTTAGGTCAAGCTCGTTCAACCTGCAGCCCAGGACAGCGTTGAATGTGGCCCAATGCGAATTCATAAACTTTCTTAAAAGACTGAAATTTTTTTGCAATTTTTTTTTAGCTCATGAGCTGTTATTAGTGTATTTTATGTGTGACCCAAGATAATTCTTCTTCTTCCAATGTGGCCTAGGGAAGCCAAAAGATTGGATGTTCCTGATTTAGATGTATTACAGGATTACACAATGAGTTAATGTATTTATGTCGCTGAGAGCCAGGGTGCTCACTGAGGAAGACAGGTCATAAGCTATACAATGAGGATGGCAAGAAGGAGGCCCATGGGAGTGGACTGAAACTGGAAGTATAGCTCTGAACTCAGAGTTTCTGAAATATGTTGGTATGTGTATATGTATGTGTGTGTGCACCTGTATATGCATATACCTCTATGTTTGTGTGTATATAGGTGTGTGTCTGTGTGCATGTGTATACACACACACATTTCCTAGCTGTGTCCAATGAAAGGGTCAAGAAGTAAAGATATCTCAAGCAACAGTTAATATTTGGTGTCAATTTGATTGGATTGAAGGATGCCTAGATAGCTGGTAAAGTATTGTTTGTGGGTGTGTCTGTGAGGATGTTGCCAGAGGAGATTGATATTTGAGTCAGTGGACTAGGAGAGGAAGACCCAGCTTCAATGTGGGTGGGCACCATCCAATCAGCCACCAGTGTGATTACAACAAAAGCAGAAGGAAGAAGGTGGGATACTTCACTTGCTGAGTTTTCCTGCCTTCCTTCCTCTTCTTGTCTTGGACGCTTGCTTCCGCTTCTCCTGCCCTTGGACATCAGACCCCAGGATTTTCGTCCTTTGGATTCTAGAACTTGCACCAGTGGCTCACTAGGAGCTCTTGGACCTCCTGCCAGAGTGAAGGCTGCACCTTTGGCTTTACTGGTTTTGAGGCTTTCAACTCTGATTGAGCTACTACTGGCTTCTCACTTCCCCAGTTTGCAGATGGCCTATCATGGGACTTCACTTTGTAATCATGTGAGCCAATTCTTCCTAATAAACTCCCTTTCATATACACATACATCCTATTTGTTCTGTCCCTCTGGTGGACCCTAATATACATACACCAGTAACCATACACAGATACACACACACCTAGCACACAGACACACACACACACACACACACCGAGATACATACATAGACACACGCATACCCAGCACACAGACACACATACAGCCACATATCTAGCACACAGACACATACACAGCCACACACAGATACATACACAGCCACACACACCCAGCACACACACACACTCACACACACACACACTTAACACAGACTTGTCACATGGTAATTAAGTGTACTGATAGGCAGCCATTTGAGACATTCCAAGTGAGTACAAATTACATTTCACACAAGCATCGTTCAATTATGTGAAGACTTTGAGAACTAACTTCTCAAAGTTTAATTTGGCTATAAAATCTGAGTTAATTTTAGTGTTGACAAAATTCACTGATGATTACAGGTAATAGACTATAGAAGATATTATACAAAAGAAGGTTTTAAGCACAAAATATAATTCTTTTTCCTTAGCCTCAATGACTCTTCACTCTTTTGGCTCTAAATGCTGAGAGTTCCTTCATTTCAATATAAAACATTTAATGTCAGGTGATGTCTGACCTCATGTAACCAATCTATAAGGAAGTTGGTTCAGGAACAATTTAAATGGCATTTTCAACAACGAGCAACATAATAGGAAATAGGAAGCAAAGATGTTAGATTTCTAAGTGATGTTTCATCTTCTCAAGCATACGATTCATGGCAGAACCCAACTGATCTTCTGAAAGGAGCAAAAGGTCAGTCTTTCTACATGAGAACATTTAACTGGAAAAGAATTTTCATCCACAGGAAGAAAAAAAACCCTTAACACTCTGTAGTTGTGTTTCACTATGTGTCAGGCAGTTTGCCAGATGGCAGAGGCAGAATGGTATAAAATAAAAAATAGGCCCTTAATTTTATGGAGTCTTTAGCCTCCTAGAGTTCTTCCAGCAGTAAGTGGTAGAGCATGTGTTCAGCCTCCAGATTGCCTACCTTTAAAACCCATGCACTTCACTTCATCTTAACCAAAAGGCCACGAAGCAAAAGCCCACGCACTTGCCCACTGTATTTTTGGAGTAAAAATTACTCCTTCTTGTACATTTCCACCTTAAAGTTTGGGTCTACAACCACATGAGAGCTAAAAATCCTAAATTGTTGCATTCAGTGCTTGTGATTTCCATTGAAAAATGAAGTTGATGGTAATGGTAATAGAAGTGGAATAACTTTTTTAAGTAAAACACAATATTCATTGATATTTATTTTATCTTACTCTAAAGGTTCACATCACTGAGTTCTATATAAATAAGTTACTAAAATTTTGGAGTTCTCGGATTGCTCCATGATTGCCTCGACATAGCAAGCAACACTCTGAACTGCAAAGCGATCATGAGGTATTCTTCTTCTACTTGATGACAAAAATGCATATTCAATTTTTTTTCCCTAAATTACCCAGATAATTTGGCACTGTGGACAGCTTCAGCACAGCTGTCAGACATACTGATGAAAAAAAAAATTACCTGAAAGAAAAGGTGGGGCTTCAGAATGAGTAAAACAAAAGCCATGCCACGAAAGATAAACACACACCCTCCTTTGAAGATTATTGCCAAGTGTCTTTAAAATAATGCCAAAGAAAGCCTCCCATCCAGGTTTACTTTATCCAAAACTCACTCATTCTAACTCTAAATAGACAGGCTGTCACTTCCCGCTCAACAGTTCTACTTTGAGCTTTAAAAAGGTATTAAAGAACATATTGCCTGAATTCAAAGCACTGTTTTACTGCATAGCCTGATTCTTATCTGATGGAGAACAGTCAAGAATGGAATATAAGGTGTCTGGTCACATATTTGAGACCACAAAAGATCAGGGTGGGACAATCTCACAGCATGTCACATGTTCCTCCAGATGATCCATTGAGTACCTTCTTCTTTGAGAAAAAGACAAAGGCATCCCTTACTGGTTGTCACACCTCTATTCTCTGATTAATAGGTTTGTCACTGTGGGAATTTGTCCAGCCTGAAATGTCAGATCATCAAACCCTAGAAAAGCCATATAAATCTCATTTCACTATGTGTACCCAGCATCCTGCCAAAAGAAACTTCAAATTCCTCTGAATCACTCTTCAAGAGCACCAGCCCACAGTGACCACAAAGCATATGCAGTCTCGCCAAGAAAAGCAGCAAGAGAGTAATTCTCCCTGGTAATAATACTTGCTGTGGTAGCAAGCCCTGATCATTGTTCTATTTTAAGAAACTAGGGGAGAGACAAATGCTCAAGAGTGACTGTACATGTCACAAAGGATGATATCTCTAGGTCAAAAATGGAGTACATGACACCTGAAATCCAAACATTAGTCTATTTCCCCCAACCTAAAAACTACTTTAGGTTATAGTATAATAAATTAAGTGATTATATTAAGTCATTTTAGTTAAAAATGGTTCCAACTTGAGCCTAATACCTGCCTATCATTATAGTTTGTAGCCCTTTTAAATTCAGTACCCCCCCCCCCCCCCCCCAAAAAAAACTAGGCAGAAGACATGGAAAAAAACACAACAATCATCCCCTTGGTTCTGGAGTCTGAGTATGACCAGGAAGAGGTGTTTAGTGGTGTTGGTGGGATAGGCAAGTAGAGGGAATTCAGGACTTTATGTCCTAAAAAGGACCAGTAGTGCCCAAGTTCTAAAAGGGACAACAAGAATGAATCTTCCCAATTTCTTTTTAATGAACAAATTCATTGAATTGGATGTCTCTATATAAAATAGTCATGCACTTTTCACTTTGGGGCACTAGAGGGAAACAAAGTAAGAAAAATAATGAAGCCTCATGTATGAAGCTGTTAAAAGAACACTTTTTTTTTTTTCATTTTAATGAATTCTTCTGTTCTTCTGCTGCTTTAGGTGGCAAACAGTATTCAAATGGTAGCCTAGTTTCAAAAAATACCAGTTTGGATTTGATTTCACAATACTTCAAGCCCACTTCACAGGAACAAACCTACAGCCAGAACCTCAGAAGGTCCATTTTCTTTGGTTAAGACAGAAAACAAAAGTGAAGGAGTAAGTCAGGTTTGAGAAGGGTGCGGGTGACACAAGCCTATTATTTAAGGCTTATTTAAATTCCTTTTAGGAAATTATTTTCCCAATTACATGTAGGAACACATTTTTCAATGTTATGAGAATGGGAAGAGGGAGAGGTTTAGAAAACAAACAAACAAAGAAAAAACAGTTGGGTACTATGCTCAGTACTGGGTGACAAAATAAACAGACCTGCACATGAAATCCTGAACCTAAAATAAAAGTTCAAATATTTTTTTTAAAAAGAGCAGGAGGCAGCAATCCACTTCTGACATTAGCTTCCTTTTTAAAGTGCACCAAAAGGGATGTCACTGCTTTCAGCAATGGAAGAAAAAGCAGCACTATAATTTAGTACACACCTTTCATTACCATCTTCTCATATGGAAAAACAGTCCTGGGATTTCTGTTGCTGATGATAATAAATATCAAAGAGCTCTTTGGGGAGCTTCCAGTCTTTACCTCTCCCCTCTATGGTCCATTTCCCTCTTCAGATGGACCAAAATTTCAGGTGGGGGAAGTCTTATCTTCTAACTAGTGTACCAGTGATTATTTTTAATCATGTTTTATATGTGAAAATTTTTATGGTTAGTTTAATACTGAGATGAGGATAATGTTTGAACTTGAACTTGTCATACCCCTCAATCCAATCAATTTTCAAATCTTATTGAGAGGAAGAAACCCCACTGGGTTCCTATTAATTTATTCAAAGCACCGTTGAAGTAATACTTGATTTTAGAATGTATATATGCAATGTGTATCTGTGTGTGTGTGTGTGTTATAGATTATTTTTTAGTGCCAGATATTGTTAGAAAAGAAAAACAAAGGGGTAAATTGTTTTCTTATGTACGTTGTCATTATAAAATGAAAATATATGTATTTTAGTACCTCTGTAAATTTGGTATTTATTTGCAAAGCTGAATGAGTATAAACCTAGTCCTTCGTCCTTTCCGAGTCTTTAAATCTGGAGGTTTACAAATTCAGTGGTGTTTGGTGCCTCTAAAATTTTTATATAGCAATAGATTCTGAAAAAGTAATCCTGAGTGATAGTAATGACTTTGAAAATATAATATTGTGCTTAATTTTTATCTATTTGCTATTACTTTTTATCTATGTTACCTACTTTTTATCTGTTACTTTTATCTATTTATCTATTACTTTTTATCTATTTTATCTACTTTTTATCTATCTTTTTATCTATTTGTTAAGTTTCAAAACTTAACAGCTCTTATCAAGTCTATGGGTTATTAGAATTAAAATAGCAACAATAATAATAATGGAAGCATTTTATCTTTTCATTTTCAGGTTTTGTGTTTGAGATACTCAAGTAATAGACACAGAAATGCAGCAAGTCATGGCCTATAGAAATTTGTCTTAAACAAAAAAAAAGATGTTATAAGAACATATTGCAAACACACTTAACAGTATATACAGTTATTGCTGGAACGTAAGCTCCGCAAGCGAGCATGGCAGCTTTGATTGCATTATGATCGCAAGGATAGCGATGAGCACAAGGCGGGGCACTCAATTTTGCCTGAATAAATGTCAGTAAGGTTTGACCAATGGAAAATAGAAGATTTGTCCTCACTTTGAAACAGAAATCATCCCTAACAACTAAAGAAAATCAACTGAGAAGTTTAAATTGCATAAATTCTGGATGACTCCCTTAACAGGCTAGTCTGAACTAACCAGTGAGGGTACCCTGGAAAATGGACTGATCACTGAAAGCCTCATATCTGACCCTATGGGAGAGGGCATGGGAGCCATTGAAAAATTCAGTAGGAAAGATCGTTAATATGATCTTTAATCATATTAAAATTTAATATGATTAAATCCCATTTTGGATATAAACTGAATTTACTCTAATTTTGTAGATAAGAAAACGGATTTGCTCTAATTTTCACAGAGGTAACTGGCAGAGATGGAACTTAATCTCCATCTCTCTGAACCCAAAACTTGTGGGCTGAACCGCCCTTCTAGATCAAGAGCATTTAAGCCAAGGTTGGGAGCAATATATGGGATGTAGTAACTTAAACCGTGACGGCGTTTTATTTTCTCAATAAAGCCCAGAACAAGTGCCAAAAGTAATGAAACAGTGAAGACAGAATTAGGAAACATGCAATTTTTAGCAGGTTGGTTGGAACAGATAGTGAGAGCATTACCCTGACCTAGTTACATCTAAAATGCAAATGGAATACACGATGTCAAATATGTCTTACCTCAATGCTTTTCTAAGGCTTTTGTCATAAAGAAAATTCTAATTCAGCTAAAATTGGCAGGGGTAGCGGGGGCACAGAGCAAGATTCCACATTTCTTATAAGCTCCTGGATGGTGCCAATCTACTGGTCCACAGACCAATCTTTGAGTGGCAAAGCCTTACCTGATTCATGTTTGAAATATCAGGTAAGAACTACATCCCTCTCCTTTGCTGAAGGAAGGTTTGGTACCTGAAGCTTTTCAGGTTTTACCCTCTTGAAGCAGGTAGGGCAATAGCCAGTTGTCCCTGAAATCCAATTAATCACAACAGCCCTAAAGTGAAATTTTGGAGATAAGAAATGGCATGGCCAGGCACGGTGGCTCATGCCTGTAATCCCAGCACTTTGGGAGGCCAAGGCGGGCGGATCACAAGGTCAGGAGTTAGAGACTAGCCTGGTCAACATGGTGAAACCCAGTCTCTATTAAAAATACAAAAATTAGCCAGGCATGGTGGCGGGCACCTGTATTTCCAGCTACTTGGGGGGCTGAAGCAGGAGAATTGCTTGAAACCGGGAGGCAGAGGTTGCAGTGAGCCGAGATCATGCCATTGCACTCCAGTCTGGGCGACAGAGCAACACTCCATCTCCAAAAACAAACAAAAAAAGAAATGGCATTTAGGTGGAGTGATAATTACACAAATATTCCAGCACACCTCCCTTTTGATTTTCTTTTTTTAACCTGGCTTATTCCCACAAATTATCACCATTCACAAAACTAGAATATAAACGTGACAGTAATGGAATTTATTACAGCATAATGGTAGAAAGTGCTAAGAATCATTATTTTTCCATTCATGTTGGGTTCCACTATGAAGGAACACACCATATTTTTTTTCTGATGTGTGATTTCCCCACCTGGCTCCTTTTAAATACAACAATTCAGTTGTAGTTACATTAGCATTTTCCTTATTCTTTAAGGAGAATTTATTAAGGGCATACATGTGTCAAACTGTATACTAAGTGTTTAAACTGTTTTACTCTCCTCTCAATAACCCTATGAGATAACTACTGCTATTTTTTCCATTTTAAAGATGAGAAAATTGGCCAGGTATGGTGGCTCATGCCTGCAATCTTAGCACTTTGGGAGACCGAGGCGGGTGAATCACTTGAGGTCAGGAGTTCAAGACCAGCCTGGCCAACATGATAAAACCCCATCTCTACTAAAAACACAAAAATCAGCTGGGCGTGGTGGCACATGCCTATAATCCCAGCTACTTGGAAGGCTGAAGCAGGAGAATCGCTTGAATCCAGGAGGAGGAGGTTGCAGTGAGCCGAGATTGCACCACTGCGCTCCAGCCTGGGTGAGAAACAGAGTAAGACTCTGTCTCAAAAAATAATAATAACAATTAATTTAAAAAATAAAGATGAGAAAACAGAGGTTTAAGTGGATACAGGAGCTTTTTCAAGGTAACATAACTGATAAGTCAGTGTTCCCTGAATGCAAAGCCTGAGCCCTTAGCCATCGTGCCCTGGTAGTTCCTTTTCTGCATGAAGAGTATAAAAATTCAAATTTTCAAATTTTATTTTGAATGTTTGTGAAAACAAGTTTGTGGGTCTATTTTACAAGATATTCCCAAGCCCAGAAGGCATTTCTGGCTTACTGTGGGAAATAATGCTATCCATCATGGACTTTATCACCAATAATCCTAAGTGTTCCTGACTTTAATTTGCATGATGATTATTTCTGACCATGTGCATGTGTGTTCCTGCAGGGAATCCCTTCACTCTGTGCTTCTATCAGCTCCGAATTTAATTTGTAGCTGCAGCTGCCATGATGAGTGCCCCTGCAGCCAACTATTCCATCCTGGACTGTGTCTCCATAATGGCGAGTACATGAGAACATAGGTTTTGTTATTGTTATTTACATCATGCAAATAGGACTTAGAATGAATCACAGAACCTCTTACCTTTCACCTGGATCATTAGGTATTATGAAGACATAGCTATATCACTTGAAGCCTTCTGAAATGGGCTGAAATAGAGAAGTGGAAATCCAGAAGACAAAGACACTCCGGTGGGACAAGCAATTCAGAAAGCTCCAAGCGATGCCCAGTAGCCCAGAAAAGCATAATGGTTCAGCAGGAAGTAGCAAATGGATGTCTTCACATCAGAGACAGTAACGGAACAATCAGGTGAATGTAAAACTAGATGCCATCAGAGACAGATGGTTACAGGACCTCAGAGAAAGTGTGACGACACTTGTACCCCATAGAAATGATGAGAGCTTTGCCGCTAAATAACCTATCTACTGAAGCTCAAAGCAAGAGCTTGGTTTTTTGCTTTTTTTAAAAAAAGATCAAAGTTTATCATCAAGTAAAGGATGTGAGATGGAAAATCATTAAGTGACCTGATTCTGAGCCTCCAAACAGTAGACCTGAATTTACTTGCTTGAATGTCTTCCAGCTGAGAACGGAGGGAATCCTCCAGTCAGGCATGTATCTGCGGAGTGCACTGCACTAATTTAATAGATAGGAGCTTAGGAAGTCAAGCAGATCCCTAAAACTATATCTTCTTTACTTGAACTTCTAACTCATTTATTGAAGCAAATGAGCTCCTTTGATGATAATTAATACTGTGTTTTAAGAAACTGAGCAATTGGAGATGGCTGTGACATCTCAGATGAACATTCAAGTGCATGTTGCATTGTAACTGTCCTCCAGGTTCACTTATAGTCACCCTAGTCCTAAGCTAGCAAAGGCCTCTATTTGTCCCAAAATATCTGGTCTCCCTCCTTCCTGGGCACATGGCTGTGCGGAATGAAGAGAGTACAGTCCTCAGTTTCCTTTACTGATAGGCATTGCCCTGTGACTAAGTTCTGGCCAGTGGGATGTGAGTGGTGTTGGGTTGAAGCACCAAAAAGTGTCCTTCAATGCTGGGAGCATGCATCCCTTTCCTTGTCTCCCTTCCCTTTTTCCCAATGTTTGGCATGAGAATACGATGGCTTGACTTCAAGAATGGAGACCACAAGTAGAGAAACAGCAAGACAGAAGCCTGGGTACTTCAGCACATCAAGAAACAGAACTGCCTGCCATGAAAGACATGAAATACTTATATCCAGGCATTAACAGGAGAGAGAAATTAACTTCTTTCTTGATTAAAATGCTGTCATTTGAGTTTTATTGATAGTTGCAAATAAACCCAATTCTAAGTAATTCACTGAATCATCATCTTCACAGAGGTCATAATCAATTAAAAAATAACATACTGGCTGCTTCATTGACTAATGCTAAGAGGTCACAGTGGCTGTTGAAGTACAAAGTGATGGAAATGAGGCTGAATCTGTGGAAAATCAGGTTTCAGACAATAAGTTTCAGTCATCTAGCATTCTGTTTAGTGCAACACACAAGTTAGGCAGCAATATTAACATTCTCAAAATAAAGCATATTTACCTTCACCACTGTTTCTTTAAAATGTTTGTCACAGTCCCCAAATTGTCTTATCTAGACATAGATAAACATTGGACAATCTTGATACTTCTTGCTTAGTACAAAGAGTATTTTGTACTTCCCTTTTCAGTTCCACTCACTTATCATTGTGATAAATGAGTGGAACCCAAGGGGGAAACATTAGTAAGTAGGAAGCCAGGAAACTCTCCTACTGAAAAAGAAAAGCGTTTG
The DNA here is from genome assembly GCF_009761245.1 of Sapajus apella. Lineage (NCBI taxonomy): Eukaryota > Metazoa > Chordata > Mammalia > Primates > Cebidae > Sapajus > Sapajus apella. Next base: position 24,089,656 of record NW_022436949.1, on the reverse strand, counting down.
TGGACCATAAAATGAGAACGGTTACATTAATCTTTTTCTTGTAGCCAGTGAAAGAATAACGATGCTTTAATCAGTGGTTAGATGATTCTCTGCAAAATTGTGGAAAAAGTAAATTAATAATTGATACACACCACCCTTCTGGGTAGACTCTTCCTATTATTTTCTAGCAAACTCAACAGTTCTCAACACTAATGTCTTTATGGTGTCCCTTGGCTGCCCCCTCTATACACACACACACACACACACACACACACACACACGCATGATATGATTCCATTCTCCAGATCTTTCATCTCATCTCATTAACACAATAGGAGCTGACACAGTCTTTATATATTAGCTCATTCGACCCTATGAATACATGACTACGAGGTGTTCCTATTATCCCCACTTCAAAGATAATAATGTGAGCCACAGAACTAGTAAATTGTGGAGCTAGAGTTCAAATGCAGGTAGTTTGGTTCAAAGGGAGTTTGTTTGCAGATATATCCCATTCCCTTAAGAATATTTGCAATATAAAAATGGCAGGTGTTAGTTACCAGATAACATCTGCCAGGAAACACAACTCCTAAGCCTGGCTAAAATGTGTCTTTTCAAGGAGGATCAATAATACAGAACTAAGCAGGCTAATGGAGGAATTTAGGGGGACAAGGATGTTCTGTACCCCTCAAAAAATCACACTCTTTAGGTAGTCAACCAAGCAGTACAAGCTGAGCTTCGATTAGAATTCTATGTGTAACTATGCTTCAGCTATTACGATACAATACAGATGTTAGAAAGTAAGTTAATTTTAACATTTTTAAAAATTGAGATTAATAAGAATAAATTCTGCTCTGCTTGAGCCTAATATAGTCAAACTTTCAAATGGATTTCATTTGCCCTTTATGAAGCCCAAGTCCCTGATTTTAAGAAATTGCTGGAATTTTATTATTTCCAGCTTAGTACTGAACTGCTGTTCTTAATACCATTTATACTTCCTTGTCATTTTCACTCCACCATTGATTATTTTTTCTCTGTACAGCAATCCTTTTGAATCTGGCAAATACAAACATTAAAAAGGCTTTTTAAGCTGGCCAAGTGCCACATGCCTATAATCCCAGCTACTTGAGAGGCTGAGGTGGGAGGATCACTAGAGCCCAGGAGTTCAAGACCAGTCTAGGCAACACAGAGACCTGCATCTCCAAAAAGGAAAAAAAAAAAAGGCTTTTTATTTATTATAATCATGACATACTCAGTTTCTGATTTCTCATGCTGAGTTACACAGTAAAGATATGTCCAGGGAAGGTACTCCTTATAAAGTAACATATTTATAACAAGAACTAATATTTTATATTCTATGAGATGGATTTTTTTCTCTGTTTGCAGATGAGGAAAGTGATGCTTAGTGAGTTTTCATATATCATCCAGGATTAACCAGTGGGTAAGAGCAGGAATCAGAACTCACCCAAATCACCCAACTGCAACTTTGTGCACTTTCCATAATGCTGCAGAGCCATGTCTTTGCTGGATTTAATGGTACCATGGTAGTCAGAGTACGAAGAGGTCCATGAATTATACCTTTGAGATTTTAATGAAAATCACAATTCCATATATGAAAACTCACCTTAAAAAATATCCATGTTTCTTAAACACGTTATGTTCTCTGCCATCTCTGGCCAATACGCGTTTTTTTGGTACCAACCACCCACCCCTGCATCTGTAGGAAACTGGGCAACTGCCCGACCACACCTGATGAGAGACAGCAGCCACGTGGTGATTTCACCTCCCACCCCAACAAGCAGGAGCGTACTGAAGGAAGGCACTTCTCTAAGGGCAGCCAATCCACTGGCGTTCCAGAAACCAACACCAACGTAACCCAGCTTAAAAAGATGAACGGTACCAAAGAAATTCCTCTCCTGAGAGGGTGGGACTGAGTTAGCAGCAGGGTAAAAAGTATCAGGAGAAGCATGATGGTCCACAGGGAAGCTGAAGTTATGCGGAAATAAAAATCAAACATGTAAGTCATAAGAGCTACCATTTATATGGTACTTACTGTGTGCTTCACATTCTTAATTTATTGACCTTGTGAAGAAATTGTTGTGATTAACAGCTTCCCACCTGCCACCATTTTACTGATGAGAACACAGAGTCCCAAAGGAATTAAGAAACTCATCCAAGGTCACATAGCTTGGGAGCACAAGATCAAAAGCCAGGCGCTGAGGCTTCACTGCCAAATTTAATTTCATATAAAGACAGCCTAGTATATAGACATAGAGAAGATAGTAAATGACACACGCAAAGAAAAGCAGAAAGTCTCCAGAGAGAAAGATGCAGACCGTGACACAGCACGCAGTACCCCAAGAGGCCTCCAGCTCTCAGCTACACTTTAGCTCCTCTCAGATTCCTGTGAAATCCCTGATTACTTCCTCATGTAGGACAGCTTAAGTGCCTCTGTTCCTTGTAGATAAGAGATTCCTAAATAAAACGATATGATTTATTTTGATATTTTGTAAATATAATACCCAAAGGTGCTAAAGTTCTATCACTGTATATTTCTTATCTGAGGTAAAGATTGGATCTCTTCTAGATTTATGATCCAATAGGACAGATAAGATAGACCAACATGGACACAAGAGAAACATTTATAATTGCAAGAGTGCAATGAGATTATGATGTAGATAGGAGTTAAAGAAACTGAATAAACTCAAAACTGTTGAGCATAAATCATGAGGACCTCCTGAAAAAATATAATCGCAAGAGTGCAATGAGATTATGATGTAGATAGGAGTTAAATTTTGCACGTTCTTCACATGTACCCCAAAACCTAAAATGCAATAAAATAAATGGGGAAAAATAAAAATAAAAAATAATAATAATAAAAAAGAAACTGAATAAACTCAAAACTGTTGAGCATAAATCATGAGAACCTCCTGAAAAAATAAGGCATGAGTTGGGATATAACAGAAGATAGGAATATGTTTGTTTAAAATACAATTTGAATCACAGTGAGTGGAATACTTTTTGCCTCAATAGAGAGGAGGAAAAGGCATTCAGAAGGTTGGAAGAGAGTGTGTGTGTGTGTGTGTGTGTGTGTGTGTGTGTGTGCGCGCGCGCGCGCGCGCGGA
>NW_022436949.1:24071309-24086452 GCF_009761245.1 Sapajus apella | reverse complement strand
TCAGAAGGTTGGAAGAGAGTGTGTGTGTGTGTGTGTGTGTGCGCGCGCGGATGTGTGTGACTGCACACACCAGCTACCAGAAAGTACAGGAAAAAAATGAGAGCAGAAAATTAAAAAAAAAAACATCAGGCGTTTTACCTAGAGGTTCAGGTGTTGAACCCACACAAGAACTCAGTCCAGGATGATGAATTTCTATGGTCTTCTAAAAATCTGATATGTTTTTAGCTGATGCTTTAGTAATAGTATTTAAAACAAATATAATATTTTATGTTTATAACACCACCATTAAATTCCCGTTTTGTGACTTTTTTTTTTTTTAGATGGAATCTCACTCTTGTCACCCACACTGGAGTGTAGTGGTGCAATCTGAGCTCACTGCAACCTCCACCTCCTGGGTTCAAGTCATTCTCCTACCTCAGCTTCCCGAGTAGCTGGGATTATAGGCACCCACCACTACACCCAACTAATTTTTATATTGTTCGTAGAAACAGGGTTTCAACATGTTGACCAGGCTGGTCTCAAACTCCTGACCTCAGGTGATCCACCCCCTCGGCCTCCCAAAATGCTGGGATTACAGGCATGAGCCACCTCGCCCAGCCCATTTTGTGACTTTTAATGAAATAATCAAGCAGACTGAAGTCAAATGCCTTCTTACTCAGTGTCTTCTAGCTATAGTATGCCTTCCCTGCTGTCCAATGTGCAAACACATACTAGGCATTCAACAATAAATGCATGTGAACTGAATAAATAAACATTAGGGTTATCTCCTCATTCAAATATGATATCATATCTATAAAATTTAGAATCCCATACACAATTTTTTTAATGAGTTGTCCAGTGTCATGTCTTAAGAAATCATAAAATTCTTTGCTTATCAACCTGCTTTCTGCCTTCTCACCAGACTATCTATTCACATTGAATCATGAGTTTTTATAATCACAAAAGAGATGTTACAATATAAATTTTTAGTTATTTAAGCAGATTAGGTTTTGCCCTAAAGTGTCAACAATGCTATTTTTGCACAGAGATTCCAAATAACAACCCTGTACTATCTAACCTATAAATTCCAAATGTGATGGATTTGAAAAACTATAATACCAAATGTACAAACTAAAAACACTAGTAATGTAAAAAGAAAATAATAATAAATTATAACTGCCCACTCTAAGGGCAATTGTCAGAAGATAAAATTCAGAGTCCTCTTTGGTGTGTCAAGGACCTGTATCGTCAACCTACAGAAGAAAGCTTCTGTTTTACTGTTTCTCAGGGGATTTATACTCTCTTCATGTCTGCTAATATATTCCAACCACAAAAGAAGACATTCAGGATGAAAATTATAGGAATAAATAAAGATTTATGCATTGACAAATGAGCATTAGCACATGCAATTTTTACAAAGCTAAGTGAACCATTAAGTACCTCTCGGAAGCTTTGTTATGATTTCAGTACAGATGAGCAGGCCAAAGAAAAAATTAAAAACAAAGATCAATGTCATAAGATATTTCAGTATATTATAAAGCTATAATACGTAACATATTCATATTTGCTGAAAAAATATAAACAAACAAAACCTTGACCATATCATGGATTTAAATTTTCAAAGTTAAAAGATTTAAATTTTAAGTCCAAACCTTTTTTAGAAAAAGGAAAAAATTTGAAGTATTAGAAAAACTGACATAAAATCTTTTGAACACTATGTCAAACAATTAAATGAGAAACTTGAAAAAACATCTGCAGCATTTTAATAAAGTGTTAATTCATTTTAAACAGACACAGATAGAACTGCATGAAGACACTTAATGCCCAGAACTGCATGCTTAAAAATGGTTAAAATGGTGTATTTCATGTTTTATGTTTATATTTTAATCACGATAAAAAATATACACATTTGCAAATTCACTAGGAAAATACTAGGAACCTAATATATTCATTGGAAAGAGATGGCTAGTTACTTCAAAAAATAAAACATCACTTATCAAACGTTTGGGAAAGTGATCAACCTCATGGATAATTACTGTCAAAAGCAGTACAGTACTATGGTGGTCTATCAAAAACATATGTCCTGCAAAGGTTTTCAAGGAACTAAACCCAACTATAGGGTGTGGTGTTGTAAAATGGGTACATTCCGATATAGATCCCTTCCTGATGGGACCACAACCTGTCATAACGTCTTTAGAAGCAATTGACATACTTTAGAGGGTATTACCGTGGGTGTGTTGGATTGTTACTCAACAGCCATTTCTCTTAGTCTAAAATAATTGACTAAAATAGCTTCCTAACCTGCTAAACTGCAAAATCCGGAAAGCCGAAACTCCATTTTCCGGACTCCCTGGTAGCTGCAATTCTGACATGGTTCGAGTTGGTACAAGTCAATGCCTCTTAGTGAGATTTGGGAGGAGACACGAGACGAGGCCTTTCTTGTCTACCTGGCATTTCTTTTGGCAAGCATAAAGGTAGAGGCACTTGGGTTTATGATGACAGAGTTAAGAGAAATACAGTGTCCCTTCACTTTATTTCCACATGTCAAATCTGAGGGATCCATTTGCTGGCATGAGTTTCAGCCAGCATGGTGTGGTTCTGCATCCTGCAGTGCTCGTGGTCACTTTTCAGTTCAGCAGGTGGCTTCCCGACCATTCATCAATGAAGCATCAATGTGCTTGCTGGCCCAATTCAGAGGAAAGCATAGAGAATTATTCCTGGAAATTCAGTCTAGCTTTTCTTCCTGGATTCTGTAAGGTTTTTAATATCTTATAATAAATGTTTTTTAATTCTCCATGGCTTTATTTTCTGACTGAACCCCAGTTGAAATATGCATCAAAAATGTTTTAAATATTTATATTTGTGGCCTAATTAGCCACTTCTGAAATTTTAACCTATAGAAATAATACTTCAGATGGATAAGGTTTGTAAGCAAAAATATGTACTATAACATTATTATTTCAACAATGGAGACTAATTAAAGCACTGTTTTTCTGCTTTTATTCCAAAGGACAATGAAAATTACTGTCAAGTGTGAACAGAGGAGTGGTATTTTCTGACGTGCTTTTAAAAATCATCAATCCTGTGCCAAGAACAGAATGATTATTATTTTTGAAGCCAGGTGGTGGATTCAGAGGAGTGTACTCCAGTCTTCTTTCTACATTTGTGTACATTTGAAACTTTCCATAATAAAAAATAAAAGAACAAATCTCATGCAAAATTAAATGTAATTCCAACTATGTTAAGAACACTCTATGTAGGAAAAAACATAGGAAAAATACCTTAAAATTTTGAGGTGGTTGTTATTATACATTTGATTATCTTTCCTGTGATCAACAGAATTCTAAGGACCCACAACTATATATCGTTCCCGCCAGGCACAGTGGCGCATGCCTGTAGTCCCAGCTACTCGGGAGGCTGAGGTGGGAGGATCGCTTGAGCCCAGGAGTTCTGGGCTATAGTGCGCTATGCCGATCGGGTGTCCACACTAAGTTCAGCATCGTTATGGTCACCTCCCGGGAGTGGGGGACCACCAGGTTGCCTAAGCAAGGGTGAACCGGCCCAGGTCAGAAATGGAGCAGGTCAAAACTATATATCATTCCCCACCCCCCACTTGAGGGTTGGCTGGTCCTGTGAATATTATGGAATATCATTCCTGTGATTATATTTTGTTATATAGTAAATGTGAAGGGATTTCACAGAGGTAACCAAAGTCCCTACAATTGACTTTGAGTTCCAGAGTGGGACTGATTACCCAGAGTGTGTCTGACCTACACAGGTGTGTCCTTTGACAGGGGTCAAAACCTTCCCTGAAAAAAGAGACTTCTGTAACCTAGCGCAAACAAGCCACCATGAGTTCTACAGCTGCAGAAAATGAATTCTGTCACCACAACCTTGGCTTGGAATGGGACCCCAAGCCTCCTATGAGACCATCGCTCTGGCCAACACCTTGAGCACAGCCTTGAGAAACTCTGAGCAGGGGACCCATCTAAGCCATGACAAAATTCCCGACCCAGAGAAGCTGTGAGATAATAAATGTATATTGCTTTAAGCTAATAAGTCTGTGGTGATTGGCCATGCATCTGTAGAAAACTAACACATTTCCTTTTCACTTTTCTGAATTTTCTAGATTATCTGTAATAAACGTTTATTTTATAATAGAGGGAAAAACTTTTTATAAGAAAAATTAAAGAGAATTAATGTGGATAATTCAAGCTATGTATTCCAGAAAAGAGAACTGACATTGTTCTTAATGTTATTAATGAAGAACTGCATTAAATAAGAGGAAATCTTGTCTTTGTACTTTAACGCTCTGGATCAAATCCAAAGTTATCCAGCTCAAGGGCAAAAGTGAACACACTCCGTATAATTGAACTAGTGGGTTCTGAAACAAATGTGCTGAAAGATAAGCCTTTGTAACAGTCATTCTTCTCTTGCTATAGTAAGAGTCACTGAAACCATCCTGAATAAACAGATTTTAATTTTGGTTTAGACTCCAACACTCAGCAGGCTACCCACTGATTAATGATGATAAAACTGAACAGAAAGGGAAGCCATTCATGAAACAAACAATATAACCATCAATCAAGCTCACAGCTGATAATATTCAGATACTGAATAGTACTTGACTCTCTAGCACCACTCCACGGAGACCTGCTGAGCAGCTAAGCGGTTTAAAATTAATATCCAAATGATCAGTGCAAGGGTTCACGGTGTCAGTGGGGATGAGGACTCAAGGATATAATGCAGTATTTACTGATCATCCATGATGAGCTAATTTCTCTACAATGCAAGCTTAATTTAAATCCTGTATTAGGATTTTTTTTAGGATTGAAGCTTCTATATTAGAAGCACAAATACTTCTTTCTCTGACACACATCTGTCTCCTGCATCTGTTGTATGGGCAAGTTAAATGGAGACCCTTGCATCTCTTAAGTCCCTACTGATAAAATTTTCATTCCTTCAGCCAAATAAGGTTGTTCTTCATTTACTACTTTATGTATTTGGTGTTGTGATTTACTATCACAAGAATCTCAGCCCTACTTCCCTCTATTCTAATCCCAATTTGCTCCATGAGAAATGAAGAATTCCTCACTCCTCATCCCACCCCAATTTATTTTTTCCAGGGTATTAAATCACCACCTGACACATCACATACTTCCCTTATTAATTTGTCTTCCTCTAAAATTTTCACTCCACTAAGGCAGAAATTTTGGGTTGGTTGGCTCACTAATATATTACCAGACCCCAATGTCTGACACATAGTGGACAATCAATAAATCTTGTTTAAATGAATGAATGGATGAATGAATTGTTCCTCCAGGAACTAGCTTAACTCTAGTTTAACTCTGAGCAACTATTGTATTACCCCTGAAAGGTCTAGACATTTCTCTTTCCCAAGGCACAGTAATCCCAATAGCTGAAGGTCCCTTTGTAGAAAGCTGGAAGAAATATGCTTATGTGATATGAACACAGAATTCTTTCTCAAGAGTACCTAGCCTTCCTTTTAGTATCTGAAATTTAAGTTTGGAAATTGGGTAAGAGGCCAACACTTTCTTATGTGGTAATTGAAGTTAGGTCCCTGATGACCATACCTAGAGCTTTTGGATTTTGGTTGGTGTTCGTATTATTTTATAAATCAAATATTCTCTTGCTGAGTTATGCATATAATTTATTTCTAGACAGCCATCTATGAACCAGGAAGCAGACTCTCACTAGACAGCAAATCTGCCAGTGTCCTGACCTTGGGCGTCCCAGCCTCCAGAACTGTGAGAAATAAATTTCTGTTGTTTATGAGCCACCCAGTTTAATGCAGTTTGTATTGCAGCCTGAAAGAACTGAGACAATTACAAAATGACAGGTGTCATATTCTGCATTACACTGGACTCTAAAAGACCACCAAGGGTGAATTGCCCCAAGTGTGCATCACTATTATAAACAACTCAATAAACGTTTCAACTATCTGAACTAAGTCAACCCAAGGAAAAACAAGTGGCAGTAACCGGAAAGAATAAAATAGTAACAAGAGTAAGTATTTCTTGTATGCATAAAAAAAATCATCCTACTAACATTAGCTCTGAGTTAATAGTAATGCAGTATGAAATATTTTAAAGCATATATAACTTTCTCTTTACTCATTCACAGTAATGAGGAATACACCCACTAGATGATTAACTTCCTAAAGTATAAATCTGATCATTTCATTGTCTTCCTCCGATTCTCCACTGATTCTCAAAATAGACCCCTAGACCTATGAGAATGGAGAGTATACATGAAACACAGGTAAATGAAACCTGATTTAATTTTTTTAAATTTATTTTACACTTAATAGGCGCTTGAAAATAGTGGGTTTTTTTTCTACTGTCACAAGCAAATATTAAAGATTCTATCACCAAATGATAGAAGGAAAAATGCCCTCCTCCCACAGTATTGATTGATGGTCAAACATTGATTGAAAATATAATTCAAACAATTCTCCTCCCACAGCATGACCTTGAGAGGAGTTCTCAAGTTCTCCTCTCACAGTATGACCTTGGCAAGTCGCTTGACATTTCCAAGTTCAGTTCCTACATTGCAAAATGAAGAAATTGGACAAAATCCTTTCCAGCTCTGAAAGGCTGTCAACTCTACTTTGACAATGTCCACTCACTCCATGCTCCACCTCCACCTAAAGTGGGCTCCATTTCTATTTGCCTTGATCAATCAAGGTAATCAGCCAAAGGAAATAAAACATAAATTGTAAAGCTGCCAATTCTAGGTCATATAAGCAAAAACAATCTAGTTACTCAGCATTTCCATAGTGCTTTATTATATTTTCAAACAATGTTTGGCCATCAATCAACACAAACCATAGTCATAAACCATCAAAGAAGACACAGAGACCAATGAAATTAATATTGACAAAACTCACCCAACAGGCCAAAAGCAGAGAAAATTACATGTTAACATTGTGAGTGAACGATCATACTCTGTGACCCACACACATTTTTAGTACAGAGTTGTATAACATAACACTCAGATAACAGAAGGACATCACAATGTGGATTTGACCCTTCTCATGGGGTGCTCTTCTCCTCTCTTCCACGCTCACACTGGCTTACCTGGAGCTGGGAGGATGATGACTATCACTTTTCTACCTGACAGCCAGGAAGCACTATTCTGACCCTCCCACACATCCCTCCTTTTTACAATTAAATAATTCATTCACCCTACCCTGAGCATTTGTTAGCCATGCCAATGTTCACATCACCTCAAATAAATCAGTAACTCAATGCCCCGCTCTGACAGCCATTTCCCCTATGGCCATTGCCTATCTAGCCTCAGCTCTTCCTTGTTCTGCTCCAGGCATACAGCCTCTCTTCCCCCTCACACATGGTGGATGCCTCAGAGCATCCTCTCTCCCTCCTCTGCTCCTCCTTAGACTCTGCCACGCCTTGTGTGTCTGCCAGCTCCACCTCTGTCACTACTCGCTCCTCCAGCCCTAGTGGCCCCCATCATGGCTCAGCCTTCCCCGAACCTGGTGCTTTATCTTATTATGTAGGACTCCCTCAGGATCTCATAGCAGCAACCCAGCGGCTTTGGTCTGGCATCCCCTACACCCACTTCCCTCTTTTTATTAAAATCTCAACCAGGGGGAGCAGAGCAAGATGGCAGAATAGAAGCCTTCAATGATTGTCACCCCTCCTCAAGGAAGGACACCAACTTATCAACTATCTACAGACAAAAAAAAGTAACCTCATAAGAACCAAACCTCAGATGAGCACTTGTAGTACCTAGTTTTAATACTGTATCATTGAAAGAGGCACTAAAGAGGTAGGATAAACAGCCTTGAATCACCAACACCACCTCTCCGCCATCCTCCAGCAGCTGCAAATCAAAACTACAGTAAGATATCATCTCACTCTGGTTAAAATGGCTTTTATCCAAGGAACAGGCAATAACAAATGCTTGTGAGGATGTGGAGAAAAGGGCTTCTTCATACACTGTTGGTGGGAATGTAAATTAGTACAACCACTCTAGAGAACAGTTTGGAGGTTCCTAAAAACCTAAAACTAGAATTACAATATAATCTAGCCATCCCACTGCTGGGGATATACCCAAAAGAAAGGAATTAGTTTATCAAAGAGATATCTGCACTGCCATATTTGTTGCAACACTGTTTACAATAGCTAAGATTTGGAAGCAACCTAAATGTCCATCAACAGATGGACAGAAAATGTGGTACTTATACACAACAATGTACTAGTCACATTAAAAAAATGAGATGCTGTCATTTGCAACAACATGGATGGAACTGGAGATAATTACATTAAGTGAAAGAAGCCAGGTACAGAAAGACAAACATCACATCTTCTGACTTATTTGTGGGATCTAAAAATCAAAACAATTGCACTTACGGAGATGGAGAATAGAATGATGGTTACTGAAGCCTGGGAAGGGTAAGTTGGGAAGGGGGAATGGGAACTGTTAATGGGTATAAAAATAATAGTAAAAAGGAATGAATAAGACTAGTATTTGATAGCACAACAGGGTGGCTATAGTCAATAATAATTTTATTGTACATTTAAAAATAACTAAAAGTATAATTGATTGTTGTAACACAAAGGATAAATGCTTGAGATGGCTATCCCATTTTCCATGATTTGATTATTACACATTGCATACCTGTATCAAAACACCTCATGTACCCCATAAATATATACACCTACTATGTACCCACCAAAACTAAAATTAAAAATTAAAAAAATATGAACCAGATTAAGAGTGACACTATTGGGCAGTGACCACACCTTAATCTGGGGTAAGGAAATAAGCTGTGGAATTTTAAAATAAAACTTTTTATCTTAAATAATAGTAACCTACTAGGGTTGACACCTCTGAAAATTAATAATTAAGTTTTTCAATGAAAATATAATGAAATCATGGTTTATTCAACAGATATTGAGTGCCTCATATGTCCTGGAAATGAAAAGATGAAAAAGACATATTTTTAAACTCAAAAAGTATAGAGCCTACAAAGAGAGGTAGATGTGCAAGAAGCTAAATGGTGATCACATAGTTGCTGAAGTAGAGGCATGATTTACGTGGAAGAAAATACACAAGGTGCCGCTCTCACATAGCTCCACTGTGCATGGTATTTACTGCAAGATCTTAAAATCATGGTTTGCGTCTGTGTTTCTCCCTTTAGATTATAGGCTTTTGAGAAACCAACCCATGTCTGTGACATTTTTGATATCTCCAGCATCTAGGAAATATTACGCCTTGCATATAGTAATCACTCAATAAGTGTTGACCTAAATAGAAAATGAACTGCATTGTTAGTTCTACCTAAGATAGAGGGAATATTCATGGATGGATTTTCAGAAGAGATAACATCTGAGATAGATCTTAAAAGATAAATTGGATAGTACTGAAAATCCTAGCCAGAGCAACCACACAAGAGAAAGGAATAAAAGATATTCAAACAGAAAGAGAGGAAGCCAAACTATCTCTCTTTGCAGACTATGTAATTTTATACCTAGAAAACCCCATAGTCTCTGCCCAAAAGCTGCTAGATCATTTGATAAACAACTTCAGCAAGGTTTCACCATACAGAATTGATATACAAAAATTAGCAGCATTTCTATACACAAACAACATCCAAGCTGAAAGGCAAATCAAGAATGTAATCTCATTCACAATAGCCAAAAATATAAATAAATAAGTAAAATACTTACGAATACAGTTCATCAGGAAGATGAAAGATCTTTACAACAAGAATTACAAAACACTGCTCAAAAAGAAATCACAGACAATACAAATGAAAAAACATTCTATGCTCATGGATAGGAAGAATTAACATGATTAAAATGGTCATACTGTTCAAAGCAATTGACAGATTCAATGCAGTTCCTACTAAACTACCAATCGCATTGCACAGAATTGAAAAAAAACCTATTGTAAAATTTATATGGAATCAAAAAAGAGCCCAAACAGCCTAAGCAATTCTAATAAAGAGAACAAAGCTACAGTAACCAAAATAGCATGATACTGTTACAAAAGCAGACACATGGACCAATGGAACAGAACAGAGAGCCTAGAAATAAAGCTGCACACCTATGACCATCTGATCTTCAACAAAGTTGACAGAAATAAGCAATGGGGAAAGGACACCCTGTTCAATAAACGGTTTGGGCATAACTGGCTAGCCATATGCAGAAGATTGAAACTGGACCTCTACATTATACCATATACAAAAATCAGCTCAAGATGGATTAAAAACTTAAATATAAAACCTAAAACTATAAAAACCCTAGAAGAAAACCTAGGAAATACCATTTTGAACATAGGCCCTGCAAAGGTTTCATGACAAAGATGCCAAAAGCAATTGAAACAAAAACAAAAATTGACACATGGGACCTAATTAAACTAAAATTGGCAAATGGAACCTAATGGCACAGCAAAAGCAACTATCAACAGAGTAAACAGCCAATCTACAGAATAGGAGAAAATATTTGCAAATTACATAACTGACAAAGGTCTAATATCCAGAATTATAAGGAACTTAAACAAATTAACAAGCAAAAAACAAATGATCCCATTAAAAAGTGGGCAAAGGACATAAACAGACACTTTTCAAAAGAAGACATACACGTGGCCAACAAGCATATGAAAAAATGCTCAACATCACTAATCATTAGAGAAATGCAAACAAAATCCACAGTGACATACCATCTCACACCAGCCAGAATGGCTATTATTAAAAATTCAAAAAATAACATGCTGGCTAAGCTGTGAAGAAAGGGCACACATATACACTGCTGGTGGGAATATAAATTATTTCAGCCATTGTGGAAAGTAGTTTGGAGATTTATCAAAGAATTTGAAACAAAACTATAATTTGACCTAGCAATCCCATTACTGTGTATATATCCAAAAGTAAATTATTCTACCATAAAGACACATGCACACTATTTATCACAGCACTATTCACAACAGCAAACACATGGAATCAACCTAAATGTCCCCCAAAAATAGAACGGATAAAGAAAATATGGTACATATATACCATGGAATACTACACAGTCATAAAAAAGAATGAGACCATGTCATTTGCAGCAACATGGATGGAGCTAGAGGCCATTACCCTAAGCAAACTAACACAGGACACAGGAACGGAAAACCAAATACCTACCACATGTTCTCACAAGTGGGAGCTAAACATTCAACATACATGGACACAAAAAGGGAACTATAGACACTGGGGCCTACTTGAGGGTGGAGTAAGGGTAAGGATAGAAAAACTACCTATCAGGTGCTGCGCTTATTACCTAAATGAGGAAATAATCTGTATACCAAACGCCTGTGGCATGCAGTTTGCCCATAGAACAAACATGCACACATACCCCTGAACCTAAAATGAAAGTTAAAAAATTAAATAATTAATGTAATTTAAAAATTAAAGATGAATTGAAATATTTTATGAAGATAAAGGAATAGAATAAGATTTGCAAAATGTTAGGAGATGTGAAATAATAGCAGTAATAGCAGCTAACATGTAGTATGTCAGGAATCATGCTGAGCACTTAACATGATTTTCCATTCATTCTTACACCAACCATGTGTTGTAATTACAGTTTTCACAGATGAAGAAACTGGAGCATGTAGTGGTTAAGAAATAAAGTCACAGGACAGGTGAGTGATGAAGCTAGGATTTGAATCCCGGGGACACCCATGATTCTCTGACTCAAGAGCTTGTGAACTAGGTCATACTACATTCTCCTCCAGAATCAAGCCAGCTCCAGGGTCGCAAACAACCCAGCACCTATGGTCACCCATGGTTTCACCACTCCTGGGTGGATATCCGTCTGTCCTTTCTATTCACATGACTCCACCATTTTCATGACATGACTTCCCCATCTCCCAGCCACTCTTTTAATCTATCTCATCTTTGTTTCTCTCTGCTATTGTGTCTCTCTTCTTCTTCCTTTCTACTCCTCCCCCTCTGTGCCTCACATTCATGCTCTCCGACAGAGCACCTCATTGTGTTAGAGTAACCATCTGTAGCCACCACTCATGGGTTTGGGCTGTCCAGTACCCAACTCCTGTTGACTCTCCAACTTTCTTTTGAAGGAATCTCCAACTGCGTAGATGTAGAAATGGAACCCACATTCCACACAATGGCCAGCGAGCTGATGCTCTCTCTTCTTGCCCAGCCCAGCTGTGAAACACACGTGTCACTTGGCTTCCATCAGGCAAGTGTAGAGACAGCTCTGGGCCACCCCCTTTGAAGAAGCTGCAGCAGAAGGATCAGGCTGAACCTGCTGCTCCTCAGATGTAACTTTTGCTATGTCCCCATGCAAGCCCCAGAGCACTTTGTTTTCTGCCTCTCTTCTAAGCAAGGTCGTCCAAGCTCCTGTACATATGTGAAACACAGATATCCTTCCAGGGTATCACCTGTTGAGGTTACATTTATCAGAATTATTTTCTACTGCTTGCAAACAGGAGCCCAAACAGAACTCAGCCATTAATGTAGTTGTGGCTCTCATCTCTGAGCTGACCTTTATCCATAATCCAATCCAATGAGACCAAGGTAGCAGGACCACATGACCAAAATCATGGCAGCTTCTGTTCAAGGGGCCACTTGTGGCCTCTGTATTCTGGGGGGAACTGGGGGCTGTTATTTGGACTCTCATGGAACTTAAATCAATACGCTGCGAGAGACTGAGGCGTCTTTATATGCCGAGGGGAATAAGCCAGTGACCAATGGGAGGTGAAAGACACATGAGAGAAAAAAGACAAGGATGCAGCAAGGGCTCTGAGGAAATGGGAGGGAGGTGGAGAGACTGGTCTCAGAAAATAAGAGGAGGGGTCTTTTTGCCATACCCCAACCGCTCCTGAGAAAGGAGGTAAGGGCAAGATTGCAAAGGTGCATATGCTTATTGAATAGAAAGAACTTGAGTTATTGTAAATAGATCTGCTTCCTCCACGAGGTAAGAGCCAAAGGCATCTGCTGACAGTGAATGTAGGGAGTCAGGAGGGGGAGCGGGGAGGACTGGCAGAGATGGATGAAAACTTGGAAAAGCCACAATTAGAAACAGGGGAGAGCCTACTGGGAACTGGCAATCAAGCCACACTGAAGCAACTGTCTTTTATTTGCATTTGCTAATAGCAATTGGCCACTTTTTGAACAAAGACTCAGACAAAGGGAGACACAAACCTTCCCTGAAATTGTTCAGTGAAAAATATCAGGGACTTGCAAACTCTAGCAACTTTCACAGAAGAACCTTTAACCTAGCTTTTCAATTTTGCAATTTTATAGCTCTGGGAACGTTTCAGAGGGATTTCCTTTGCTGGTCCAGAAGGAAAAAATTATTGAACTAAAAAAAGGTTGAGACAATAGAAATTTGTTCTTAAGGAATCTGGAGTTTGTCTAATTCAGCTGTTTCTGACATTAAGAGGTTGATCCACTTTATATAGAAAAATATTAAAGAAAACTTAGACAGAAGTCATGTAGGACCCTTATAGAAGTATTAAGTAGTGATACATGAAAACATTTACTTACAGTGGGCTTGATTGTAATTGATTAAAAAAAAAAAAAAAGGAACCACCAAAAAAACTGTTCTTGCTAGAATTCATAAAGACAATGAAAAGCTCATCTCCATAGTCTCTGAGCAATAACATGACTTTGGTGTGGTTATGCTTGGTGATTTAGCTTGCTGAATTAATTATTTTTCTTTTCCTTTTTGAGACAGGATCTCTCTCTGTTGCCCAGGCTGAAGTGCAGTAGCACCATCACAGCTTACTGTAACCTTGAACTCCTGAGCTCAAATGATCTGCCCAGTGAGTAGCTGGGACTACAGGCACATGCACCACCATGCCTGGCTACTTTTTTTTTTTTTTGAGATTAGGGTCTTACTAGGTTGTCCAGCCTAGTCTGGAACTCCTGAGCTCATGCAATTTTCCTGCCTTGGCTTCCCAAAGCGCTGGGATTACAGGTGTGAGCCACTGCCCCTGGCCACCAAATTAATTCTTAAAAAAAATCTCCTGCCTCTGGTTTTGGCAAGCAACTGAACTGAACTGAGGCATAAATGTGTAGTCTTCGTTTTCGATTGCAGTTGGCTTTATGAAGTAAAAATGTGCTTCTGACATGTTATTTTAAAAAAATGAGCAACTGCTCTGTGTCAGCTGGCATGTCCTAAAACAAGACAGCATCTGGATACAATTCAACAAGGAATTTTAGCTTTTGTGGCATTTTGAATAAAAATAGTTGGCCAAACAACTACCTATTTAAATTATTGAAAGCTGATGATTACAAATAATACTTCTGGATGATAATTAGAGTGGCAGTAGAAATCACTCAGAATTCGATGAGCTTGGACAGGATTCCAGCAGTTTTCCCTTAAATGGAGTATTGCAGACAAAAGCAGCTTGGTCTTCAGAGACCGAGTATTCTTAAACTATTGCATTCACCAGTGGGGACTATGAAGATGTGGGTTAATTTACTTAACACGTCAGAGGTTTGGAGTTTTCAAACTGCAGCAATGATGAGGCAAAATCGAGATGAAAATCTCTCATTCTTCTCTTGTTCTTTTCAAACACGACAGCATCTCATTCTTAAAAGATGACTTGCGATACAGAGGTTTTTATTTGAGACCCGCACGGTAAAGAAACAAAAAGATAAAATTCTCTTTGTAAAACAAAATGTGATTGAAAACAGCCACTAGAGGGCAGTAAACATACTGGGGATGTTGCACTGTAAGTCCTTTGAGAACCTTAAAATGAAAGCTGTTTTGCAGGATTTTAAAAGCATCTGATTGTTTAGCAAAAGAGAGACAGGAGGGGTGGGGTGGGGTAGAGGCAAGAGAAGAAAGTATCTTCTTCATCACATTAATGCAACATTAATGGGAGACAGCACTACCACGTCCGCCCTGTGCCTTCACGACCTTTGTAGGACAGTGATTCAGCACAGATGATGTAATGAGGTCAGTCCCCCAATTCACTCTGTAATTTAACCCTGCCTACAATAGATCAAGGAGGCTGGGCAACCGTAACACAACAAAACACAAATCCTTGGCATTCGACCTTACAGAACATTCAAAAGCCGCTGTATTGGTAGGTTGTTTGCTGTGAGTATGAGTGTGTGTGTGTGTGTGTGTGTGTGTGTGTGTGTGTGTGTGTGTGTG
>NW_022436949.1:24044714-24071299 GCF_009761245.1 Sapajus apella | reverse complement strand
GTGTGTGTGTGTGTGTGTGTGTGTGTGTGTGTGTGTGTGTGTGTGTGTAATGCAAGCAATATCTTTTTAAAAGATTGTGAAGTCAGAATTATTACTTTTTTAAAAAAATTCCCACAGCTCTATTTAAACCACGCTATTTGTGGGAGGTGAGAAAGAAATGACTCACATGATCGCTAAAATGCAGATAAAATGGTGACAGACACTGAAACATTCAGCTCTGATTCTTTAAAAATCCTTCCCAAAAGAGAATTGGGCTGGAGGGAGGGAGGGTACAATCAAGCATTAATTCCAAGCACTCTATAGAATCTTGGACCTTAAAGCTAAAAAGTATTTTAAGGTCCTCCACATCACACAATATTTTCCATATTTCCAGCCTATAATTTTGCTGTTAGCCATTTCAAAGTAGAAAAATCTATACACTGTGCTAGTACATCAAGAAGCAGTTCTCAAATCAGCTACCACTGAACTGACTATGGAAATGTCGCTGTAGATACAAGTTGCAGGTGTCAAAAGCAACCAAAGAAGCTTTAGGGACTCTAAGCATAGGTGTAATGAATAAGCACAGAAGTCACTACCAACGCACTTTCATTTTCTAAAGCGGAGAACTCTGGCAACCAGTGTTGTGAGTTCCATGGACAGCATGCTGGCTCCTTGAAGGAAAAGGCTCTTAGACACACTCAAGCTTGAATGATGATGAGAAATAACCATATCCTTATTCTTCAGAGTAAAATGATTCATCCTAACTTGTTGATAGTAAAGAGAAAAAGTGTGACTCTTAGGTTGAGGACAGTTTCTCCTGTCATCTGTCTAAAACATAGCTGTGATTGATTTGTTGAACATATTTACTCACATATTTTTGTCAATAAGTACATATTTTTCATATAAGCACCCAGAAAAGCAAGCCATGTGATCCATAAGGATTTTTCCGACCACATTTTATTCTAATCTCTTTTCTAAAAATCTGTGTGACCTTGGATTTGGCTTTTTTCCCCCCTTCCATATAAGATTTGCATGAAAGCAGTAGAATCAGAAAAGCCTAAAGTATTTGGCCACTACGATTCACTGGAGTCATTCTATTTACTACAAGGAACAAAAGAACCTGAATTAGCAATTATAATATTCCTGAAGAAGTCTTCATAAGCTATGGTTCTGAGTACCAAAGGGTTTTTGTATACCTGGTCCTACTGCAGGCAAAGAATCTAGACTATACTATGTTACTTCCAGGACACGTTGTAAAATAAATCAATCATATATACAAGGGTAAAAGTTCTGATCCTAAAGTGTCTGCAAGTTTGAGATGCTTTGGAGCCCTGTCAAAATGTTCAGTGGAATAGATTCTAGGAATTTCTCTCTGAAGCTTCCTTAGTCTTTCTAGAAGAGAGATGTGTAGCCTCATGGTTTCTAACTATCTTTCAGATGGTCCTGACCATTTCATATTATAATTATTGTACATTCCTAAAGACTGTGGTCATGTTACAGTAGGTAGCTAGTCAGTCATGAGCAGGGCCGGAGAGGGCTCCCCACCTACCACCGGGACTGTCAGGTGACCATCAGGTGACGGTCAGGCAGTTGTTAACTATCTCTCTAAAATAATTGGTCGCAGCCAGTGCCAGGGAAAGGCAGTCTTCCAATATATAGAAAAAACCTGGAACTGGTGATCAGCAGCTTCTCAATAAGATCTCAGGATTTGGGCAGGTGGGCCCAAGCATGCACATTAAGAGGTGAAATGGTGGCGTTTATCTGGTATATGACCTTCCAGGGGCAATCAACTGCTAAGGGAAGAACGCCTCAAGTAAGCATGCATATAACTCCAGTAAACACACCACGCATGCTCACCTCCCAAGCACTTGCAAGCTACTGTGCATGCCAACAGCCCTCCCTAGGGGAAGAATCATGTGAGAAGGGACGCAAGACCCTGAAAGTGTGCCAACATATAAAACCCTAAGTCAAAAGTCAACCACACACTTGATCTCTCACATCGCCCACTTGGCTCTCTTCCAAGTGTACTTTACCTTCTTTTGTTTCTGTTCTAAAGCTTTTTAATAAACTTTCACTCCTGCTCTAAAACATACCTCAGTTGCTCCTTTTGCCTTATGCCCCTCAGTTGAATTCTTTCTTCTGAGGAGGCAAGAATTGAGGTTGTTACAGACCCATATGGATTCACTGCCGGTCATAGTCATGTCTCACACATTTCTCAATTGACCAAAACTATCTTGCTCAATAATAACTGAATAAAAGTGGACTGAATGAATGAGATTGCAATGTAAAAGGTAAGCAACAGATAGGACTCACCCAATACTCTTACCTGAGCACTCTGCTTATAATGCACTTCAATCTACGATCCAGAGGCAAAACCCTGGGTTTCCACTCATTCACTGTGTCTGTGCTGACACAGGCTACCCCTGCCTGATGTGCCAGCTACTCAGTCTCTTTGCCAATGATAGTCAACCTTGAGGTGCTGGAACACCACTGGACAATGGTAACTGATATTTCTCAACAAGACATCTCTCACATTGAAGGTGCTACGTGCAACAGGAAGGAAGTGGGGGAGGAAGGAAGGAAGGAAGGAAGGGTGGGAGGCAGGGAGGGAGGGAGGACTAGATGGAAAAACATTAAGCTTAGTTTCTTGAATATAGACAGACCGCTAATGCAGGCCATTTGTTGCTCCGTTTTGAGCCCTTTCTGTCTCTTCCGTCTTCACACTCAATAATGCCATTTGAATTGTTCATGTAGCTCCCATGTTGATAACTTTGTAAAGTTGGATGTTTTAGGAAGAAGCTGATTTCTTTGATCTCTTTTCTGGTTTGTAGCTATGTTTCTACTTCTTCTCTCCAGGCTCTGCCATTCTTCGGAAACTCCTCTATGTTAGTGTTTGTGAAATTGCTTGCACTTTAATTATTCTTAATGTGCATTTCATTAGAAACCCATAGTACTCCTGTACTAGGAGTGAATCCTGCCTGCAGCAAATGTTGATGAATGGAGGGATAAACTAATATAACTAAAAGAAAAGGAAAACAATTAAACTTGATGCCAAAACAAACAATGTAATACAATTCTGCTTGTTTATTTCTTCATGGTTGGGGCAAAAAAAAAAAAAAACCTCAAAATTTAATGTAATCAATTACCACAAAAGAATATTAATATGGTTATAAAAATAAGTATGGGGGTGCTTAGTGTGGTTTTTCCTTTCTTCTTTCTTTTTTCCCTTCCTTTACTGCTTCCTTATCTTTCATTTCTGCATTTGCTTTTTCATGATTATACATGTAAGCATATAAAAATAAAGAGGCTTTTCTTCTTTTGAAAGATGAAAAGCAGAGACATAGGAAGGCAAAAATGGCAGAAGTGTAACTGAACTGCCTTCAGTGTATACTGTAATACCGTTGATTATTTTTGTCATGGGAAAAATTTAACATATAACATATTGGCAGACATAATTCTGGGTATATCAAACCATGTATATTTTAAGCTTTAATATACTTTTATATATTCAACTTCATTTTCATAACTTAATTTATCAGAGTGTAATGGCTTCCCAACTGTAAGAATCTTTGAGGACTTTGTATACACTCTTTAAGGCTACTGCGCTTTTTCCTAACAGCTGATTTTTAGTAATCATTGGATTACTAAAAACAGAGGTTCACCCATGACATCTGTGCCAGCAACCAGTTAGTGGTTCACCAAACCACTTTGCCTTTCTTCCAAGTATACTGGTGGACAACATGTCATAGTTGTCTTTCCAGTTGGATGGGGCCTGTGACTGGGTGTTGGTCAATGGAACCTGAATAGAAGTGGTGGGTACTACTTCCAGGCCTGGTCTATGACATCCCCCTGCCCACAATTAATTCTTTCTCTCTTATTTCCCTTTGCACCCAATGAATGGAGAAATCTAAGAATCAAGAAAAGCATCTAGAGGCTAAATTGCTGCCTGAAGGAAAGCTGTCCACTGGTCAGCCATCTAGGCTAGGGCTGTAATACACGTGACAAAGTAACTTTTATTTTGGATTTTTAATTCAAATTTTAAATTTTGAAATTCTCTGCAATAGTAGTTTGTTCTATCCCAGCTAATCCATCAGTCTGAGAAAACTGATGTTATTCAAAAGATCTTCATGATTAAAGCTGGAAGGGAAAAACCAAGTGGCTGAGAATTCGTGCGAATATAGAAACCTGCTGGTTTCTCCTCATCACTTGTCCATGAAATGCCAGACTAAAAAGAGAGAGCTGTGGCAAAGATACTATGAATATTCAACTTGAAACACATTCAGTGAGCACAAACTCTGAGCCAGAAACCAACACGGAAAGTGTTTCTTTAGTCAGTCACTACCGAGGGTGATCAACCAACCGCCCTTGACAAACGAGTAGAGACCCAGAAAACAACACAGCTTAATAAGACAACTAACTAAAGGGCTGAGCAGGGAGAAACCAATCAGGTATAAAGAAATGGGAGGAAAGAGGCAGGGGCAGGAGAAGAAGGAGGTCTGGAATGCAGGTGGGCAGCAGGGCTTGGAGAGATTCTTTAAGGCAACCTGGAGGTTTTGCGTGGGACCGTCTGGTCCCGCCCAGGAATGAGGAGGAAATAGTAGAAAGCACCAACCTTGGATCCAACAGCATTAAATCATTAACCATCTAATCATTTAAGTATTTCATTCCCTCAGCTCTCTCTTAAAATAGCTAGGTTATTTTCTGGTTTTTCATAGATAATTTGGATGACAGTCCCCTAAACTGGAAACAAGTTAAAGCCTAGTCGGGGGAGCCCTTTCCCATTCTTTCCCAGGCCATGCTCTACAGTTATGCCCCAAGTTACGATCTGGGTGTCTGACCGAAGTCTTAAGGGGCTTCTCACCATTATAACTAAGCATCAGCAACTTCCAAATTCCTTTTTTTTTTTTTTTTCTGAGATAGAATCTCACTCTCTTGCCTAGGCTGGAATACAGTGGCACAGTCTTGGCTGACTGCACCTCTGCCTCCTGGATACAAGCAATTCTCCTGCCTCAGCCTCCTGAGTAGCTGGGACTACAGGTGTGTGCCACCACATCTGGCTAATTTTGCATTTTTTTTTTTATAAATGGAGTTTCACCATGATAGCCAAGCTGGTCTCGAACTTCTGACCTCATGATCTGCCCCCCCGCAGCCTCCCAAACTGCTGTGATTAAAGGTGTGAGCCACCACATACGGCACCAAATCCCTATTTTGTCATAGTTAAACACAGACCATCATGCAGTACCTTGAATTTCTATACAGCACTCTTGGTATGATACCAAAAAAAAAAAATTTCCTGCTCTAATTTTTCTTATTTTCTGGATTTGGCTGCCACTGAGCAATGTTGAGCAATCTGTTTCTCTGAAGGAAACACCCATTATTCTGGGAAAATTTAGCCACATTCCTTCCTAGAAGAGAAAGGAAAGACTAAGTGGCCTTTGGCCGAATTTTGAGACCTAATTGTCTAAGAAAATGGCATTTCACAATGATAAAATACTGTGGCAGTGAACATTTTGATTCAACAGCAGCCATGGTTTCCAAAAGATTCACAGTCTTCCTGCACGTAGATCACCCAACCCTGAGACCTCAGTTTGCTAACAGTCTTATAGCAAATATTCCCAGGGAATATTGCAGGCCTACAACTGATGCTTTTGTTCAAGGGGTAACTAGACAGACTAGAATCCTACTTTTATCTTTTTTGAGTCACAAGGCCTTGAGCAAGCGAGGGGCCTGTGCCCTCGGGATCTTATCATCAACCTTGGAGTAGGGTAGCTAGACAAGTCTCCCTTCTCCTTCACTCTTTTGACTAATTTCATCCTATCCAGTGAAGACAGATTGTCTTTGTTTGTATCCTCATCCTCAATAGGGGGAGTCTTTTAGGATAATATTGAGATCTTTCCTGACCAAAGGTGTTTGGGAATCAGGAGCATTCTGACTTTTGGAATAACATGGTGAAAAATCCACATGGGATGCCATACAGGGCCTGGGTGGCACCTGCAATCAAACACTAATATTAATATTTTCACTACAAATAGCCCCACATCAGGTTGGGTCCAATATTGTCGCCAATGAAGTCACAAAAACAAAGTCTTGGCATTTTCAGAGGAGTTTGGATTTGGGACTTGATGGCAAAGAATTGAGGAGCTCTTTACCCCTTCCCCGCCCCCTACCCCATAGTGGCCAGCTCTCCTCAGAGGTGGCTGCAGAAGAGCTCACTTTCACCATTTGAAAAAGCCCCTGACATTCACTCAGGCTGACCCAAAGTGAAGTCAAACCACTCACAAGGAAACAATTGACCCCTGATGGACTCTAGTCACATGACTCTTCCACCATGAAATTCATTCTCACCGAAATAAGCACCGCCTGTGAATACTTGAAACTCCATTTTCCAATAAAATTAAGGAATCTTGCCGAAAGCCAAGGTCACTACTGCCCAAGATACAGTTAACAAGAAAAGTTCAGCCTCTCCAATCCCCACCCCTGTCCCAACTCATGACTTACAGGACTTCTCTGCTTATAACTTTCCCAAAGCTGCCATATGAGTGTGTGCTTGTGTTGTACATACCTTCTCCTTTAACCTTAACACAATGTTAAAATACTTATTGTTCTAATGAGAAAACATGGACACAGGGAGGGGAACATCACACATCGGGGCCTGGTGGGGGATGGGGTCTAGGGAAGGGATAACATTAAGAGAAATACCTAATGTAGATTACGGGTTGATGGGTGCAGCAAACCACCATGGCACATGTATACCTATGTAACAAACCTACATGTTCTGTACATGTATACCAGAACTTAGTTCTTTGTAAGAATTATTATCATTTTATGTATGAAAAATTAAGCATTTATGAAAATTTGTCTCAAATTTTACATAATAACAGATTCATCATAAAAAGGGGATCAATAAGGGAAAAAAATTAAGGTGCTCTATATTCTATCAAAGTATGTTAGGTGCTTGAAGCCGTGTCTTCTACAATCATCTTTTACCATCCTTTCTCTCCTATTTTTTACTATCATTCTGGGAGGAAAAAAAACTGTTTTAAAATAAATCTCATGCAAATTTTTGAATGAGAACCTGAATTTTAAAACACTTGACAGATGATTGTGACTTTTAAAAGTTGAAAAACTATTCTCACCTTAGTAGTACTAGCAAGAAATTTTGACTAATAAAGGTATGCATGATTATTATTATAACAGATAATGGAAAAATAAAAAAACTTTTGAGACACCATTAATTTTTTTTTTCTTTTGAGATAGAGTCTTGCTCGGTTGCCCAGGTTGGAGTGCAGTGGTGCAATCTTGGCTCACTGCAACCTCCACCTCCTGGGTTCAAGCGATTCTTCTGCCTCAGCCTCCCAAGTAGCTGGAACTACAGGTACTCGCCACCACGCCCGGATAATTTTTGTATTTTTAGCAGAGACAGCGTTTCACCATACTGGCCAGGCTAGTCTCGAACTCCTGACCTTGTGATTCATCCATCTTGGCCTCCCAAACTGCTGGGATTACAGGCATGAGCCACCACACCTGGCCCAACTATCAGTCTATTTTGTACACCATAAAAAAGCAAAGGAACGGTAAGGTTTCATTAAATATTTATAAAGGGACAAGAAGCATATAACAAATGGGATTCACTTGAGCAAATATTTTATAAGTATCTTAAAGTTAATGCCCAGATGTATATTTTAAAATATATTTAGTAATAAAAATCCATGCTAATATTGCATCTTTAATGTAAACCATCATGTAGAAAATCTTCCAAAAAGCAGCTTTCAAAGATTGAAACATTATTTTTCTTAATCTACCTTCTATATTTGTAATTGTAAAACAAATCCAAGACGTAACTTAGCTATAACTCTATTTTATCTGAATTCAAAGACACAAGATGTGTCTCAAAGCCAATGGCCTACCAACAGTGAGATCTTAACAGCAGCAAAAACAAGTGGGTGGCATTTTATTCCACATTAAAATGGCAGAAACACAGAACTCTGGGGAACTGAAATTATTTCCCACTTAAGAAAAGGAAAATATATGAAGATGTAGTTGAAGTCATTTTAACTTCACTTTGTTCTTTTTAAATGTATTATTATACTTGTGGTAAAATACGTGTAACATACAATTTGCCATTTTAAGCCTTTGTAAGTGTGTGGTTTTGTGGTTTTTAGTACATTCATTTTGTTATGCAATCATCACCACTATCCACCATCCCAATACTTGGGGAAGAACTTTTTCATCTTTCCAAACTGTAGCACTATAAGCAATAACTCCCCATTCCCCACTCCCCAAACCCCTGGCCACCTCCATTCTACTTTCTGTCTCTATGAGTTTGACTGTTCTAAGTATCTCAAATAAGTGAAATTATACGATATTTGTCCTTTTGTGACTGGTTTATTTCACTTTGCATGTCTTCAAGTTTCATTCATGTTGTAGCATTTCAACATGTATCAGAATTTCCTTCTTTTAAGGCTGAAAAAGATTTCATCTTATGGATATTACATAGTTTGTTTATTCATTTATCTGTCTATGGACATTTGCGCTGCTTCCACCTTTTGACTATTGTGAATCATGCTGCTTAAACTCTCTTTAATAAAACGATTTCTTATAAAACATTGGCCAGAAAAATTTCTCAACAAGATCATAGCTGACACCCTTTGCCTTGAAATCTATTCAGCCTGGGATGAAATTCCACATTGTTAAGTAATACTACAAGTACCTTCTCAGAAGTCAAATGCTGTTTCATTAGGTGACAAGTATACTCCTCTCGATCATCTGTCCTCTCAATCACTAAATTTAATTTTAGAATTTGTGTAACATAGAAATCGAACACCATCCCCTGTTGTTACAAAGTTTGTGCCACTGAAAGGTAACAACCACTAACTGAAATCTTTGTCTCCTAATTTTCCAAGGAATTAAGTTGACATCAACTCTGTGGATACATGTAATGTAAGCTTCAGAATCACAACAGTTCAAATACCCGGTAGATTGCAGGATGAATCTAGGTCTGTGTGAGCTCCACATAAGGAGGCTTATTATTAAGAGTTCATCTTAATGTGACCCCTTGTAATGAAGTTTTGAAGGACAGACTCCCAAAAATTGTATCATAAAAGATGTTATATAAAAGATACCTTAGAGCTCATCTCGGGCAATTTCTCATTTTATATCAGGCCAAGAAGCAGTACTTTTCCACTGGAGCAAACGGCTGGCCTTCTTAAATCATTTTTAAGAATAAGGAGGGGGATTAATCAATTAATAACATCCCATGTCTTACTGAAAGGAAAATTCTGGCATAATGTAATGGTTTTCACGGCAGTTCACTAGGAAGTTATTTCATATTTTCAAGCTGCAGTGATTGGGTTCCACAAATCCAAACATTTCATCTCAGAAACTGCTATTAAAGTGGATGTGTTTATCAAAGGCCAGATCTTCTCGATAGTTTGCCTGCCTGAATGCCTCCTGGAAGTGATCTATTCATGTGAGAGAATCATCACATTGTTCAGTAATACGATTACCATTCTGCAAGTCTAGGGCTGTTTCGTTTCATGAAAATCAGGCTGCCCTTCTCACACTTGCCTTTCCTCCCAATCACCATCTTAAATATTGCCACTCAATGTCATTTCATCATGAAGGCACAGAGAATAACTTTGGGATTTCATACTGTAAAGAAATTGTCATAAAACGCCCTACTGTTGCTACTAAATTTGTGCCAGTCAAAGGTGACAACCCTGTTATCTGTTTTAAAATACTGTGCTCAAGTCTCTCAAACAATGTCACATAAAAAGTAAGCCAAAGGAAAAGAAGAAAAGATAATTCATTCATCCTGTTTGTCTGGTAAAGGATTCAATCATTGCAAGGAGTGCTGAACAGGCAGGTTTTTCTTGGGGAGGGGGGATTCTTCACAATTCCAAATTTGCAAAATCAATAAATTAGGAAAAGTATTATTTATATGTCAACGGAATTATTTTTTTTAACACATGGGTTCTCTAAGCCTCTATTCTGCCTTTGGATTATTGCATGATTGCATTTCATTGACAGAACATAAATTACACCCAATACACCGAGAGCAAAATGCTTCCAGCCCTATGATACTTGAGAGAGTACATAAAAGTGTAAAAAATAGGGTGGGTACGGTGGCTCATGCCTATGACCCCAGCACTTTGGGAGGCCAAGGCAGAAGGATTGCTAGAGGCCACGAGTTCAAGGCCAACCTGGGAAACATAGAGAGATGTCCCCCCACCATCTCTACAAAAAAAAAAAAATTAAAAATTAGTTGGACCTAGTAGCATGTGCCTGTAGTCCCAGCTACTCAAGAGGCTGAGGCAAGAGGATTGTTTAAGCCCAGGAGTTCAAGTTTGAGGCTTCATTGAGCCATGATTACACCACCACATTCCATCCTGGGTGATGGAGAAAGACCCTGCCTCTATTTAAAAAATGAAATAAAATAAAAATTAAAAACCATGTGAAAATAAATACCAGTGGTATGCGTATATATATATTACACACACATATATATAATATAGTCATGTGAGATACACACAGACCTCTAATAAGTTGGGCAGGGGGTTTTCCTTTGCTGCTTTTCAAATGTTCTAACCTGAGGCTACATCATTCATACAGAGTACCCCCTGCATAGAATCATGTATAGCCTCTCCCAAAGAAATCATTATAGCACTGCTTTGTGAAAGATCAACTCTTGCTTTACTCATGAACCCTCTTTTCAATGTTGTCACAGTTATTCAGCAATACATAGTTCAAACAAACAAAAGAAGATAAAATAAGCCAGCTAAGCCTGGAAATTCAATTTCCCATTTATGAATTAGATGAAGAAGCCTTTTTCCTCAGGCTTTTTCTAGGGCAGCCAGCTGGCTTGCATTTTTATAAGCCAGTTCCAGCATGCACTCTTGTGTTTGCATCTGAGTAGCTTGTGATTTAACAGTATTTCTTGAATATTCACCCTAAAGAGAAACCACCATCATGTCTCTGGATGAACACGCATCCTCATTAGTTTCCTGAGCACTTATTAAGCAGCAGAAACTTTACATGCATTTTATGTACATCAGTAAAATAAATATGCAAGGTGAATAGTATTATCCTTGTTCCACCAAAATAATTTAAGGAAAAATTAAATATCTTGCAAAACTCAAGTTCCAATATAACCACTGTTGAGGTAGAAATATATAACAAGAGCTGGGCGCCGTGGCTCACACCTGTAATCACAGCACTTTTGGAGGCCAAGGCAGGCAGATCACCTGAGGTCAGGAATTTGAGACCAGACTGGTCAACATGGTGAAACCCCATCTCTACTAAAAATAGAAAAATTAGCTGGGCGTGGTGGCAGACGCCTGTAACCACAGCTACTAGGGAGGCTGAGACAGGAGAATCACTTGAACCTGAAAGACGGAAGCTGCAGTGAGCCGAGATCATGCCACTGCACTCCAGCGTGGGCAACAAAAGTAAAACTCTGTCTCAAAAAAAAAGAAAAAAAGTAGATTACAAGTAACAGATCCACAAGTTCACTTGAGTATGTAAGTGCTAAAAGAATGGGGAGACGACAGTTGAGTAAAGGAGGGTATTCATAAAACCAAAGGTTGCTGAAGCAGGTAAGTTGCCCAGGTTCTTTTTAAAAGGCAAAAACATAACATTTCTATAAAAATCCTGTACTAATATTTTGTTACACTTCAAAGGTGGGTCTAAATTAGCATCTAATTGTGCTTTCTAACAAGCCAATTCTTCTTAACGATAGACAATATTATACACTAAGTTTTTGATACCATACACATCAAAGCTCCAAGTTAATTAAGAATCTATGACTATATAATCACTTTCAAGGAAACTCGGATGTCAAAGAGTGGCTCTCTGTTAACAAGGAATTAATGTGTTATGACCAGAGTTCATAGGACTCAGCCACTGCAAAACATAAAGCTCACCTTGTATGGTTTAGGTACTAACACTCCCAGGTTCCTGCCTTTCACCGAATTTATAGACTGGCCACAACAAATCACTGACCAAATTTTTCATCACTATACTTCTGCCATACTGAGAGTGGACCCAGGCAATGCAACTAGGAAATTGAACAATAACCTGGTAAATAAGACAACTAATTTGGAAAATTTAAGCCAAAACTACTTGTTTGGCTGGACACGGTGGATTACGCCTATAAACCCAGCACTTTGGGAGGCCAAGGCAGGCAGATCACAAGGTTAAGAGATTGAGACCATCCTGGCCAACATGGTGAAACCCCATCTCTACTAAAAATACAAAAAATAGCTGGGTGTGGTGGTGTGCGCCTGTAGTCCCAGCTACTTGGGAGGCTGAGGCAGGAGAATCACTTGAACCTGGGAGGTGTAGGTTGCAGTGAGCCAAGATCGTGCCACTGCACTCCAGCCTGGAGACAGAGCAAGACTCCATCTCAAAACAAAACAAAACAAAAAAACCTACTTTTCACAAGCAGGAACGATGTGGGGCTTCAACTGCTTTCTTAAGTCAGTTATATGCACCCAGCTTTAGTTTCCTTTGAAGCGTTCAATTTTTTGAAGGCGTGAGCAATATTAAATAAAGAAAGGCCCCTGCCTTGAAAATAAGTTTCTGACATGAAAAACAAAACAGCTTAATAAACAATTGAAGCTGTTTTTAAAGGCAAAAATTGTTTCTTGCTTGAAAGAACAGCAATCCAAAACTAATTTAAGTATAAAACTTATGGAATCATTGACTCAGCTTGTCCAAACACTAGTCTACTATCCAAATTTCAAAGGACTTCGCTTATCTTTCTTCATAGGGAATAGCATTTGATATTACTGGGTTCATGTCATTCAGACATTTATGTCCTAAGCAAATCAAAGATCTACTTATGCACATTCATCATTACCTGCTTCTGCGTGTCACCAGCGGGCTTCAGCAGGACTCAGCCACGGAAGAGTATTCCATTGTTTCTCTAGTTCATCTCTACAGTTCTCATTTCTAAAATAAAAAGCTCGATCTAAGTTTCCTTTTAGATTTTTTTCAGCACTTACTGTTGGCTAATTTGCAGCATGGGTTTAACGACAAAGACCATATGTAGCCAGAATAATAAATCCTAGCAAGGAAAACAGATATAGGGCAAGTTATTTTGGTGTTATGTAGGTATGACTTTAAAGGCTGGATGGCCATCTATTTATTTGATTGGAATTTCTGTCATTGAATTTTATGGCCCACCAGAAACTACCAACCCTGCTTCCAAGTGGAATAAAATGTGATTTAGGTGAAGGTGGTAATGAATGCAGACTTCATGACCCAAGGCGATAGCTCTTAAATAGCTTCATTCCTGCTTTGGCTCCAGTAATTGTAACCACATTTAATATGGCCCCAACTTAACTTTGGCCATATCCACACAGAGAGCTTTTTTGTTCTTTTGAGACAAAGTCTTGCTTTGTCAACCAGGCTGGACTACAGTAGTGCAATTATCACTCATTGCAGCCCAGTGAGACCCTGTTTCTAAAAAAAATAAAACTTTAAATTAACCAAGGGTGGTGGTGCTCACCTGTAGTCCTCGCTACTTGGGAGGCTGAAACAAGAGGATCACTCGAGCCCAGGAGGTCAAGGCTGGCAGTGATCTGTGACTGCGCCACTGCACTGCAGCCTGGGTGACAGAGCAAGACGCTGTCACAGAAAAACAAAACAAAAGAGCAAGAACTATCCTGTTATTTCTTACCCGCAGACTTATGTCCTCACACTCACCAGGCATGTTCACTCAATGGTCTTATATAAACAAAAATCCCAACAACAAAAACATGTTTTAACTGCTTTTACTTCTTTTCTAATTTCTGAAATAACTATTTACATGTTCTGCACCTTGTTTCCTCTTCACTAACACCACCAAATCTCTAAATATGACCTTATGAAGAAATAGTAAATTTAAAGATTTTCCACATCCTAAATTTTATTTCAACATGTATAATTGTGAACTTCCTTTGTTCCAAATATGAACTTAAGCAAGTGACATTCACCTCCAGTTCTCAAGAAAATATCTTTGCTTGAATGTTTAAAGTCTGAATGTCATCTACCAATAAGATTTGAATCCCCACTATTTAATTTTCTCGCATGATTCTTGTTCTTACTGGCTGCTAATTACCTCTTTTGTGCATGCCCTTTTGCTTTTAGTAAACTGTGGATTCCTCAGGGGCAGGAGCACATTTTATTCCTATAGCCCCACAGTGACTGGCATATTAAATGTTTATAGATGATTTGCTATACCTTATAAACTATCCTGGTCTAAAATTAACTTCAAAAGAATAATGGTAATTACATCACCTCAGTGATTGCAACCCAC
This sequence comes from Sapajus apella, assembly GCF_009761245.1. Lineage (NCBI taxonomy): Eukaryota > Metazoa > Chordata > Mammalia > Primates > Cebidae > Sapajus > Sapajus apella. Next base: position 24,057,021 of record NW_022436949.1, on the reverse strand, counting down.
ACCTTCTATTCCAAATAGAATGTTGCAAAGCTTTTCTCTAGTTTCTCTGGAAAAAAATATAAAAGAACAAAAAGATAAGGACAAAAATTAGAAAATAATACACTGTACTATATAACATTCATACACCATTACTAAAATCACCCACTGTGACACTACTAGTAAAAGTGCCAAAATATAAGGTGATATTTTGCAAAACCAAGTTCATTTTTAGCTCACTAAAATATATATTACCTGCCCAAATACACACATAAAGATTTCATTCTTATATACCATGTGATGTCCTCTTCCACAAAAGTATTGCATCAGGTACCATTACTACTGGAATTAGGGCAGGAAAGATCATCTCAGTATTTTGGCCAAGATTTGGAGGTCAGAATCCATTTCAACTGGAAAGAAACAAATTATTTTTTAAGAACCCAGTAGGTCTATGATAAGCAGAACAATAGCCCCCGCCCCTCACCCCATACGCGATAATAACATCCTGATAATCATATTGGAAGAATTACCACACAATTCATATCTAGAAGATAGTCAATGTAAAAGAAAAGAAGAAGTGGGGGAGGGAAGGAAGGCGGCTGTGGACGAATCTAATTCAGCAAGTTCACACAAATATTGGAGTTTCTCAAAATCGAAGGCTTGTGAAGATTTTGTAGAAATGGGACAATTGTGAGGAGAAACGTTATGAAGGCTAGTCATTCAAATTTTTAAAAATAAAGAAAAAAATTGTTTTTAATGTTATCAGGAATGAATTGAAAAAAGTCTGCAGACAAACAGCGTCACTCTATAGATCTAAGCATTGCAAATATCAGACCGAAATCTCTTTATGGGCATGTATCAAATTTTATTCATTTTTTTCTATATTCATGACCCAGGAGAGTACCTAGCATGAAGTATTTTTAATAAGTATTTGATGCATAAATAAATACAGGATCTAAAGAAGTAAGCTTTAGAGTAGAAGATAGTACCTCAAAATTAAAGATGATTCATTCATTCTTTCAGAAAATATATATTGAGTGATAATTCTGTGCCAGATGATAAAGTAATAAGAAAAATACTGTTCCTGCTGTCATGAAGCATCAAAAATTCCTCAGCCCTCAAGTACCCTCCAGTCATTAAGCATCTTTGAACATCTCTATTCCAGAAGGTACAGCTTTAATTTCATAAATTACTATTTCATTGTATCAAGTTTGTACATTCTCAAGACCAAATTATTTGAGGCCAGGATTCTCTTATTTCTCACCTATGCTGATGAAGCTATTTTTAATGACATTTTTCAGACTTAATTAAAAATGAATAAATAGGCCGTGCACAGTGGTGCGTGCCTGTAAACCCATCACTTTGAGAGGCTGAGGCAAGTGGATTACCTGAGACCAGCCTGGCCAACATGGTAAAAACCTGTCTCTACTAAAGTACAAAAATTAGCCAGGTGTGGTGGTGGGCACCTGTAATCCCAGCTACTCAGGAGGCTGAGGTAGGAGAATTGCTTGAACCCGGGAGATGGAGGTTGCAGTGAGCCAAGATTGCGTCACTGTACTCCAGCCTGAATGACAAGAGCGAGACTCTGTCTCTAAATAAATAAACAAATAAATGCTCCAGTCTGAAAGCAATTTATCCTCGAAGGGAATCCTCTGCCTCTAGATCCGGAGTTTTCATCACTCCCATGTAGCTGAGACAAGTTGAGAAAATCCAAGCAATACAGTGAGCGTAGGTATACCAAGTGCAAAGAGAAAATGGAAATGACTTAAAACTAATGAAAGAAGTGTGATTGAATTTTATTAAGCATCATGGGTGGGAATAACCGAGCAAGAATACGTATCCTCCTAGACCTGTGATAGGATAGGGATCTTGTGACCTTCACAGGGTACAGTGAGCAGTGCTGAAAAAGGTGCAGGCTCAGTAAATGAACTAATGCCTCATGATCAGTGCCTGAGCCAAATTTTTCTTCCCAGAAACAAATATCTTTCCTGGTTTGATAATAGCATACACAGTGTACCCCTAGAGACACACAGGACTCTAATCTTTTTCTAGTTCTAATGATGGAAGAGGCAAGCAGAGATTAGGACTTGGTTAATAGTTTCTTGAGTCATCATTTCTTTAGTTTATCAACTTTGCCCTGGCAGCATTCACTGGCCAGTACACATCGCTGGGGAGTTCTGATCTTCCCCACCTATGGTGAATGTAAGCAAGGAGCCAAGCAGGGTGTTGCAACCATGTACAGATTTAGAAGGAAGGCAAAAGGGGAATTGTTCCTTTTAGTGTCTAGTGACTTTGGCTAGACCAAATTTAAGAGCCCATTTTTTTTAATTAGAAAAAGTCTTAAGTGTAAGCATCAGAAAAATGTATGAAGTGGACACAATATTTTTGATCCTCGCCGTATGTCTTCTTGGCTTCCTACCCTGCCCCGGTCCCTCACCCAGCTCAGAGGCTGTCCCTGCATCACGCTTCTTGTGTCAAATCTTGCTGCTAAGGGCTTCCTCTCATTGGAAGTACAGGCTCCACGAATCCCCAGCTGACTAGAAAACATTCTGATCAGCAGTTGTGCCATAATTGTTAGCAGCCTAAAGTGTTCCTCCTAAGGAATCCTGTCCTTTAACATAGAGTGAATGGAGACCTTTCCTTAGCCTCAAGAAATATAATTGAGCACCTATGATTCTCACCAAAAAGGCTTCTCAACCAGCAGGAGTCTTATTGTAAGTTTGATAATGGCCACCCCTCTGGAAATCCTGTCCACGCAAAGATGATATTCCCAGGAGTCAGACAAATAGCACCATAGCATGCAGAGATCAATCATGTACTAGGAGGTTCTCTCTATTGACTTGCAAATGAGCAAGGTGTCAGAGGAAGGAGAAACTATCATGCAATATGCTGATCCAGAGGGTTTTTCTTTTTTCCTGCAAATCAGGCTCAATTTTTGAAGACCCAACAAACATCCCAAAGGTGGTTTATGCTCCTGTAAAGTTAATATTTCCCTGCTTGCAGAGATATTCTTCTTTTGCCCTTGGAAAGCACTCTAGTAGAATTTCACTGTATTATGAACAGCTCTGCCAAGAGCATATTTTTAGCCTCCTTTAGCGATTTCCATATATCTCTATACCAGTATATCTCTGAACTGCACATAATCTGTTAAATAACCACCAAATTATTTAACATACTACATACAGTTTTTTTAAACAATTGACACTAACTAGATTTTTTTAATGAAAACTGTAAATGCTATTGCTACATACAATATTATGCTGATCCAAGACATACCAGTTAATAGCAAATTTAATTTGGGAAATAATTTCTATGATATAAAAGGTATCATCTTCCTTGTAGTCTCTAGCGTAGCAATGGCTTATGTGACCTGAGGCTGACTGCCCAAGCCCTGTAAAGAAGTTCATTAATCGGATGGGGTTATTTAGGTGGATGGTTTGTCGATATGTCTAAAGTGGCATATACAGCAATCATTTTTATGACGACAAACACTAGAGAGGCTATTTTAAAATCACAACTGGGGAAAGATAAAAACATGGACTGCCATCATTGTAGCTATTGTCTGTCCTTTTAGACCTCTTCTTTTGTTGGTTGCTACTAGCAACAAGAAAATTAAGCTAAAGAAATTTTAATCAAATAGATACTGCTCTGTACCTCACTGATCATATATTCTGTTGCATTGAAAAGCAGGGGAATTCACTTGAAATCAATAACCTGAAATACAAATTCTTTTGGAAGGAACTATTAAAAATCTTAAAACAACAGTCATCAATCACAAAGATTAGGTTGTTCGAGACATGAAAAATCACCTCCATGAAGCTGATGAGCATCTTTCTGCTCTGCAGCATGAGGAACTGTGAGATTCACTTTTCTGCTCCTTAACAAACAGGAGCAGAAATGAAATTAAATACTCAGTTCTCATCTGAGAAATTGATCTGAGCCATTCACATTACTGATTGTGATCCTGGAGGTTTTGATCATTTGAACATAGGGGAAATAAAAGGAACTTTGAAAAAAAATCATAATAAATAAATCTTAATCCCACAGTCATGAAATACTGTAGCTGAGGCTACTCTTAACTGAGCATTTACTATGCCAGGCATTGTGCTAGATATTTATATATCTTAACTCACTGAATCCTCATGTGTCTGCAGAGAGAAGAGCTTTTCTTTTTGTCTTCACGGGGGAACAAAAACGAAGAGGTTAAGTAATTTGCCTAAAGTCAGACCATCAAAAAATGGCAAGGGAGTTGAGACCTGCTTTTGCACAACTTCAAAGACCTTGCTATTACTTTTAATGGCAAACCCAGCAATTACTTTTGCACCACCCTAATATTTTTCACTCTGCCACACTGGTTCCCTGAAAACACAGAAAACTATCAATCATTCACAGTACCTTATATAATAGGGTGAAGGAGGGCCTCCTATTTTCCAAGCACTTTACATATATTATCTCCTCAAAAGCACACTGTAACCTTGTGAAGGAGGTATTTAGAATATTGATGTCCAAACCTATTAAGGGACTTCATGAATATTACAGAAATATGAGGTGGCAGAGCTGGCATTTGAAACCAGATCTGTCTGACTCAAACACATGTCCTTTCTACTCTCTTATCCCACCTCCCACAAAGTAGAGCCTTTAGATAATGGTGATATTGGTGGATTGAACAAAGATTATCTCAGATGAGCCTTTGTTGTTGAATGTGGCTAGGTTTCAGAGGATAATATTTGACCTATGGCATAGGCAAATCCATATAACATCACAAATTGCTGTATAACAAAGTTATCTCTTCTAGTTTTTATTGGAAACCACAAATCTCCATTAATTTTTTAAAAATTATATTTGGCTTTTAATTTATTTTTTTAATATATATTTTATTGCACTTTAGGTTCTGGGGTAAATGTGCAGAACACGCAGGATTGTTGCATACATACATACATACATGGCAATATGGTTTGCTGCCTCCATCCCCCCTGTGACCTATATCTGGCATTTCTCTCCGTGTTCTCTCTCCCCAACATCCCTACCCACTGCTGTCCCTCCTCTATTCCCCGCCAACAGACCCCAGTGTGTGATGTTCCCCTCCCTGTGCCCATGTATTCTCATTGTTCAACACCCACCTATGACTGAAAACATGCAGTGTTTGATTTTCTGTTCCTGTGTCAGCTTACTGAGAATGATGGTTTCCAGATTCATCCATGTCCCTACAAAGGACACGAACTCATCATTTTTAATGGCTGCATAGTATTCCGTGGTGTATATGTGCCACATTTTCCTTGTCCAGTCTACCATTGATGGGCATTTGGGTTGGTTCCAGGTCTTTGCTATTGTAAACAGTGCCGCAATGAACATACATGTGCATGTTTCTTTATAATAAAACGATTTATAATCCTTTGGATATATACCCAGTAATGCAATTGCTGGGTCAAATGAAATGTCTATTTCTAGGTCCTTAATGAATCGCCACATTGTCTTCCACAATGTTTGAACTAACTTACACTCCCACCAACAGTGTAAAAGTGTTCCTATTTCTCCACATCCTCCCCAGCATCTGCTGTCTCCAGATTTTTTAATGATTGCCATTCTAACTGGCGTGAGATGGTATCTCAGTGTGGTTTTGATTTGCGTTTCTCTAATGACCAGTGATGATGAGCATTTTGTCATATGTTTGTTGGCCTCATATGTGTCTTCTTTTGAAAAGCGTCCGTGTCTTTCACCCACTTTTGAATGGGTTTGTTTGTTTGTTTCTTGTAAATCTGCTTTAGTTCTTTGTAGATTCTGGATATTAACCCTTTGTCAGATGGGTAGATTGCAAAAATTTTTTCCCATTCTGTTGGTTGTTGGTTCCCTCTAGTGATTGTCTCTTTTGCTTTACAGAAGCTGTGGAGTTTAATTAGATCCCATTTGTCTCTTTTGGCTTTTGTTGCCAATGCTTTTGATGCTTTAGTCATGAAGTCCTTGCCTATGTGTATGCCCTGAATGGTTTTGCCTAGGTTTTCTTCTAGGGTTTTTATGGTGTTAGGTCTTATGTTTAAGGCTTTAATCCATCTGGAGTTAATTTTAGTGTAAGGTGTCAGGAAGTGGTCCAGTTTCTGCTTTCTGCACATGGCTAGCCAGTTTTCCCAACACCATTTATTAAACAGGGAATCCCTTCCCTATTGCTTGTTTTTGTCAGGTTTGTCAAAGATCAGATGGTTGTAGATGTGTGGTGTTGCCTCCAAGGCCTCTGTTCTGTTCCATTGGTCTATATCTCTGTTTTAGTACCAGTGCCATGCTGTTTTGATTACTGTAGGCTTGTAGTATAGTTTGAAGTCATGTAGCATGATGCCTTCAGCTTTGTTCTTTTTGCTTAGAATTGACTTGGCTATGTGGGCTCTCTTTTGGTTTCATATGAAATTTAAGGTGGTTTTTTCCAGTTCTGTGAAGAAAGTGATAGGTAGCTTGATGGGGATAGTGTTGAATCCATAAATTACTTTGGCAGTATGGATATTTTCCAGATATTAATTCTTCCTAACCATGAGCATGGAATGTTTTTCCATCTGTTTGTGTCCTCTCTAATTTCCTTGAGCAGTAGTTTGTAGTTCTCCTTGAAGAGGTCCTTTACATCCTTTGTTAGTTGTATTCCTAGGTATTTTATTCTCTTTTTAGCAATTGTGAATGGCAGTTCATTCTTAATTTGGCTCTCTTTAAGTCTGTTATTGATGTATAGGAATGCTTGTGATTTCTGCACATTGATTTTGTATCCTGAGACTTTGCTGAAGTTGCTTATCAGTTTCAGGAGATTTTGGGCTGAGATGATGGGGTCTTTTAAATATACAATCATGTTGTCTGCAAATAGAGACAATTTGACTTCCTCGTTTCCTAACTGAATACCCTTTATTTCTTTTTCTTGCCTGATCGCTCTGGCTAGGACTTCCAATACTATGTTGAATAGTAGTGGTGAGAGAGGGCATCCTTATCTAGTGACAGATTTCAAAGGGAATGCTTCCAGTTTTTGCTCATTCAGTATGATACTGGTTGTGGGTTTGTCATAAATAGCTTTTATTATTTTGAGATACGTTTCAACAATACCTAGTCTATTCAGAGTTTTTAGCATAAAGGTCTCTTGAATTTTGTTGAAGGCCTTCTCTGCATCTATTGAGATAATCATGTGGTTTTTGTGTTTGGTTCTGTTTATGTGGTGAATTACGTTTATATACTTGCGTATGTTGAACCAGCCTTGCATCTCCAGGATGAAGCCTACTTGATCATGATGGATAAACTTTTTGATATGCTGTTGCAATCGGTTTACCAGTATTTTATTGAAGATTTTTGCATCTATGTTCATCATGGATATTGGTCAGACGTTTTCTTTTTTGTTGAGTCTCTGCCAGGTTTTGGTATCAGGATGATGTTGGTCTCATAAAATGATTTTGGAAGGATTTCCCCCTTTTTGTATTGTTTGGAATCGTTTCAGAAGGAGTGGTACCAGCTCCTCTTTGTATGTCTGGTAGAATTCAGCTGTGAACCCATCTGGACTTGGGCTTTTTTTGGTTGGTAGGCTATTAATTGCTGCCTCGACTTCAGCCCCTGTTATTGGTCTATTCAGGATTTCAACTTCTTCCTGGTTTAGGTTTGGTGCAAGTGTCCAGGAATTTATCCATTTCTTCCAGGTTTACTGGTTTATGTGCATAGAGTTGTTTGTAGTAATCTCTGATGGTAGTTTCTATTTCTGTGGAATCAGTGGTGATATTCCCTTTATCATTTTTTATTGCATCTATTTGATTCTTCTCCAGAATTTTTCTTTTTTATTAATCTGGTTAGCAGTCTATTTTGTTGATCTTTTCAAAAATCCAGCTCCTGAATTTATTGAATTTTTAAAGGGTTTTTTGTGTCTCTATCTCCTTCCGTTCTGCTCTGATCTTAGTTATTTGTCTTCTGCCAGTTTTTGAGGTTTTGTTTTGTTTTGTTTTTTTAATCTTGCTCCTTTAGCTCTTTCAATTTTGACGATAGGGTGTTGATTTTAGATCTTTTCTTGCTTCTCATGTGGGCATTTATTGCTGTAAATTTTCCTCTAGACACTGCTTTAAATGTGTCCCAGGGATTCTGGTATGTTGTGTCTTCATTCTCATTAGTTTTGAAGGACATCTTTATTTCTGTCTTCATTTCATTGTTTATCCAGTCAACATTCAAGGGCCAGTTGTTCAGTTTCCATGAAGTTGTGCAGTTCTGAGTTAGTTTGTTAATTCTGAGTTCTAATTTTATTATACTGTGGTCTGAGAGAATGTTTGTTATTATTTCTGTTCTTTTACGTTTTCTGAGGAGTGATTTACTTCCAATTATGTGGTCAGTTTTAGAGTAGGTGTGATGTGGTACTGAGAAGAATGTATATTCTATGGATTTGGGGTGGAGAGTTCTGTAAATGTCTATTAGGTTTGCTTGGTTCAGATCTGAGTTCGAGTCCTGGATATCCTTGTTAATTTTCTGCCTTGTTGGTCTGTCTAATATTGACAGTGGAGTGTTATAGTCTCCCACTATTATTATGTTGGAGTCTAAGTCTCCTTGTAGGCCATTAAGAACTTGCTTTATGTATCTGGGTGCTCCTGTATTGGGTGTGTATATATTTAGGATTGTTAGCTCTTCTTGTTGCATTGATCCTTTTACTATTATGTCTCTTTTGATCTTTGTTGGTTTAAAGTCTATTTTATCAGACACTCAGATTGCAACTCTTGCTTTTTTTTTGCTCTCCATTTGTTTGGTAAATCTTCCTCCATCCCTTTATTTTGAGCCTATGTGTGTCCTTGCACATGAGATGGGTTTCCTGGATACAGCATACAAATGGATTTTGACTTTTTATCCAATTTGCCAGTCTGTGTCTTTTGACTGGGGCATTTAGTCCATTTACATTTAAGGTTAATACTGTTATGTGTGAATTTGATCCTGCCATTTTGATGCTAGCTGGATGTTTTACCCATTAGTTGACACAGTTTTCATGGTATCAATGCTCTTTACCATTTGGTACCTTTTTGGAGTGGCTGGTACTGGTTTTTCCTTTCTATGTTTAGTGCTTCTTTCAGGAGCTCTTGTAAGGCAGGCCTGGTGGTGATAAAATCTCTGAGCAACTGCTTGTTCATAAAGGATATTATTTCTTCTTTGCTTATGAATCTTAGTTTGGCTGGATATAAAATTCTAGGTTGAAAGTTCTTTTCTTTAAGGATGTTGAATATTGGCCCCCACTCTCTTCTGGCTTGTAGAGTTTCTGCCAAGAGATCCTCTGTGAGTCTGATGGGCTTACCTTTGTGGGTAACCTGACCTTTCTCTCTGGCTGCCCTTAGCATTTTTTTCCTACATTTCAACCCTGGTGAATCTGACAATTATGTGACTTGGGGTTGCTCTTCTTGAGGAATATCTCTGTAGTGTTCTCTGTATTTCCTGGACTTGAATGTTGGCCTGCCTTGCTAGGTTGGGGAAGTTCTCCTAGATAATATCCTGAAGAGTATTTTCCAGCTTGGATTCATTCTCTCTGTCACATTAAGGTACACCTATCAAACGTAGATTAGGTCCTTTCACATAATCCCATATTTCTTGGAGGCTTTGTTCATTTCTTTTTACTCTTTTTTCTCTAATCTTGCCTTCTCATTTTATTTTATTGAGTTGATCTTCAGTCTCTGATATCCTTTCTTCTGCTTGGTCAGTTTGGCTGTTGAAACTTGTGTAAGCTTTACGACGTTCTCGTGTTGCTTTTCAGCTCCATCAATTCATTTATATTCTTCTCTAAGTTGTTTATTCTCATTAGTATTTCATCAAACCTTTTTTCAACATTCTTAGTTGCTTAGTTTCTTTGCATTGGGTTAGAACATGTTCTTTTAGCTCAGAGAAGTTTATTATCCACTTTCTGAAGCCTATTTCTGTCAATTCATCAGACTCATTCTCCATCCAGCCTTGTTCCCTTGCTGGTGAGGAGTTGTGATCCCTTGGAGGAGGAGAGGCGTTCTGGTTTTGGGTGTTTTCATCCTTTTTGCACTGGTTTCTTCCCATCTTTGTGGATTTATCTATCTGTGGTCTTTGTAATTGGTGACTTTCAGATGGGGTCTCTGAGTGGACGTCCTTTTTGTTGATGATGAAGTTATTTCTTTCTGTTTTTTAGCTTCCCTTCTAACCGTCAGGCCCCCCTGCTGTAGGACTGCTGGGGTTCTACTCCAGACCCTGCTTGCCTGGAGATCACCTGTGGTGGCTGAAGAACAGTAAGGGTTGCTGCCAGTTTCTTCTTCTGTTATCTTTGTCCCAGAAGGATACTCGCCAGATGTCAGCCTGAGCTCTCCTTTATGAGGGGTCTCTTTGGTATACCCAAAGTTATACCAAAAGAGAGGGAGTTAGGGAGCTGCTTGAGGAGACAGTCTGTCCCTTATAGGAGCTCAAGTGCTGTGCTGTGAGCTCCATTGTTCCGTTCAGAGCTGCTGGGCAGGTACGTTTAAGTCTGCTGCAATGGAACTCATAACCGCCTTTTTTTCCCAGGTGCTCTGTCCTTGGATGGTGAGGCTTTATTTATAAGTTCCTGACATGCTGCTGCCTTTTTTCAGAGATGCACTGCCCAGTGAGGAGTTAGCCTGGTCACTGTCTGCCAGCAGAGGCATTGCTGAGCTGCCGTGGGCTCTGCCCAGCTGCTGTGTGAACTTCCTTGAGGTTTTGTTTATAGTTAGAACTACATCAGTAATGTCAGTCTGCCTCAGTAATGGTGGACTGCCTAAGTAATGGCAGACTGCCTCAGTAATAGTGGACTGCCTCAATAATGGCAGACACCCTTCCCCTCGCAGAGCTGGACTGTCACAGGTCCAGCTGTGCTTGCTGTGAAACACTCAATCCAGAGCTCTTCAGACAGCTGATCTTTGTAGGGGTGGGACCAGCCAAGCCAGATCACCTGGCTCCCTGTTTCAGCCTCCTTTTCTTCAGTTGAATGGGTGACTCAGGCATTCCAGGTGCCAGTTGAAATGGCCACCCAGATTTGTGTGAATTTTTGTGCAGAGACCTGCTGCGCTGGCTGAAACAGCTGTGCTGGAAACTTATGGTGCTTTTCCGCCTGGGAATCTCCTGGTCTGTGGGCAGTAAATATTTGTTTAGAAATTCAGTGATTACTCACCCTCTGCATTCTCACTGGGAACTGCACTCCAGAGCTGTTCCTATTCAGCCATCTTGGGCATATTTGGAATTTTTTTTTAAAAAAAAAGATATAGCACAATGGACCAAAAGAATGCTATGGCCAAATGGCATAAGAATAAAATATTATGTTTATTTGTACCCTATCTAAACTTTTACTGAGTCTCTTTCAATGTCACTTAAGAGGAAAAAACTAAACTAAAAATTCAAATTTAAATGGAAACTAACAAAATAATTCATTGATCAAATTGCCATTTTCTACACACCAAATTGTAACTTTCTTTATTTCTAGCTTTATTAAGGCATAATTTAGAAATAAAAATTGTAACTAAGTTGCACAATGTGAGTTTTGATGTATACATATATATATAGTGAAATTATTGCCACAATTAAGCTAATCAACACATCTCTCACTTCACATAGTTACCTTTTTATGTGTGTGATGAGAACATTTAAGATTTACTCTCTTGGCAAATTTTAAGCGTACAATACAGTATTACTAGTCACTGTGATATTTGTTAGATATTTACAATTTAGTCACTGCATCACTGAAACTTTTTACTGTTTGACCAATATCTCTTTCATTCTACAAATATGACATTTGCAAATTTCAACATTATGTTAAACTGATACAAAAACAAGTAAACCTCTTGTCTAGGCAGTATTCACCCTGAGACCCTGTATTAAGAAAAAATGCAGACCTAAAAGCAATGAACCTTGAATACAGTCTACATGGATTAGTACACTGCTGGTAACCAATGAAGGTAATGGCAGTGAGAAATCAAGTAGAGGTTCTTGTCAACAGTAAATGGCAAAGAGAAACTGGAAGCATAGAAAGGCAGTGAGGGGACAGGCATGATGGCTCACAGCTATAATCCCAACTCTTTGGGAGGCTGAGGTGGGAAAACTGCTTGAGGCCAGGAGTTTGAGAACAGCCTGAGCAACGTAACAAGAGCCCATCTCTACAAAAAAAAAATTTAAAAGTTAGCCAGGCTTAGAGGCACACATCTATAGTCCCATCTTCTTGGGAGGCTGAGACAGGAGGATCACTTGAGCATGAGAGCTTGAGGCTGCAGTGAGCTATGATTGTGCCACTCCCTGGGCAATAGAGCAAGACCTGTCTACAAAAATACAAACAGGAAGGAAGGAAAGAAGGAAGGAAGGAAGGAAGGAAGGAAGGAAGGAAGGAAGGAAGGAA
>NW_022436949.1:24000173-24044704 GCF_009761245.1 Sapajus apella | reverse complement strand
AAGGAAGGAAGGAAGGAAGGAAGGAAGGAAGGAAGGAAGGAAGGAAGACAGGAAAGAAGAAAGGAGAGAACTCCCCTATTTTAAACAAATAAGATTATGCAAATATTTTCAATTTTGTAACACCATTTGTACACAGACAGAAAGACAGTGTGAACAAGACCCCTCACGTGCCCCAGTGTTTTTTACAAAGATATGGTGACACTGTGCAGTGTTCTCTCCCCTGAAACCAGTGGTCCAAAGTCCTCACAGTTCACAACCCCAATCCACTCAGTTTCTTTCCTGACCCTTGGCTTTGCTGAATTTCTCTATTATTTTTCTTTAATTTTATTGGTTTGTGCTCTTGGCTTTATTTCCTTTCATCCATGTATTTTCACTTCACTTTTCATTTTCTAGCTTTTGAAAATGGAACCGTAGATCATTGACTGTAGACCTCACTTTTTGCCTCATATAAGCATTTAAAGGTTTAAGTTTTCCTGTTAAGTACTGCCCTCTACTGCATCCCACAAATTTTGATGCGTTTTTTTTTTTTTATCATTCAACTTTAAATCTTTTCTAATTTCCCTGTTACTCCTTTGATCCATGGATGATTTAGAATTCTTATTTAATTTCTAAAATTAGGAGTTTTAGATATGTCGTTGTTACTGATTCCTAATTTAATTCTGTTATAATTAGAAAAGACACTCTATATGATCTTAACCCTTTCAAATCTACTGAGGCTCATATTATAGCCTAGCATAATAAAACTACTCTGGACATTTTTAAAGCATTTGTATTTTTCAATTGTTGGGTATAGTGTTCTCTAAGTACCAGTTATGCTATGATGGTTGATAGTGTTGCTCACATAATGTATGTTCTCACTGATTTCTTCATCTACTTGCTCTATGGATTAGTGAGAGAGTGGTGTCAAAATCTCCAAATATGATTGTGGAATTGTTTGTGTTTACCTTTAATTCTCTCAGTTTTGCTTCATGTACTTGGAGGCTCTGATATTAGATGTATGAACATTTATAATTATTATGATTTCCTGTTGAATTGATTCTTTTATCATTATGAAATATTCCTATTTATCTCCAATTATATTCTTTGTCTTGAAGTCTGTTTTATCTGATATTAATATAGTCGTTCCAGCATTCTTATGCTGCTTGTATGGTACATATTTCTAGGTCTTTGTAGTTAAAGTGTATCTCTTGTATACAATACATAACTGAGTCTTGCTTTTTAAAATCTGTTTTGACATTTTGTTTCCAACATTGTCCAGTACAACTTTCTGTGATAAAATCTTCTGTATCTGCAATACAATACTATACCACTATCCACATGTGGCTGTTGAGTACTTGAAACGTGTTTAGTGTGACTAAAGAAATGCTGTTTTAGTTACTATATTTACATTTAATTAGCCTAAATTCAAACTGCCACATCTGGCAGTGGCAGGCTACATTTTTGAACATTTAACTTAATTGTTGATATGGTTGGATATAGGTGTGGTACAATAAAAAAATATATATCTATTTGATCTTTTTCTCTGGTTTCTGGCATAGAGGTCCTAAAACTCTTGAAATTTTCTGAGTGACAAGTGTTTTTTGTATGCTAATAAAATGACTGAAGGAGAAGAGGGAGCTCCAGGTTAGGGGCTGGTCACTTAAAAAAAAATACCTCCTTGGTTAGAAGGCCAAAAATTTCAACCTCAAGGGTGTGGAGAGGGGCTGGAAAGAGAGTTTGATTACTAATATTAATGATTTAATCAATCATGCCTATGTAATGAAACTGATAAAAATCCCTAAACAACAGAGTTCACAGAGCTTCCAGCTGGTGAGCACATCAGTGTACCGGGAGAGCAGTTTTGCATCACCATCACCACCCACCTGCTACACCTTGTCCTAGGCACCTTTTCCATTTTAATGGTCCTGAGCTGTATCCTCTATAATAAATCAGTGATTATCAGGAAAATGCTTTTCTGAGTTCTGTCAATCATTCCAGAACTCCGAAAAGGGTCTATCAAACCTGAGTAGAGGGTCATGGAAATGCTTTAATTTGTAGTTGACCAGGAAGAAGTGTGCGTATCCTGGAGACTCCATTTATAGCTGGTAACTGAAATGAGGGCAGTCTTGTGGGACTGAGCCCTTTAACTTATGGGATCTGATGCTAATTCTGGATAGATAGTGTCAGAATTGAATTGTGTCTGATTGGCAAGGGAGACTTGGAGAATTGGATGGTGTAAGAAAATATCATACAATAGGTCTACTATTTTGATTATTTTCTGTTTTGTGTCCCTCTTGAATAATTGCTAATGATCTATCCCCAGGTTGTCTGATACTTTCCTTTGTTACATAAGCTCTAACTCCACTGTGTACTCCATTTCTCTATTCCATTATTTGCAATCATATTTTTGTTCTTCAGATGACTTCCTGAATTCCCATCAATGGATCTGACCATTTCCTTCTTTGCTTCCCCTACTAAATCCTCTGCAGTGATTTCTCCTGGTACCTCTAACTTTATTGTTAGGGGTCTTCCTCCTCATTGTTTATGTCATGTTTGTCTTTGATCTGTCCTCCTAAGGCTGTGATCAATTCTTCTAACATATAATTGATTCTTTTTCTAGAATCTGCTTTTTAAACTCTCATAAGATTCACTAGAAGAAGACCATTTCCCAGAATAGGACTTTTTCCCTGCATGGACTGGACTGATCTTAATAATTCTATTCTCCAAATTCACCTAACTGAAAAGTTATTAAAGTACCCCCTCTCAGCAAAAACCCCAACAACAGCACATCCTTTGTTAAGACAGTGCCTTGTTGCTATTAGATTGAATTCAAAACCACGTCAATGGAAATAATTTAATCAACAAAAGGGATTCTGAATTCTAGCAAAGAAGAGTTTGAAGAATTCCCTCAGAAGTGGTGAAATTAGCAGC
This sequence comes from Sapajus apella, assembly GCF_009761245.1. Classification (NCBI taxonomy): domain Eukaryota; kingdom Metazoa; phylum Chordata; class Mammalia; order Primates; family Cebidae; genus Sapajus; species Sapajus apella. Next base: position 24,041,794 of record NW_022436949.1, on the reverse strand, counting down.
AAAATATTTGGAATTCACTAAAAAGACAAAAGAACCTGTTGATATTCACTGCACTTATTCCTAGGACAAATTTCCTAGCCCATCCGAGCATATGGCAGGATGTAATAGAAAAAACAGAGGCTCTGGAATAAAGCAAACCTGGTTTTGAATCACAGGTCCTCTGTTTCCTAGTGGTGCAGCCTGGAAGATGTTCCTTTATCTCTTGCCTCTGCTTTATCTATTAAATGTGAATAATGGGACTTAAAATATGCCATTGCTATAAGTATTTTAAAAGTATGTATGTAAAACACCCAGCAAGTTGTCTGCATTGAATGAATGGAAATAATAAATATTTTTATTTCTGTAATCACCATTATTATTATTCATAGTACACCTCTAGCTAAGTGATAAATTCATTGGAAACAATTTAGGGTATGTTAAGGCTGATTTTGGAGATATCCCTGGCAATATATTCTGTTTTGCCCTAATTCAAGTCTCTAAAGTTTTATTCATTCCAGCTATTCCTAAGGAATAAATAACCCTATGAGAAGGAATTTCAGACCAAAAAAAAAAAAAAATCTTCAGGATCACATCTTAACAACAGACATTTGCTGGGCACTGGTGCTAATTAATTTTTATGCATTATCTAACTTAATCTTTATAACAAGCATTTATGATAGGGACTATTGCAAATGAAGAAAACAAAGCCTTTCAGAGGTTAAAGGAGTTGCTCAAACTCATACAGTAAAATGCAAAGCTGGAATGCAAAGTCATATCTCTGAAATCCTTGCCCATTAATTTCCACTCAGTCCTGTTGTCCAGATGATCCAAACCCTATGCGTTTCAGTCCTCCTGGCTGCTCACTTGCCCAATTTAATGTCTCCACCTGCTTAACCACAAAGCCAACATGAACCAGAAAATAAAGTGCCATGACATCAGGAAATCATATCCTTTAAAGGTATGAAACCTACAAATGAAAATGTCTAATAAAGCAGGGGACAACCAATATTGGTGGGCATTTGCAATTCTGAATAGGATTCACTTTTCTTCCTAACACTCTGCTGTTTTTCACTAATACAAGAGTTTGCCTGTTGGCGTTTCCCCTGCTCCCACCCACGTTTACCAGTGGAGAGAACAGAGCCAGCTTCTACACAGACCTCGCCCACACAACAGAGTCAATCATCCTCAGAGCCAGCAAAGGGATAGGTTCTCTGCTTTGTCGTGAGAATTCTTTCCATTTTGTTGCTCCAGGTTAATGAGTGAGAAACTTCAGGCCTACTGGGAACATCAGCAGATATTGAGATCCATTGCAGAGACCATATTTTTAAATGCATTTGAGGACAAGAAGCCAATGTTCTAATCCGAGGATTTGTAAACTGACTTGAAACATTCTCTTTCCCCCAAAATGACTAAAATTTTTTTGAAAATGGTTCTGTGGTCCTGATTAAAAATAAATAAAAATGTCACTCTATCACTCCTAAAAGGCATACTGCAGCAGAGCTATGATCGAGGCAAAAAGGTTTCTAATTGGGCTTCTGTTTTAAGAAAGGTACGCTGATTTAATACCTAAATTTTTGGAGTGTGTGTGTGTCTAAGTGACATGTAATGGAGTTTTAAGATTTAATAAACTTCCTGGGAAATTATTATGATGATAATCATTTGCAGTTAGTCAGAGCTGTTCAGAGAGTCACTAAGTCCAACAGAATTCCTTCATCTCTTGATATGAATCAGGTTGCCCCTAAATTCCCACTTAGCACAGAAAAGCAATATATGTACGTATTCATATGTGTGTGTTTGTGTGTGTATGCATATACGTTTGTGTTTGCTTGTGTATGTGTGTATGTGTTTGTGTGTCTTCACGTGTACACATTCCTGCAAGTATCTGAAAGAGAAAAGGAATTCACATTTTTTTAGACCTAGGATTTAAGTAATTTTTCTTTCTCTTTTTTCTTTCCTTTTTTTTTTTTAAAGACTGAGTCTTGCTCTTGCCACCCAGGCTGGAGTGCAATGGTGTGATTTCTGCTTACTGCAACCTCCGCCTCCTGCTTTTTCTAGTGGCTCACCTAACATAAGCTGAGAAGTATGACCCAAGAAAGCCAGTAGAAAAATTTACAAAATTTTCCAGAAACTAAAATGTACACGTTCAGTGCTCAATTTTTTTTTTTTTTTGGTTTCTGAAATTTAAAAAAATCCTATAAAATTATTTATAGCTTACTATATAAAGAAGAAAGGAACTAATCTACCTAATGTGCTCTCCTTGAAAAATAAAGACTGGCATGGATGTTGAATAAGGTATAAATCAATAGAATGCAAACATTTTACATCTTTTTAAGCTGGGCAGAACCGGTACCGTCTTGATTAAGAAAGACAAGAGGACATTTGCCCTCATCCTACAAAAAAAAAAAAAAAAAAAAAATCAAAGTTGTATATTTTGTACATGCCTGACGAAAGGGGCAAATGAGGTTGGAAATGTAAGTTCTAGTTGCCTTATTGGATTCTATGGGTCTCTAACGTGGGTTAAGCCAAGTCAGAAAGAGTACATCTGACCAGGGTGTGTCTTCTCCTAATTTATCCAGCCAGATGGAGCACTTTTAAAGTCCTGTAGAGGCTGGGTGTGGCCTGATAAAAATATCACATTCTTCATGACATGCATTTTCTTTGTTTAAATGTAAAATTTCTTATGCTTAATTTCTTACATGTTTCATTCATTCAGCAATTATTTATAGAGTCCTTTGGCTATGTCAAACACTGATACAATCAGAAACAAAGCATAGCACCTAACCACAAAGAGATTTTGGTCAAAGAACCAGGGAGCCTGTAACCAGATGCAATTACCTTTAGCCATTTATGGGGCTCAGTTTCTAAAATTACTGAGACTATCGAAACTAAAGCTGGCAAAATTAAGATCTGGTAGAAAATAAGGGATTTGGAGAGATCTCGTTTCCACAACAGACCAGATTCTCCCATGTTAAAAACCTGCACCAACAGTGTACATTTCTCTTGATGAATTTTATTTCATTATTTAGAAAACATTGTTGCATCCCTGGGATCTTGGAAATAATAGAATTTCCTACCAATTTACAATTTATGGACTCTAGAATTAGTTTCCCTAGGTCTAATACAAACTCTACCTTTTATTAATATATGACCTAGGGCAGGTTCTGTGCCTCCGTTTCTCATCTGTTAGCTATGGGTTATCATAGTACATTTACCTTATGAAATTCTTATCATGATTAAATGAAATAAATCATTAAAAAGTGATATACATTAATATATATTCCCTATTTTTTGCCTCTTTTTTTTTTTAATTGCAAATCTCTTGTTGCTGGTAAGTTTGAATTTAGTGGCTTTGGGTTGTTTGGGGTTTGTCATTGCTTGTTTTTGCACTTATATTCTCCCTTCGTTTATTTTCACATTGTCAAAGTTCTCAAAAATATTTTCTTTACCTTCTGAGGTAAAGCCTCTCACAGCCTCTCAACCTCCTTAAATTTAGGGCTGATTCTCTGAATCTGAGAAGTACAGAGTAATATTTCATAAATATTTGTTCTGAAGTCAGACAGTCCTTAGTTTAAACTGGCCTCTGCTATTCTTCAATTCTAATGCCTCAGACATCGGGGTCAGTCTTAACAATGTGCATAATAAGGTCATGTTTCCTTCTTTCTCTATGAAGCTGTTGTTAAACCTATAATGTTTTGATTGTTGTTTTGAATTTTTGGTGGGTTTTTTGCCTTGTTTGGTTTATTTTGATGATCTTCATATTTAGGAAACAAAGTACTATTTCTGTTTAAATAAACAATTTATTTAAACTCTGTAAGTCACTGTTTCTTCATTTATAAATCTATGTTACATATAAACTTGTTTCTTAAACTTGATATAAAGAATAAGTAAAATAATGCTTATATAATGCTTAACATAGTGCCAGGCATGTAGTAAATGATTTATACATGTTAGTCATTAATAATTTGTATCTGCATTTTGCATTTAGATGTTGAAATATAGCAAAGACAATTCTAAGCCAAAAAAAAACAAAGCTGGAGGCATCACGCTATCTGGCTTCAAACTATTCTACAAGGCTACTGTAATCAAAACAGCATGATACTGGTACCAAAACAGAGATGTGGACCAATGGAACAGAACAGAGGCCTTGTCACACATCTACAACCATCTGATCTTTGACAAACATGACAAAAACAGGCAATAGGGAAAGGATTCCCTATTTAATAAATGGTGTTGGGAAAACTGACTAGCCATGTACAGAAAGCTGAAACTGGACCCCTTCTTTACACCTTATATGAAAATTAACTCCAGATGGATTAAAGATTTAAACACAAGACAAAACATCATAAAAACACTAGAAGAAAACCTAGGCAATACCATTCAGGACATAAGCATAGGCAAGGACTTCATGACTAAAACACCAAAAGCAATGGCAACAAAAGCCAAAATAGACAAATGGGATCTAATTAAACTTAAGAGCTTCTGCACAGCAAAAGAAACTATCATTAGAGTGAATTGGCAACCAACAGAATAGGAAAAAAATGTTGCAATCTACCCATCTGACAAAGGACTAATACCCAGAATCTACAAAGAGCTTAACAAATTTACAAGAAAAAAAAAAAAAAAAAACAGCCCCAACAAAAAATGAACTAATTTACACTCCCACAGTTGGTGGGAGTGTAAACCATAAACTGAAACCCATAAGGGTCTATGGCTGGAGGAGTCATTATCATCACCTTTTTTAAAAGGGAAATGCATTAGAATATTACAGATCTTAAATGTTGGGTGTTTACATATAAGTGGCAGATGGCTATGTATGGTGGCTATTTTGACAGGCTGAGTGTAGAGACTCAAGAAAATTCACAGATTAGCCCACTGCAAATTATCTGCGGAAACCATCCTTGGGGAAGTCTCTTAGTCTGTTTGTGTTGCTATAAAGGAATACAGAAGACTGGGTAATTTGTAAAGAAAACAGGTTTAGTTGGCTCCCAATTCTGCCAGCTAGAAGAGTGAGCATCTGGTGAAAGCCTCAGGTTGTGTCCACTCATGGCAGGTGGTGAAGGGGAGCTGATGTGTACAGAGATCACATGATGAAAGGAAAAGTAAGAGACCAAGTGGGGAGGGGCCAGACTTCTCTTAACAATTAATCAGCTCCCACTGGAACTAACAGAACAAGAACTCACTCATTACCACGAGAATGTCGCCAAGTCATTCAAGAGGGATCCATCCCCATGACTAAAACACATTAGGCCCCACTTCCAACATCAGGGATCAAATTTCAACATAAGGTTTGGTAGTACAAACATCTGAGCTAGCAGGAAGTGACTTCTAGACTGAAACCTGGAGGTTAAGCAGGAGCCAGTCAGGTAAGCAAAGGGGAAGGGAATCTGCAAGCAAGGGAACAAGATGCCCCAAGTCCTCAAGGTGAGAAAGAGCTTGGTGTGTTAGAGACACCAATCAATGTTATTAAATTATGATTTACCGTATTTACAGAATATTACATTTTTGACCATAAGTAAAGAATGGACATCTTTCAAGCTTAGGGGAATTGTTTCTAAAACATAGACCTTTAGATTCCTAACCCAGAAGTCAAATTAAACTCTTTCTTTTTTGAGATAAGGAAACCAAAGCCCAGAAGTGAATGAAAGGGAAGCAGGGAGACAGAGAGAAGGTAGCTAAAATAATGGGCATATGTTATGGTCAGGCAAGTGACATCATACACTGTTAAGGCTCAGAAAATGATAACCCAAAATGAAGGCCTCAGAAGCAGCTCACTCTTATTTTCTCTAACCTTCTGTTTCCGGCCCCTCATTCTTCCCCAAGGCAAGCCACAGAAGCTAGAATCCCTCTTCCCCAGGACAGATCATAGAAATCAGAACCTGTTTCCTCTAAACAGTCATGAAACCTAAAAATCTTACTCTAACTTTCCTTCACCTTTCTGTGTAAAAATTGGTCATCAAAAAATTATCTGACCTACCTTGCTTGATTGTAGGTCATAAAACCACCATTCCAGAGAATGTCCTGCCTTATATCCACAAGGAAGGGATGGCTGCACAGGGATGCCGAGAAGAATCTAAACAGATTCTAAGTTTCCCCACTCAGTCCATTAGCAGAAGAACGTACCCTTTTTGTCCAATCCTGTTTCCATACTATGTTGAACATAAGTATAAAAATGAACAGTTTCCCCCATATCTCTGGGTCTTCATTCTGAAGGCTCCTGTATCATATCCAAACTCTTATCAAATAAATTTGCATGCTTTTTCTCCCATTAATCCATCTTTGCCAGTGATTTTCAGTGAACCTTCAGAGGGTAAAAGGGAAGTTTTCCCTTTGCCCCTACAACAGGCATAGTAGGAGACTGTGAAATAGAGATGTTAAATAACTCACTCAAACTCGTAGCTTTAATAAGAGGAGATCCAGAATTCAAATCCAGATTTACAGTTGTGTCTAAGATTGTTTTTGTTAGACCACTGTGGAACTTGTGTGAGTTCATTCACATGTGAACTTATCTTCACAATGGTGTTGAAACTGTTTGCCTGTATGTTCATTTCTGTACTAGTCTGTGAGCTTCTTGAGAGTCTTTTACTATTTGGAAGCACAGTTCCTGGTAGATAGATAAATTCAACAAGATGATGGATGGATGGCTGTATGGCTGGATGGATGGATGGATGGATGGATGGATATTTGAGAGAATACTTGAATAAATTTTTCTGAGGTTCTATTCAATTACCTTTCAAGGGTATTGTGATACTCTTGTCTATTTTTAAATCGAATTAATTTTAAATAATTAAATTTCAAAAAAGTAATAAGAAACCTTCCATAATTTTAAAAACAAAAAATATTAACTGAATGGTTCTAAATCCAGGAGAAGTCCTTCCTGCACGGTGATTTCCTTGCAGGCACAACATGTGGCCAGTGTGTTCTTTGGTCCCTAAGATCTGGCCTCTGTCATATTTGTTATGCATACTGAAAGTCAAATCAGTCAACAGCTCTTATTAGAGTCATTTACGACTGGCCCTTTAAATGACAGAAATAGAATCCACCTCTGAAAATAATATTTTTCTAGTGGACAAATAATTCTAGCCTCATCCTAAGAGGGGGCTAAAGCTAATATTTTACCACAAAAAGAATCTTCATTTATTGGAGAAATATCTAACCACTGGTATATACAGGCATCAACTAGTCAGAACAGATGCCATAGACCACCGGAAAGATGCCTCAATACATCAGAACAGATATCTGTGCAAATAACCAGTCCAATGCACAATGCAGGGCATAAATATCAGCCCTGCTCACAGGTCGCTGGAGATGAGGAACAGAGATCTTGAGGAGCAGAGAAAAATAGATCAAAAGAAAGAGGACCATAGAACTAGGCTACAATGTGAGGACTTGATTTAGGAACAGGCTAAAGTATAGTTTCTAGAATTTAACCACAAAATTCATATCAGTCTTGTAGCAAGCCACAAGCGTTACTAAGAATATGGAACATGGATCAGCTTGCATATTTGGTGCTAAATAATCTGAGTACTGACTTAGAGGACCTAACAAATGATGGAATTGGCCCAGTGGCTTTCAGAACAAAATAGAACCTCTAGGTGGAAATTCTAGCTGATTCAGTTGTGCAAAAACAAGAAAACCACTTCTGATCTTGAAAACAATATCATGTGTTAGCAGGGCCAGCTTCCTTTCTTCTTTCCGTCTGTTTCTTTCTTTTTGTCTGAATTATCTAGAGTCAGTTTCTGTTGCTTGCAACCAGAGAATAACTAATACATCAAATAGTTTGCTTTGTTCTTGACACATTTCTATGAATCCAATCTAATCTCATTAGCTGTTTGAACAACCCACTACTTATTCATTAGGTGTTTCTGCAGATGTTCATGTAATTTTGAGCTATTGTTTTAAAATGATTTAATGTAAGATTAATGGAGAAAACTTAGCAAGATTTGACAATGTAAATAATGGACTTTCCCCCACGGCTTTATAGTGAAGAGGCTATTGTTGGTTACTGATCACTGCTAAGTTTCAAGGTTCTATCTCCCACACAGCCCCATCCCTTAGTTCATGCTGCTTTTTCTCCCTGAAATGCCCTGTCTAATATCTCCACCAGTAGAAAGCATACTTATCCTTAAAACACTGATTTAAATATCAGCTCTGCAAAGTCTTCCCTATTTCTCAAGATAGAACTAATCACTCCACATCTCTGATTCCTGGCAACACCACTGCTGTTGGAACAATGCCTTGGACTGCAGGTAACTGAGCTTCTCAGAGGATTCATTTTGGGTTGCCCAGAGCTTCAGCAAATATTAAAAGTTATATTTTATGACTCATTGGTATAAGGATGAATATATTAATATTATATATTAAAACATTGACTCTGATCTAAAAGTTCACTTTTTCTTCCTATTTCAAAAGAAATTAAAACATTTTTATGGACATTTAAAGGTATAGTGTATCCTTGGCCCTGTGCCTGCTACATCTAATGGGTAAGTTATCCCTTCCTGCATGTGCCCTGACCTAGACATTTTTCTCACTTATCAGTCCATAGCTTAAAGGGGCTTCTAGGCAGGAGGGAAAAATTGGTTCTCATCTGGTAACAAGACAAACTTAGCATAAGGATCAGGTGATTCAGCTTCCAGGGGATGCTCTTAAAGGAGGTTTGAGTTTATCTCCACCAAAGAGCGGGTTGAAGTTTGATCCCCATTGTGGTGATAGTGGGAGGTGGGGCCCAGGAGGAGTTGCTTGGGTCAGGAGGGCAGATCCTTCATCAATGACTTGGTGTCATTTTCGAGGTACTGAGTGAGTTCTTGCTCAGGCAAGACTGAAACAGTTCTCAGGGAAATGGATTTGTTCTTATGAGAGTGCAGGTTTAATTTGGTTTTTGTTTGTTTTTAAGTTTTTTGAGACGATGTCTTGCTCTGTTGCCAGGCTGGAGTGCAGTAGCGCCATCTCGGCTCATTGCAACCTCCACCTCTTTGGTTCAAGCAATTCTCTTGCCTCAGCATTCCCTGTCCCCACTCTGCCCCCAAGTAGCTGGGATTACAGGCACCCACCACCACACCCAGCTAATTTTTTTTGTATTTTTAGTAGAAATGGGGTGTCACCATGTTGGCCAGGATGGTTTTGATCTCCTGACCTCATCATCCACCGGCCTTGGCCTCCCAAAGTGCTGGGATTACAGATGTGAGCCACCGTGCCCAGCTGAGAGTGCATTTTTGTAAAGCCAAGATGCCTCTCAGATTTTGTTTCTTCACACATGTCCGCCTTCCCTTTGACCTTTTCCACCATGTTATCATGCAGCACAAATGCCCTCACCAGAAGCCAGGACCATGCCCTTGAGCTTCCCAGCCTGCAGAACTGTGAGCTTAATAGACCTCTTTCCCTTATAAATTATCCAGTCTCAGGTATTCTGTTATAGCAACACAGAATGGATGCAGGCAGAGGCTTATATTTTTTCCTAATTGAATTACTTGAAGTATATAATGATTCTTTTCGTTAAAAAAAATTCTAAACCCATTGAAAGTTTGCTAATTCAAAGTTCAAAAACATTTTCTAGATAAAATTAGGGCTACTATAGTCATTAGCAGTCATTTCTTTTATTTAGGGATGCACCAATTTAGAATAAAATTTTAGTTAATCCCAAATAAAATAACTATCCTTTGCATGATGCTTCACAATTTTCTAAGCGCATTCACATATATTATTTATATGATCCACACACCAAATCTGAACTATTGCTGTCACTTATTTTTCATTTGACAGGCAAGAAAAACAAGCTTCAGACAGATTAAGTGACTTACCCAAGGTCACATAACAGGTAGTGTAGTCTGGGACTCATGCCCAGTTCTTCTAATTCCAGAAGCTCATATTCTTTTCACTATATCATGCTGCCTGTAGAAAAAAAGCATCTATGTCATATGTAAACACATACATAAAAAAGATGAGCTTATAATCTAAGTAGGTTGACACTCTGTTACAAAACCTAATGGCATTTTGTGGAGATATATATAATTGTGTTGTGTGTTTAGTTTTAAAATATTTTAATAAGAAGATGGTTGGCAAAATTTATTTTCAAGGAGAGTCAAAACTACCCAATTATATTTATTTACGCAAAATTCTATGGATTGTGAACTTTGGTTGAAGCTATGACACATACATCAGAAATACATAGATAGGTGTATATCCTTTTAATTTCAAGTTCCAAGTCTTGTGCTGTTTAGGTTGTTAGTGTTCCTCTTCTTTCTCCTCCCAGCCTCCCACCCTTTTCAGGTATGCAGCCTAAAGCAAACTTGACTTTGAGAGTGTTTTCTTTCATCAACTCTTTTGCTCCTGAAAGGGGTAATTTCTCCACAAAAGAAACAAATCAAAGGGAGGAAATGGCATTGAACAAATCTGATCATGAAAAAGGCAAAACTCTTAATAGCATGAAAACTAGTATATCATACATTTTTTAAATGAAAGTTTATTAAAATTAGCCGGCATGGATCTTCACTCTTCACAAGAAAGTTGGGCAAACTAAAGAATGATGCTGCAGAGATTTCAAAAGCATGTGTGACTCAACACCATACAATACACAAATTGGCTATGTCAATATAAACGTGATTGTAGTTTTCACTGTTCTAGAAGCTAGTCTGACTGAACAAAAGTTATATTAAGCTAAATCGGCAAGATCAGTCAATAATTGAATAATTTAATGTACACATTTCACCTCAGTTCAATTTCATTTCAATTACCTACAGAAGGGTTGGGGAATAGTTATAAGATTTTTCTGGAATGTATTCCAGCTTAAAAATACTTGTGTGTTGGCCAGGTGCAGTGGCTCATTCCTATAATCCCAGCACCTTGGAAGGCCAAGGCAGGTGGATCACGAGGTCAAGAGATCGAGAACCTCCTGGTCAACATGGTGAAACCTCGTCTCTACTAAAAATACAAAAAAATTAGCTGGGTATGGTGGTATGTGCCTGTAGTTCCAGCTACCAGGGAAGCTGAGGCAGGAGAATTATTTGAACCCGGGAGGCAGAGGTTGCAGTGAGCCCAGGTCTCACCACTGTACTCCAGCCTGGCGCCTGGTGACGGAGTGAGACTGTGTCTCAAAAAATATATATATACTTATGTATTATTTTACTTATAAATAAATACATTAATTTAACTTTGCAAATACCTTGATTTTACATATCTTACATTTTATTCACTTCATTTGTGATATGAATACAAATAATTACACTGTATATTTTTAAAATACACAACCTAATTTTGTTATGCATTCTATATTCTTCAACTTTTTGGTCTCTGGGTCACAAAATAAAAGGCATATTTCAGGTGCTGCCCCATGAGGTTACCACTGCCACAGATTGGTTTTTACCTACAACGGACATCCTAACCAGAAAGTCCACAGGTCAAGCAAATGCTGTACTACAACCTGGCTCAACACAGCAGTGAGGCACTTAAAGCCATGTGTGCACAGTACGTCTTCCTTGCAGTCAGGCAGCTTGTTGCCCTAGTAGTAAATTTCATCTGACAATCTAAGAACAATATTTGCTCCCCTATATTTTACTTATTGGCACATGGAATGGCCCCAAAATTTGGATAAACATTATAGGAGCTAAGAGGAAACAGTTAATACAGATGGAGTGCTTCACAAGGCAGATGGGCTTTTGAGGATACTTTATATATATATATATATACTTTACGTTCTGGGATACATGTGCAGAATGTGCAGGTTTGTTACATAGGTATACATGTGCCATGGTGGTTTGCTGCACACATCAACCCATCATTTACATTAGGTATTTCTCCTAATCCTATCCCTCCCCTAGCCCCCCAACCTCCAACAGGCCATAGTGTGTGACGTTCCCCTCCCTGTGCCCATGTGTTCTCATTGTTCAATTCCCACTTATGAGTGAGAACATGTGCTGCTTCATTTTCTTTTCTTGTGTTAATTTCCTGAGAATGATGGTTTCCTGCTTCACTGATGTCCCTGTAAAGGACATGAACTCATTCTTTTTTATGGCTACATAATATTCCATGGTATGTATGTGCCACATTTTCTTTATCCAGTCTATCATTAATAGGCATTTGGGTTGGTTCCAAGTCTTTGCTATTGTGAATAGTGCTTCAATAAACATATGTGTGCATGTGTCTTTATAGTAGCATGATTTGGGTATATACCCAGTAATGGGATTGCTGGGTCAAATGGTATTTCTGCTTCTAGATCCTTGAGGAATCACCACATTGTCTTCCATAATTGTTGAACTAATTTACACTCCCACCAACAGTGGAAAGGTGTTCCTATTTCTCCACATCCTCTGCAGCATCTGTTGTTTCCTGACTTTTTAATGATCACCATTCTAACTGGTGTGAGATGATATCTCATTGTGGTTTTGATTTGCATTTCTCTAATGACCAGTGATAATGAGCTTTTTTTTTTAATATGTTTGTTGGCTGCATAAATGTCTTCTTTTGAGAAGTGTCTGTTCATATTCTTTGCCCACTTTTTGATGGGGTTGTTTTTTTCTTGTAAATTTGTTTAAGTTCTTTGTAGATTCTGGATATTAGCCCTTTGTCAGATGAATAGATTGCAAAAATGTTCTCCCATTCTGTAGGTTGCCTGTTCACTCTGATGACAAGTTTCTTTTGCTTTGCAGAATTTCTTAAGTTTAATTAGATCCCATTTGTCAATTTTGGCTTTTGTTGTCATTGCTTTTGGTGTTTTCATCATGACGTCCTTGCCTACGCCTATGTCCTGAATGTTATTGCCTAGGTTTTCTTCTAGGGTTTTTATGGTTTTAGGTCTTACATTTAAGTCTTTAATCCATCTGGAGTTAATTTTAGTGTAAGGTTTTAGGAAGGGGTCCAGTTTCTGCTTTCTGTACATGGCTAGCCAGGTTTCCCAACACAATTTATTAAACAGGGAATCCTTTCCCCATTGCTTGTTTTTGTCAGGTTTGTCAAAGATCATATGGTTGTAGACGTGTGGCGTTATTTCTGAGGCCTCTGTTCTGTTCTATTCGTCTATATATCTGCTTTGGTACCAATATCATGCTGTTTTGGTTACTGTAGCCTTGTATATAGTTTGAAGTCAGGTAGCATAATGCCTCTAGCTTTGTTATTTTTGCTTAGGATTGTCTCAGCTATACTTTTAATAATGATTTATGGAAGACCAATCATGGTTCAGGTGTGTGCTCAGCTCTAGGGAATACCAGGAGGAAGACATATCCCAAACCTCAAAGAGCTCAACAGAATTATCATTATCTTACTTCCCAAATTTAGCATACTCATTGGCACATAATAGGTGCTCAATAAATCTTTGCTGAATCAGTGGAAGGTCTGCTTACTATTGCAAGACAATTGTTACAAACATAGTCTTAAACGCACAAGAGCTCCAAGCTGGAGGGGCAGAGTAAATAAAAGGAACAAGCATGAATGAAATGAGGAGGGATAATAATAGGTGTGGCTGGGATTACACAATACAGAGGAGAAATGTCGTGTGGAAAAAAAAAAAGTTCTTTAAGTGCAAGATGTAGTCTGGGTACCGTGGCTCAAGCCTGTAATCCAGGAACTTTGGGAGGCCAATGCGGGTGGACAACCTGAGGTCAGGATTTCAAGATCATCCTTGGCAAAATGGTGAAACCCTGCCTCTACTGAAAATACAAAAATTAGCCAGATGTGGTGGTGCACACTTGCCTGTAGTTCCAGCTGCTCGGGAAGCTGAAGCAGGAGAATCGCTTAAACCTGGGAGGCGGAGGTTGCAGTGAGCCAAGATTGTGCCACTGCACTCCAGCCTGGGCGACAGAGTGAAACTCCATCTCAAAAATAAATAAATAAATAAGATGTAAATGAATTTTATAAGAAAGGAAAAAATAAGCTAATGAAGACACATGAAAATTAAAAATTTTCCAATGTTTACTTGGAAATTGAAAGCTTTGACATCACTGATAAATATGAAATATTGTATTAATTTACAAAAAGATAAATTTTAAATCATATTTTGGAGACTTCAATTATGACTTGCTATGAACAAAATAAGCAATGTTTTAAAACTTCCATTTTTTTCAACCACTTAAGTTTTTATGTTGAATGATTATAGATTGTTAAGCATTGTTTCCCCACAGTATTCCTTAAATCGTTTTTGAAATTAGTTTTTTAACTTAGGGAAAGAACGTTGTGTCATAGATTTGGTGACGGGAATTGTCAAAAATAAAATTAATAAAGAGCACACTTTAAGAAAAACTAGCACTAACATAATTTATGACTACCCCAGAAAGTTCTTAATGTTTTTCAATTCTACTTTTAATAAAAGTACGCAGAGCAATAACTAGTAATGATTTGCATAAGTCTGCTGAGAATACTTTTTGATTCTTCAAAAAGAATCCTTTTGAATTGATAGAACTGGAATCAGAAATACAAGTAAGTCATCAGTTTTGCTTTGCCAGTGAAGTCTGTCAAAGTCCAGAGAGCAACTAGAAATCTGACAAAACAGAGTGCAAAAATTTAAAATTTCAGATCTCAGTTGCATTTTGGCTATGGGAGTTTTTTGAGTTGAAAGGCATGACAAATCTTAAAAGGATAATTTCTTAACAGGACAATCTCATAATATCTATATGAGATATAGGCATTGTTAATAAGTATATTAATATATGATTCTAACAAAGATTTCTTCATTCTCATAGCCAAAATGTAGCCAACTATCTAAGAGTTATCTGTTGCTAAGACAGCTCTTAACCTTTATCACTACCAGTAGAGACTTTTCTATTCTAAAATCCTGACAATGTTCAAAGCTCTCTCAGAGAAGTCCTGACTTCCCAATAAGGTCGCCGAGGTACTTGCACCTGTAGTCCCAGCTCCTGGGGAGGCTAAGGCAGGACAATTTTTTCAGGCCAGGAGTTTGACACTGTAGTGCACTATTCTCACACCTGTGAATAGCCATAGCACTCCAGCCTGGGCAACATAGAGAGACCCTATCTCTTAAAAGAAAAAGATGTATTTATGCCTATTTTTACACATCAAAGTAATACAGGCATAATACATTTTTGAGAGACATACAATAATAAATGCATTTATGTAATTTTCAACTTTTTTCATTAACAGAAACATTCTGAATTACAAAAGACAAATTTAACCTGCTTATTGATATTGTTTAGAGGTGAATGTTTACATTTTGATTTGGTAACATATAATTTGGTCCTCTAATTGCTTAGGTGTTTAGACATTAGGTAAATTTGACAGTGTCTCAAGCAATTTACGGAATAATAAATTAGTTCTAAGATTATTTCAATGAAATATAGGTTTGTCAAAACATTTGGATCTAACCTACTTTATTCTTATTAAAGCTTGGAATAAACCAAAATAAATATGCCAGTAGCATAATATTGCTGCCAGGTTGTTAAGAAAATCTGGCCAAATTTGATTCTATTCAAGAGCAAGCTTTTATTTTCAAAATATACAATGGGAACTATCAAAATGACTAAAACTTTCTATATATACAGGCCCTTTATAGCCTATGAATCCAAGTCTACCCAAGTTTTACTCTATTTAAAATTGATTTGGACTGATCGTTTATTTTGGAAATAAAGGGATTAATTCCATTAGAACAAGAAGAGCAGAGCCTACAACAACCCTCCCATTGGAAGCAATGCAGCTATTTTCCAAAATACTGGAAAGAGACTACTAGAAGATGACAATACTCTGAAGATGTAAAGCAAAGATGTTCTGAAGAAGAAAGACAAGATGTTGTGCTCTCAGAAAGTAGTGAAGTTCAAATAATTTAAAAAGTAATGATAGGAATAAATCAAAGGCAGATTTGGCTCAGAGGGGTTGGGGAAGAAGACAGACTGATAATTATTAAAACTGTGGCAAGTAATTAGAAAAGGCCCAAATAAAATTCTGTCTGATATCGATACTGAACAGAGCACTTATGCTTTGCCTGAGCGTACTGCAGAAATCAACCGAACTTAGCAGTTGCTTGGGGAAAAATTCTGGGCAGAAGCCAAACAAATCAGCATAGTCTTTGTAAATTTTACCCAAAAAAGGAATGTACTCCTACACAGGTAGCCAACAACTATTCTTATCTACAGATGTGCATGCCAATCTTCTCTTTAAGAAGAGGCATGTATTTCCCCTCTTCTCAGCTCTGACCTGGACCTGTGACTTATGTTGACCAAGAGGATGTAGCAAAAGTGAGGGACACTGTGCCCATTCTGAGCTGAGACTTTAAGAGCTCTGGCAGCATCTATTTTCTCTGTCTTTTGGAAACCAGTTGTCATGCTTGAAGGAAGCCAGCTTAGACTGCTCCAGGAAGAGATCTACCTGGAAGAAGACTGAGGTGCTCCAGCCACTCAAACCACGCCAGTTGAGCCACCAGATATGTAAGGGTAGGGGAGGCCTTTTTCAATCTTCCAGACCCAGCCCAGCCATCAACTAGTTATACTTGTGTACCCCAGTTGATATGGCATGGAGCAAAAGAGCTGCCAGTCAACTTGTAAAAGAAGTAACAAATCATAAGCCACTAATTTTCAGGGTAGTTATACAGCAATCAATAAGTAGAATTTATAGCAAATCCAAAGGAAATGTAACAAGAGCAGAGACTAGTAGCTGGAGAGTAATAGATGAATTTTAAATGAACTATTTTATTAAAGTAACATGAAGTGACACATGCTAGAGTAGACAACAGAATAATGGAAATAGAAAGTGGCAAAGAAAGCCAAGTAATGAGTCTGGGAGGCTAATGACTGAATGTCGGGTCATTAAACCAAAAAGTATCTTGAACATAGGAGAAAAATTAATTGTTGTGATAAAAGAAAACTGGTCATTTTCAGTGATAGTAAAAGAGCTTACTGCATTCCAATTCGAATATGATTAGAGCAGCTAAACAAAAGTTAAACAAAAATCTCTTTGGATAAATCAGGCAGCTACCAAAGCAGTCAATACTTCAGGAGCCATGATTCCAGAGAGAAAGGAAGCTTGGTGACATGACCTCAACAATCTGTGGAAGTCTGATGCATTGAATGATTTCCAAGCTACAGCTATGCAGGACTGAGAGACTAAGAAGGCAAGAAGAAGGTAATGTCCAAAGGCAGGAATCCTAACGGTGTTCAACAATCTTATTACTGAAAAAGTAGAATTCAGGGCCCTCCCAGGAGGAAAACTACTAGTAAATTTCTTATAGTTCCAGTCAAGACTTCAGAAGGACTATATCCTAAGAATAAATGTGAACTACAATTAGACTTCATTTTACCAAGTACTGAAACCATCTCTGAGCCAACTCAACCTCAGGTAGAACTGTGGTGAACTTCTCCTAATCTAATTGCTAATTAGAAAGGGGGGAAAATCCTCCTTGGAAGAAGGGTAACATCTATGAAAGCCTCAATTATTTATATAATTTTTCAAACACAATGTCTGGTACTCAATTTTAAAACTACAAGGTATGCCTGGAAAAGACAAAATATCTGGCATATAATAGGAAAAAAAAGACAATGGAAGTAGACCTATAGGTAATCCAGATATTATAGTTATTACTTGTGGTCTGTGTAATTATTATAAATATATCCAAGAAAACAAATGACAAGATGGAAAATTTCACTAGAGAACTAAAATCTATTAAAAGTTACATTTAAATAAAAAGCCTGTTAATAGGCACTACAATAACAACAAAAAAAATAAAACCCAATAGATGAGATTAACTCCAGTTTGGACATAGCAGAAGAAAAATTTAGACACTAGAAGGAAGTTTCATGGAATATATCCATTAATGCATTTATAGAAAAAAATGATAAAAGCCACAGTAAAAAGTGTACAGGATAGAATGAAAAGATCTAACATACTCATATATGGCCTATAAAAAGTTTAAAAACCAAGAATAGAAGGCATCATAGATTATGTCTTCCCAAAGATGGTCATATACTCTTTAGTATGGCACTTCTCCCATTGAGAGGTGAAATCTAATTCCTCTCTCCTTGGATTTGGGCTGTTCTTAGTGACTTTCTTAACCAGTAGAAAATAGTAGAAGTGATATTCTAGGACTTCTAATCTTGGTCATAAGAAGTCTCGAAGCTTCCACTCAAGCTTCTTAAAACACTCTGTCTGCTAGTCTTGAGCTATAATGTAAAAATTCAATTAACCTGAGACCACCCTACTGGAGAAGCCATACGTATTCACCATGGTGAAGAGCCCCAGCTGAGCCAGGCTTTTAGTGATCCCCACCAAGGGGACATGTAAGAGAAGCCATCCATCAGCTGCATACTTCAAAGTGACCTCTCTTCGTACCATATGAAACCCCAGAATTTCCCAGGGTTATGCTCATTATTAACGTAGCAGTTGATGAAAGGTCAAGAACATCATGTATTTAAATGGTATGGGGTGACAAATGTTACCAATCATTTTTAGATTAATGAAAGAGGATCTACGGTATCACAAACTGCTGAAATTACACAGAGCATCTCCTATCTATTTAGTTCACTAGAACAGGGGTTGGCAAACATTTTCTACAAGGTCACAGATAGGATATACTTTAGGCTTTACAGGCCAAGAGGCATATATACTCATATACTCATATATATATATATAATAGAGTATAATATTTTGTGACACATGTCTACTTATGAGAAGAATGAAATTCTTTTGGGGGTGATAGCACTTAGTTTAATTGGGGTTCCAAATTAGTGTGCCCCATCATCAAATAAATTGGACATGTTAAGCTGTAAAAACCATTCATAAGCTATACAAAAATAGTCATCAGACCAGATTTGGCCCACAGGCTATGGTTTGCTAACCCCTGTACCACAATATAAAAAAAGTAAATTGAGTAGCTTTCCTTGAAGCTCCTCTGCAATTAGGTAAAGACACAAGGTTAGTGTTGTTTTTGTTTTATATGCTCTTCTGTTGGCTTTGCACAGAGCAGGGAAGATCCACAAACATTTCTTGGGTGCTTTTATGTGATTACTGGACATATGAGTAATGATGTGGTTTAGCTGTATCCCCACCTAAATCTCATTTTGAATTGTAGCTCCCACAATTCTGTGTCGTGGGAGGGACCCAGTGGGAGGTAATTGAATCTTGGGGACAGGTCTTCCCCATGCTATTCTCATGATAGTGACTAAGTCTCATGAGATCTGATGGTTTTATAAAGGGGAGTTTATAAGCTCTATTTTCTTGTCTGCCACCATGTGAGACATGCCTTTCACCTTTTGCCATGATTGTGAGGCCTCCCCAGACACGTGGAACTGTGAGTCCATTAAACCTGTTTCTTTTTTACATTGCCCGGTCTCAGGTATGTCTTTATCAGCAGCATGAAAATGGACAAATACAACTAAAGTGATAAGAAACTGCCCTTCAGGTTTCTCTTCTGTTTTTTCTATGTCTCTTGACTTCAATTAAGACCCCCTTTAGAAAGCCTTCCCATCTCTCTGGCATAGAATAATAGAGTTGGCTCTATCTGCTAAATATATCTGGGCCTGGAGACTCTGGGTTACTCATCCTCTCTCTGTAAAATCTCCCCTATTTAAATTTAAGCATCTTCATTATCAAAAACATTTTTTTCCAACCTCAGTCATTTAAGTTATAATATAAATTTCTTTGAATTTAATTAAAGTATAAGTTGGTTACTGGTCTGCAAGCACCCCTTCTGTACCTTAAGGATAATCCTACAGAGTCTTTTTCATCAGTTCCACTAAGTGTGCGACAATGTCTCCTTGAATATAGGAAGTGTTTGCTAAGAAACACATTGTTGTGCTAGATCTAAGACAAAAACCAATACCATCAATGAAAATAGTTATGTGGTATCATTATTTTCACCTGTGATTAGCTATGGGGTTTTTGTTAAAACCCAACATACTGTATCTGAAAAACCATGTGATCTCAGGTGAATCAACATTCTTAGAAAAATTCCAGTAACTCCTACTAAAAATTGCACACTATCGTTAAATAAATTCACATGTTGCTAACAAAAACACACAGTTTAAACAATTAAATTCAATTATTCTACAATGGAAACAGTACTGTTTTGGAAAAGACAGCAATTTAACTGTCATTACTAGGCATCCTCCCATTCTCCCATTTTATTTCTTTGTATGAAAACATTTATTTTGTGAGAACTAAACTATTGTTGAAATTTTCTAGAGGCACAATTTATCTGAAATGATAGCTTGTGAGAAATGCATAGGGTACATAATTAGCAGATACTTGCGCAAAAAAAAAATGAATAACCTAAAACTGGAATTTCTTCATTATTTTTTCTGTGTCTAGAAAATCAAAGAAGATCATATTCATCTTTTCTTCAGACTCTCTTATATGGTGTTTCATTACTTTTATATTTTCTTATAATGAAATTTTCTCATAAGTGACCATCTTGTCTTGCCCATTTTGTCCACATATTTCCATCTATACCATTAGAGCACTAAATTATGTTGATTAAATTACCAACTCCAATGAGTTCCCATTAACTTGAGCATTTTCATCTTTGTTTATAAGGACATGAAAGGATTGCTGTGAACGTTGTGTGATTTTCTAACAGAATTACATTTGACCTCTGATAATTGAATCTAAACTGTGGGGTGGACTTTCCTCTGGAATATGTTAATTAGTTCCCCAAGGAACTTAGCATATTTTGCTTATCTAACATATCCAATATGTCATTCTCTTTTACCTGGAACAGGTTCTCTTATGGAAACAATAATTTCTTTTTTTGTCTCAACAAAGATGCATTAAGCTGAGGCATAGCAGTTCCTAAAAGTATAGTAAATGTCATTGTGCAAATTTAGTTACTTCAAAAGGGCAGAATCATCAGAAGACTCATAGCTGTTGGCTTTGTCACCTGAGAACAGAATTGAGCAAATGCATCAAAGGATTTCTGTACTTGGTTCTAAGTGCTTTTTGTGAAGATATAAATGTGTTCCATCATTTTATTTACTGTTTCCATATGTCTTCATCAAGATTCCTCCATTTTGTCACTGTGCATTCTGGGAAGGGTAGCTCATTCTGAGAGTATCAGTAACCACACACAGTAAGGATTTCATTGTTAATCAATTGATTTGTAAGTGAATTCTACCATTAGCAATATCTAGAGTATCTCACTCTTCTCTGAATTTTCCCAAAGCATATCCTTAGTATGTGTTATGGGCTGAACTGTGTTCTCCACAAATTTTTATATTGAAATCTAAACTCGCTTACCTTGGAATTTGATTGTAGTTGGAGATGTGGTCTTCACGGAGGCAATTAAGTTCAAATGAGGTCAGGAGGGTGGGCTGTAACCCAATATGGCTGGTATCCTTATAAGAAGAGGAGAATAGGACACAGGCACAAAGTAAGACCACATGAAAACAAAGGAGGAGGCACATTATAAGCAAAGGACTTAGAATCAATCAATCCTGTGAACCCAAAATATTGAGACAGGTATCAATTTAGAAAGTTTGTTTTGCCAAAGTTAAGGACATGCATGTGACACAACCTCTGGAGGTCCTGACGATGTGCCAAGGTGGTTAGGGTACAGCTTGCTTTTACATATTTTAGAGAGACATGAGACATCAAATCATATGTGTAAGATGTATATTGGTCAGTTCCATGAGGTGTAACAACTCGAAGCAGGAGCCTCCAGGTCATAGGTAGATCAGAGGGAAAAGATTGAATTCTTTTGAGTCCTCGATCAGCCTTCCACTGAATACACCACTTAGTCTGGCTCAGTGATTCTGCATTTTTACATTAACAATAGGGCAGAGGAAGCAATCAGATGTGCATTTGCTTCAGGTAAGCAGAGGGATAACTTTATGTTCTGCACCTGTGGAGATAAGGGATCCGTTTATGTTGCCAGGGTAAAATTCAACAGAACTGTGTTAGGGCAAAGATCTTGAGTCCCACAAGCAATTTCCTTATGGGAAAATTGTGAGGGAAGTATGTAGCTCTTTTATCTTTTTAGCTATCTTATCTAGGAATAAAATGGGAGGCAGGTTTGCCTAATGCAGTTCCCAGCTTGACTTTTCCCTTGGCTGGGTGATTTTGGGGGTCCTAGGATTTATTTTTCTTTCACAATACCTTTATCTTGGACTTCTAGCTTCCAGGATTGTGAGAAAATAAATTTCTGTTGTCTAAGCCCCCCAGTCTGTAATACTTTATTATGCAGCCCTAGCTAGCTAATACAATATGCCAACTTGGGCAACAGTTATTTATGCATATATTTTAGCTTCTAGAGGTCAACCTTATGAGATTCTTGGAATTAAAGTCCATGTCCTAAACATTTCTGTGTCCTCTAGAACATACTCTTTTGCACATAATAGATGTTTAATAAGTATAAACTGAATAAATTAATTTTAAAATACAGAAATAGTACAAGATTTTTCTACAAGAATATTTTAAAGCAAGCTTTGAAATACATTTTTTAAAAATACATTTAATTTTTAAACACAATATTAAGGAAAAGGATTTGCAAATATTATGATGTGCTACTATGAATAATACCTAACATGGTATTATGATCTTGAAAGGGCTTTAATATATATAGTAATTGGATAAGTTCCCTACTGCTACTATAACAAGTTACCGTAAATCGAGTAACTTGAAACAACACAAATTATTCTCTTACAGTCGTGGAAATCAGAAGTCTAAAAGCCAGGTCTTGTCAGGACTGCTGCCTCCCAGGGGCTCAGGGAAGAATGTTTCCTTTCCTTTTCCAGCTGGTAGAAGCTGCCTACATTCCGCAGCTCCTGGTGCCTTTCCCCATCTTCAAAGGGCATCCCTCCAACCTCTGGTTTTGTCATCACATCTTCTTTTTTTTACTTTGATCCTCCTGCCTCCCACTTACAAAGAAACTTGTGATGACATTAAGCCCATCTGGATAATCTCCTCATCTCTAAATCCTTAACTTGATTGTATCTGCAAAGTCCCTTTCACCATAAAAAGTAATATACTCACAGATCCCAGTGATTAGGACCATGGACATCTTTGGAGGACCATTCATCAGCCTACCACATATTTGGGCAGGCTCTGGGCTAGTCATGCTGTAATAGAAGCAAGCGAAGAAGCTAACGCAGCCCTGGGGACTGCCCAGAAAAGGAAGTAGAGAAGAGAGCCTGCTCCAAAGTGAGTGTAAGTAAAGGCAGGTGGAGGGTGATTGTTTAAAAGGCTCAGGAGTGTTTACCAAGTTCAGGTGAGTGGTCCCAGAAAATGAAAGTAAAAGCTGTTCCCAGTTCCTGTCAAGCCCACCACCACGGTAAATTAACTTTTAATTTATTTAGTAGGATGGAGAAATGGAAAGTATATGCCTGCTAAATTTGAAAATTAATTCAATTCAAACTATGATTTCTGGCAATCATTCCAGGTCCATGTCCTAAAAAGTACTTAACCCTTACAGAGCTATCATATCAAAACGTAATTTAATGGCCAACAGGTATATGAAAAGTTCACAACATCACTAATCATCAGGGAAATGCAAATCAAAACCACAATCAGGTATTAAATATTAGTAAATTAGTATAGCCATTATGGAAAACAGTATGGAGATTTCTAAAAAAGAGAGAAACAAAAAACAGTACTTGTGTACCTATGCAACAATCTTGCATGTTCTTCACATGTACCCCAAAACCTAAAATGCAATAAAATAAATAAATGGGAAAAAAAAAAACAGTACTACCATACAATCCAGCAAACCCATCATTGGATATTCATCCAAAGGAAAAGAAATCAGTATATCCAAGGGATACCTCCACTCACATGTTTATCAAAGCTCTATTTACAACACCAAAGATATGGAATCAATCTAAGTATCCATCAGTGAACAAATGGATATGGGAAATCTGGTATATATACACAATGAAATACTATTCAGCCATGAAAAGAATGAAATCATGTCATTTGTAGCAACGTGGGTGGAAATAGAGGTCATTATGTTAAGTGAAATGAGCCAGGCACAGAAAGACACATGTCACATATTCTCACATACATGTGGGAGCTAAAAAAGTTGATCACATAAGAGAGAGAGAGTAGAATGATGGTTACCAGAGGCTGGGAAGAATGTGTCTGTGGTGGGAAGGTCCACCACAGAGATGTTCATCACAGATACACCAACAAAGACAGTTTGGTTAACAGGTACAAACATACAGCTAGATAGAATAAGTTCTAATGTTCTACAGCAGACTAGTGTGACTATACTTAACAACATATTGTATATTTCAAAATAACCAGAAGAGAGCACTTCAAATATTCCTAGCACTTGGAAATGATAAGCACGGGAGGTGACAAGCACCCCAAACACCCTGACTTGATCATTATACAGTCTATGCACACAACAAAATATCACATCTACCCCCATAAATATGTACCAATATTGTGTATTAATTTTAAAATGTTAAAAAAAAAAAAAAAGGCTGAGCATGATGGCTCACATCTGCAATCTCAGCACTTTGGGAGGCCAAGGTGGGAGGTTTACTTGAGCCCAGGAGTTCGAGACCAGCCTAGACAACGTAATGAGAACTGCTCCCATCTCTACAAAATCTTTTTTTTTAATTTCAAAAAACATAATTTGACACATAATAGCTTAATCACTTTAATAGCACTGCTGAGAAAGTGACACCATTACATTTCGGAGAGCAATATATATATAAAGATTATATCTCTGTAGGAAGTACAGACTATAAAGTTTAATAACTTATTCTGACACTATGATCAACTAGGTATTCTGGGTAGGAATTTTACACAAATATAAATAAACTAAACAAAAATAAGCAAAAACTAAAGCAATTTTGGTTTGGAAAATAAATGGTAAATTTGGTTGTTTTGTTTTATTTTGATTTTTTGCCAGAATTTTCCAGATGTATTATCTACTTTGCCCAATTAGTCCAACCTTATAGCTGCATGAAGTGAACATACTTTATGACTCTCTTTAATGTTTCTACCCATATCTGTTGTTAAAGCAAACTAAATATGGCTTGAGAAGGACTCTATACTTCTATATCTGTGTCCTTGTAGATGAACTGTAACGTAGCTTAATAGTCAGACAAGATTGAAAACCTAATTTAGGAGTATGTGCCTGTAGTAATAGCTGTGGCCAATCCCAGCAGCCATACTTCACCCCTCATAGACTGCTGAGCGTTCAGACTGTGTTCAAATAAGGTAAATGCCAACCTGTAACCAAGCCAGCCTCACTGCTGATTTCTCTAAGTCATTTCCCTCTTTTTGTTCTGTAAATCTTCTTCTACCACGTGGCTGCACTGGAGTCTCTGAATCTGCTGTGATTTTGGGGCTGCCTGATTCAGGAATTATTCATTGTTCAAGTAAACTCCTTTAATTTGGCTGAAGTTTTTCTTTTATCACTATGTACTAACTAACCACAGAGTTTTAAGATTTTTTCTAAATATAAAGCTAAATCATTTTATGACCTAGTGAAAGTTAAAATACTAAAATTATGCCAAGTTTCACACACACACACACACGAACATGTGTGATGCCATGAAAATATTCAAAATGTACAAAAGCCTCTGAATAATTTTGAAATCTCTAAAACATAACATGTTACAGGGGCCTAGGGAAAACTTCCCTTATCTTTCCAAAGGTTCGCTTAAAATCAACTGACAAAAGGCAGAATAATAGGAGCTCCATAGGAAGTACAGACTATAAAGTTATTATACAGATATTTTTGATGATAGTTTTCTATGTGACACAGGAGCCTTCAGGATGAAGACCCAAAGATATCAGGGAAACTGTCCCTGTTTATGCTTAGGTTCAGCAAAATATGGACAGCCTCGTAGAAATATAACTGGGCAAAAAATGCATGGTCTAATACAAATAGACTGAGTGGGGAAACTCAGCAAGGCCTGTCTGTCTGGATTCTTCCTGGTCTCTGTGCAGCATTCCTTCTTTCTGGATATGGGACAGGACCCTCTCAGGAATAAGGGTGCTTGCCATCTACAATCAAAAAGAGTAGGTCAGATAATTTCTTTATAACCAGTTTTTACACAGAAAGGTGGAGGTAAAGTTAAAGTAATATTTTCAGGGGTTTATGGCTGGCTTTGGGAAAAAGGGTTCTGTTTTCTATGAGCCACCTTGGAGGAGGGATTCTAGTCTCCATGGCTAGCCTCAAGGGAGAATGAGGCGGCAAGAGACCGGAGGACCAGAGAAAGTCAGAAAAACCTTTTGGTTCCAAAGCTTCTCTGAGACCTTCATTTTGGTGTATTATTTTCTGACCCCCAACAATGTACATTACACATCACCGGAACTGTTTTTAGCCACCATAGTTCACATGTCTGAGTAAACAGATGCATTCAGTATTCTCTGTCACTGCATAGAGTAGTAGCTGTGTAATTAAAGGCAAATCACATAACTTCTCTTATCCTCAGTTTCCTTCTCTGAAAAATGAAAGAACAAAATTAGAGGATTGCATAAGCTGCTTCCTGTTCTCAGATTCTATGATTTTTAAGTCTGTGGGTCCTGTTTACCCACATAGTAAATCCCCATTATGGTGAATTTCAGATCAGCTTTAAAATTTTTAATCAAATAAAATGTTAGAAAGTCACATATTATTAGAATTAGAATTCACATATTATTCCAATAGAACCTAGAAATAAAACAGCCAAGAGCGAGAGACTAAGAAAAAAAAAAAAAGAAAAAGCCCTAGTGCATGTAAATTTCTTTCACTTTTTTTTTATTTCAATAGGTGTTTGGGGAACACGTGGTGTTTAGTTACATGAATAAGTTCTTTAGTGGTGATTTCTGTGATTTTGGTGCGCCTGTCACCCGAGCAGTGTACACAATGTACAGTGTAGTCTTTTATCCCTTATCCTCTCCCACGCTTTCCCCCGAGTCCTCAAAGTCCATTGTATCATTCTTATGCCTTTGCATCCTCACAGCTTAGCTCCCACTTATGAGTGAGAACATACGATGCTTGGTTGTCTATTCCTGAGTTACTTCACTTAGAATAATAGTCTCCAATCGCATCCAGGTTAATGTGAATGCCATTATTTCATTCCTCCTTATAGCTGAGCAGTATTCCATAGTGTATATATACCACAATTTCTTTATCCACTCATTGATTGACAGACATTTCAGCTGGTTTTTCTCAATTGCATACTTTTGCAATTGAGAATTGTGCTGCTATAAACATGTGTGTGCAAGTATCTTTTTTGTTTAATGACTCATTTTCCTCTGGGTAGATACACAGTACTGGGATGCTGAATCAAATAATTTTTTTAAAAACGGAACATCCACACATCAATGTAATAAAAGCCATCTATAACAAAACCGCAGCCAACATAATACTGAATGGAAAAAAGTTGAAAGCATTCCCCCTGAGAACTGGAACAAGACAAGCTAGAACAAGACAAGAATGGCCACTCTCATCACTTCTATTCAACATAGTACTGGAAGTCCTAACCAGAGCAATCAGACGAGAGAAAGAAATAAACGGCATCCAAATTAGTAAAGAGGAAGTCAAACTGTCACTGCTAATGATATTATTGTATACCTAGAAAACCCTAAAGACTCCTCCAAAAAGCTCCTATAACTGATAAATGAATTCAGCAAAGTTTTCAGGATGCAAAATTAATGTACACAAATCAGCAGCTCTGCTATACTCCAGCAGCAACCAAGCTGAGAATCAAATCAAGAACTCAAACCCTTTTACAATAGTTGCAAAAAATAAAATACAATAAAATACTTAGAAGTATACCTAACCAAGGAGGTGAAAGATCTCCCTACAAGGAAAACTATAAAACATTGCTGAAAGAAACCATAGATGACACAAACAAATGGAAACACATCTCATGCTCATAAATGAGTAGAATCAATATTGTGAAGATGACCACACTGCCAAAAGCAATCTACAAATTTAATGCAATTCCCATCGAATTACCACCCTCATTTGTCACAGAACTAGAAAAACCATCCTAAAATTCATATGAAACCAAAAACAGAGCCTGCATAACCAAAGCAAGACTAAGCAAAAAGAACAGATCTGGAGACATCACATTACCTGATTTCAAACCATACTATAAGGCCACAGTCACCAAAACAGCATGGTACTGGTAAAAAAAAAAAAAAAAAAAAATAGGCAGAGACCTATGGAACAGAGGAGAGAACCCAGAAAGAAACCCAAATACTTATAGCCAACTGATCTTTGACAAAGCAAACAAAAACATAAAGTGGAGAAAATACACCCTACTAAACAAATGGTGCTGGAATAATTGGCAAGCCACATGTAGGAGAATAAAACTAGATCCTGACTTTCACCTTATATAAAAATCAACTCAAGATGGATCAAGGACTTAAATCTAAGACCTGAAACTATAGAAATTCTAGAAGATAACATAGGAAAAACCCTTCCAGGCATTGGCTTAGGCAAGGATTTCACGACTAAGAACTGAAAAGCAAATGCAATAAAAACAAAGATAAATATGTGGGACTATATTAAGCTAAAGAGCTTTTGCACAGCAAAAGGAACAGTCAGCAGACTACACAGACAACCCATAGGGTGAGAGAAAATCTTCACAATCTAAACATCTGACAAAGGACTAATATCCAGAATCTACAATGAATACAACAAATTAGCAAGGAAAAAAAAAACAATCCCATCAAAAAGTAGGTTAAGGATATGAATAGATAATTCTCATGAGAAGATATACAAATAGCCAACAAACATAGGAAAAGATGCGCCACAGCACTAATGATCAAGAAAATGCAAGTGAAAACCACAATACAATACCACCTTACACCTGCAAGAATGGCCATAATCAAAAAATCAAAAAATAATAGATGTTGGTGGGGATGTGCTGAAAAGGGAACACTTCTACACTGCTGGTGGGAATGTAAACTAGTGCAACCACTATGGAAAACAGTGTGTAGACTCCTTAAGGAACTAAAAGTAGAACTACCATTTGATCCAGCAATCCCACTACTGGGTATCGAACTAGAGGAAAAGAAATCATTATATGAAAAAGATACTTGCACACGCATGTTAATAGCAGCATAATCTGCAATTGCAAAAATGTGGAACTAGCCCAAATACCCACCAGTTAATGAGTGAATAAAGAAATGGTGGTGTATATATATATATACACACACACACACACACAATGGAATACCACTCAGCCATAAAATGGCATTTGCAGCAACCTGGATGGGATTGAAAACTACTATTCTAAGTGAAGTAACTCAAGCATGGAAAACCAAACATCGGATGTTCTCACTCATAAGTGGGAGGGAGCTGAGCTATGAGGATGCAAAGGCATAAAAATGACACAATGGACTTTGGGGGGAAAAGGGGATAGGGTGGAAAGCAGATGAGGAATAAAAGACTACAAAATGGGTTCAGTGTATACTGCTTGGGTGACGGGTGCACCAAAATCTCACAAATCACAACTGAAGAACTTACTCATGTAACCAAATACCACCTGCTCCCCAAAACTCTATGGAAATAAAAAAAATTTTTTTAAATAGTAATCATAATAATTTTATCCTTAAAAATAGAATAAATTTAAAAAGAACATTAATTTCCTTCTCCCAACCCATCCTTCCACAAGCTCCTAGATGCTGCTGGGGTGGTCCTGTTGTGCAGGTTGCAAATTCAAGTGTATTTTCCAGAAGGAGTTGTTGAAATATAAATGAAGCAAGAAAACAAAAAAACAGAAGCTAGTTGTCCTTGGCAAGAGATTACAGAATTACATACACGTGTGATCTCAGAGGTGCAATGCAAACAACACATAAACACGCTGTTTGACAATGTCTAGCAAAGACAAGAAGAGCATTTCTGTAAGAAGATTCAGTGTAGAGCTAGCAGAGGGCTGTGGGCCAATAAGAAAACCATTGCAAAGAAGAGTTTGCTGACACAAAGTTTTTTCTCTGCAGAGAAAATAACTAATGGCCCACAGCAGAGGCAGAGAAATAACTTTGTTACAGCAAACTCTTCTTTTTTAATGGTTTTCTTATACTTGCACATTTAGCCATGAATGTTCCCTTACCTGACTGAGGCTTACCTGGCCTGTCCACCTGCAGTGGTCACCCCACCACCCACTGGCTCGGTGTGGAAAAGGCCAAGGCATTTTTCATAGAGAACAGATGGGTGCATATGGTCGTAGGCAGTTTTGTCTTCCCAGAAGAACCAGCTTGTTCTGGCAGAAGGGTTTGGAAAAATGAACTGAAGGAACCACTCTGTTCAGACAAAGCAAAACATCACCATTTCTCCTTTTGTATGCATAACTGGAAGCTACATGTATTAATCCTGTTGATTAAAATAAGCTAGTAAACAGAGTATGCTGTTTGCTGTTTTCTGGGACCAGCTGAGAATAATTTCATTAGATCTCATAGTTAATGAACTGGGTTGTGAGGGATTGAGGTGGGAGGAGGTATCTTGTTTCATTAAAGAATGTTTTACGTAAAGCAAATTTGGTCAGAGATGCTATTAAAATCCTTTCAAAAGCAAAATATCCCCTGCCGACTAGTCCAGGTTGACCCATGAGAAAGACAATGGTTTTAGAAACAAAACAGAAGCAAAATGTATGCAATTATCTTTTTAAAAAAAATCAAATCAAAGCTGCTTAGACCACCATGGTTTGCTTTTTTTCCTCTCCATATCAGGTACATATTGTGGAAAATCTGGGTAGTTTACTACCAGTAAGGCGTAGTAGGAAATATGCAATTTTTCAGGAAAAATCACATTCTCTAGTGATCTCCAAATAAGAAAATGCCCTTCCTAATTCCTTTATTTATTTGCTTTTTCAGGTCATTACTCAGCACTTCATTGCTGACCTCAGGGATGAGGTTGGCTTGCTTGAGAATGAACGGATGTCCCTCCCTTGACCTGGTATGCCTGTTACAAGGAAGACTGGAGAATATGAGACCAAAAGAACACAGGGAATCAATCTGGAATGCAGCTCCTCAGAATCTGCTTAAGGCAAGTGAGTGGACAGGTGGAAGTCCAAGTGGCCCAAACACTTTGAGTTCTGCTGTATCCTGGAACATTGGGTCTGGGAGGGCAGTTGATGTCATAACACCCAAATGTGAAGCAGAAAGCAAATGCATACAATATGGGCTGTAGATCTCTCATGGTCTGACTTACCCCAATGGCAAAGCTATAGTATACATATCTATGAATATTAGACACCCATAAATGTTAATGTTATTTCTTTAAGCCGAGTTTTAAACATTAAATAGTCAAACTTATTCATTTTGTTCCTCTAAATGGAGTTTTTGAAAATTATTGACTAGTAGGACCTTCAGGGTAAAAATTTAAGGTAAGAAACCTGAGTGTGGCTAGTCTATGTGTCTAACTCATGGCAGATCAATAGGCTCTCAAATCCATTGAAACTAATGATTTTTTTTTTTGGGACGGAGTTTCGCTCGTTACCCAGGCTGGAGTGCAATGGCACGATCTCGGCTCACCGCAACCTCCGCCTCCTGGATTCAGGCAATTCTCCTGCCTCAGCCTCCTGAGTAGCTGGGATTACAGGCACGCACCACCATTCCCAGCTAATTTTTTGTATTTTTAGTAGAGACAGGGTTTCACCATGTTGACCAGGATGGTCTCAATCTCTTGTCCTCGTGATCCACCTGCCTCGGCCTCACAAAGTGCTGGGATTACAGGCTTGAGCCACCGCGCCCGGCCCCCTAATGATTATTTTCTAAGAGTGTTGAAGAGCTAAACTAGGACTCATGGTTACCAGACATTTGCATGAAGGGGGCAGTAAAGCTTTGTCGCTGTGAGCTCAGGTCTCAAGCTACCAGTTAAGCATCACAATCTTGGCACAGTGTATTATTTAAACAGAAAGGACAGCGCCCGAATAATGCTGCATTTTTATTTTTCTCTAAAGCAGATTAAATGATACTATATTTTCTATTTATCTCTAAAGTAGATTAAAATGTCTGTTATGTCATTTCATTCTGATTGTGTGTGTGTGTGTGTGTGTGTGTGCGCGCGCGCGCGCGCACGTGCAAGAGAGAGAGAGAGAAATGAAGCAAATTGAGCCCAGCAAAAGCAAGTGTCTTGATTAGCAAGGTAGCAGATTGATATAGATATACTGGAGTTTCTTCATTCTAAAATTTCTCTTCAAGATGCCTAAGCAACTAGACAAACCATTTAAAATCAGTGATTGATATCAAGGAGGGTAAACAAGAAACAGATTGAATTTTCACTTTCCACCAGACTCAGGCTTCTGCTTAAAAAAGCTAGCAGCAAATCAGATCAATTATCTCGTGTGAAAAATGGTACTTATGTTGCAATTTCAAAATTCCTTCTAAAGATAAGCCATTCAGCAACAAGATCTATAAATTATCTGATGCTAAAAGATGGGAAAATTCTATTTTCTTCCACCTGACACAAGACAGAAATCACTCAAACTCAAAAAAAGAC
This sequence comes from Sapajus apella, assembly GCF_009761245.1. Lineage (NCBI taxonomy): Eukaryota > Metazoa > Chordata > Mammalia > Primates > Cebidae > Sapajus > Sapajus apella. The sequence goes on along the minus strand of NW_022436949.1, from coordinate 24,009,504 downwards.
AGGTCTGTGATATAATCAGATTTTCTTAATTGTATAAGCCAAATGTTTTTCTGTTGCATTTTAGAAGCACAACAGCAAGACTGTTGCTTTTGTATGTTCATAGGTCAATATGCAGCTCCTTAGGGATGCTGACACGAGCATGTAATAACTTTAAAATCAGAAAAGTTGTCCAATGGAGAAGAAAAGGGGATGACATTTGAACATTTCTTCTCTACCATACCAGGTCAATCCTCAAATATATTTTGAATTTTATTTAAAATTGTTTTCCATAAAAGCTTTATATGGAGCATTCTATACAATAGATTCATACTATTTTTAAAAGCCCAGAGACCTGGAAGGAGCTCAAGGGTGAGATGTGACTTGGCCACAAGCAAGGATTTTCCAAATGACTGTTTACAGCAATGACGAAGCTGGCTTCAGAGCAGACTCTGTGCGTTGTCTCATGCTTATGTGTTGATCTTAATAAACAGGAACCAAAAGATTTGAGCACGGGTTGTGCAGGCTACATATTACAGTCAGGCTGCAAGTGGAGCGCAGTGAAGAACCTGGGTTCCCATGGAGTCAGAGAGATGCTGGGTTGTGCCTGAGAAGGCTGATGTAATGGTGCTGTAATCTTCAGGTTACCTAGCTGCTCAGAACAGCCCAAGGAACCCTTGGAAAAGATGATGTTGCTTTTACCTGGTCTCATGTGAAATCAGAACTGAAATTGTTGCCTACACAGGAACCAGCCAGCACAGGTTTTGTTATCTGCTGCGAGTGTGCTCTGTGTGCATCCACGCCCAAGCCCCAGGCCCCAAGGGTCTGTGTGGAGCTGTGTGTTGGGCTGATGGTACCTCTTACATGAGGCCATTAGGGAGATACTGAGAAAGCACTGGACTAGGAGTTGAGGCTGCAACCTCAGATTAGTCATACTCAGTGTGTCAGAGCTGGTCTCTCCTCTTCAGTTTCACTTCCCAGAGTCTCGCCTCAGTCCCTCCTTCACAATCCCCTCCTCTCTGCCCTGGGTCTGCCCCTCACAGCCCTCCCCAATGTCTTTTAAAATCTAAAATGCAATTTAAAAATAAATAAATAAATAATAAGTCTCCTAAATTGTTTTCCTGTCTCCATTCACTCATCTTTTCGATCCATCCTTCAAGAATTATCTTTCCAAGGTTACCTCTGTTTTTTGAATACAGAAGAAATGTGTGTCTATAATAATAAAAAGAATTTTAAATACACAAAGCAAAAAAGCCAAAATCACTCATAATCTCACTTTTTGTGTATATGAAATGAAAAGGGAAACTCCTCCTTTCCTTCTCTCCTGCCACTTCAGCCCCCGTCCCTGCAGCCACCATCAAGAGATTGTTTTATATTCTTCCAGACTTTATTCTGTGCTTCTAGGAACATATATTTTTGTTGTTATTCTTTTCCAAAATGAAAATAGAATCAGGCTATGGATGTGCTTTTGCAGTGTGCTTTTTCTCTTACTTTGAATAGTTTTCCAAGTCAGTACATATGAATCTGCTTCTTTCTTAGAAGCTGGCTACCTGGATTTCCTTTGATAAATATTCTGTAACTGATTCAAACATTTTCCTAAACATTGAGAATTTTTCTCCAATTTTTGACTAGTTAACAACACTGCAGTGAGCATCTTGGGACATTTTATACACACACATATATATATATACATATATACATATATATATATATATAATTAAGCTAACATTTCTGTCTAATAGAACTCTAGAAGTAGAATTCCTTGTGAAACTGCTGGATCAAAGGTCATACATATTTTTTATTTTGATAGATGATGTCAATTTACAGATATAGCTTTTAGTATGTAAAAGCTATACCTGTTATTTACTCTCATTAATACAATGTAAGTGTCCATTTTTCCTCACCAGGTGTGGATGTTATTAATTAATTGAAATGTTGCAAATCAAGTGGGGAATATAGTATCTTGTTACTGTTTAATTCTCTTTTTATAAATGAATCCTTTTTTTTTTTTTTTTTAGCCAGAGTCTCACTCTGTCACCTGGGCTAGAGTGCCGTGGCACGATCTCAGCTCACAGCAATCTCCACCTACCAGGTTCAAGCGTTTCTCCTGCCTCAGCCTCCTGAGTAGCTAAAATGACAGGTACACACCACTACCCCTGATAACTTTTTTTTGTTGTTGGTATTTTTAGTAGAGGCAGAGTTTCACCATGTTGGCCAGGCTGGTCTCGGACTTCTGACCTCAAGTGATCCTCCCATCTTGGCCTCCCAAAGTGCTGGGACTACAGGTGTGGGCCACTGCACCCAGCCGATGAATCCTTTTTTAAGCTTATTGGACATTTATATCTGCTCTTCCATGAATTTCTTGTTTATATTCTTCGTCAGTTTTTATGTGGCTAATTGTCTTTTTTATTCTTCTTAGTAATTAGTAAAATATTCTAGATATTAATCTTTGCCGTTAAATATGTTGCATATATATTCTCTCAATCTCTCACTTATCTTCTAACTTTATATTATCTTTTCAAATAAAGGATAATGTAAATTATTTGAAAAATAATATAATTATTATTGTAATTATATTTATAATTATAATTATTATTATAATTAAAATTATATTTATATTTATAATTATATAAAATAGTATAGTTATTATTTTTCAAATAAAAGATCATATAAAGTTATAATATACTGATATTTTCTCCTATGATTTCTAGGTTTTCTATCATGGTGAGAAAGTCCTTCATCACCCCAAATTATTAAAATATATTTTATTCCTTTTCTTCTAGCACTTTTGTAGTTTCAGGTTTTTTTTCTTATGTCTAGGTCTTAAATCAATTTGGAGTTTGTCAAAGATGCTGCATGGAGATCTAATTAGATAGCCAATTATCTTAACATCATTTAGAATAATTCTTTTGTCTATTCACAATTGTCATACACTAAAGACCCTAATTTGTTAAAGGATGTTCTGAATACAGACATAGTGTATGTGTGTGTGTGTGTGTGTGTGTGTGTGTGTGTGTATTTGTGCATACATACGTATGTTTTAATATCTGGCAGGCAAGTTTCCTATACTACAGATTTCATCATAAAAATAGCGATTATGTCTATGATTTATAGGACATAAAATGATCAATGAGATTATGTTCAAAAAACTGATTTACTTATTTAAAAGGATGTTATTCATTTTTAAGCACATACGGAAAATATGTTTTAATTAGTTCTTTTCAAATATTGCCAAAAAAACTATTGTAAATTAATGTATAAAATAGTGTTGCAGAAAAGTTTTTCTTTTTTTAACATTATCTCACAGTCTGGTTGAAAAAAAAATGTTTTCTGTGAAAGCAAACTATTTTCTGTCCTTTTTGCTGAGAGTAAGTTATTGCTACCACATTTTACAGTTCATGTCATGACATAGCTTCAATTAGGAAACGATTTACTCTGTCCAGTGAGACAGAATAAATGGCTTGCAGCAGCAGTCCATTTTGCAATTGCCAAGACTCTAGTCCAACAGGAATATAATTTTTTCACAGATGGGCAGTTCCTGAGAGATCTAATGTCTGGAATCTTCCCTCACAAAATCTGCATTTAAAAAATTCTTTGTTCCAGCCCAGAAGAAACAGTTTTACACCAAATCTTATTCTTAGCACCAAAAGTATAGAAAAGAAACTTTTCTTAAAAAGATTCCCGAATAACCCAGACAGTGTTAGCATGAAGGATATCACCAGCGAGGAGCAGAGGTGCCAATGAACTCCACCCCTCCTCCAGCCAGGTGTTCACTCCACTGTCACTGCAGCCACAGACATTCTGGAAGGAAAGGAGGCATGGGGACAGGGTGTCAAAGGAACATAAAAACATGACCCCACCCCAGGACCCTGCTGTCCATTTTTATGCAGTGTAAACATATTCACCAAGGGAATGGATAGAAATGCATACACATTTCTATTATTAATGTTCTTCACATTGTGAAAATAAGTGATGAAATGTTCCCCAAATTAGCTTGACATGAAGATGTGGATTTTGTCATCCACCAGGCTGCCTTTGTAGCTGCTGAAGAATGTCCAAGCACAGGTCATATGTAGCTGATTACAACTTGAGGAAAGGTCTGCCACACTGTTCTTAATGAAAGTCACGTCAATTGAAATCAGCAGGCATACCCCATGTCCATAAGAAGGCACAGATTAAGTGACCCCAAGAGAATCTCTGCATCTGTCTATACACCTGAGCATCTGCTCCTTCAAATTGATGGAGACAATTAAGCCAGGCGTAATTTGAATCTTAGCCAAGAGCTAAGATCATGCCATTATTAATAAAACTACCTTCTTCTAAAGATTGTATTACCTACCATGCTCTATGTCGATGTGTAATTGTCCTAATCCCTCCATATTAGAGGGCAAGAGTCAAGCTTTACTCATTTTTATATGCTTTACAGCATAGAGCATACAGTTCCTTGCGCTTAGTAGGTACTCAGTAAATATAGTAGGTGAGTTATATGAAGCATCAAATATTTTCTGGAATAGCATCATTTATGAATATCTAGTCTAATATTACTATATAAAAACTCAGCACTCATTTGATAATGCAATTTTAATTTTAAAGATAAAGGCTTAAGCACATAGTCATTAGAAATTTTAAAGCTACTGTACAGAAAAAAAGATATGTAGCTATAAATTGTGAAATAGTTGTGTCTCACATTCTTTCGGATAAATAATAATTCTTATGTTATACATCAAAAGAAGGCAATGCACACCTAACTTCCTAAACATTTACCTTGTTTGTTCTTCTACATATTAAGAATTAAATAAGTAGTTGCTAAACTAAATGTGTTCTTATGCATATTTCTTTATACACCTTTCAGGACTGAGCAGGAAGCAACACTTCAAACAGCCCAAAGAGAGGTGACAAACCCTGGGTCAATTACTCTGATATGGATCCTCAGGTGGCCCTCCTAAGAACCAGAGCCATGTCAATTTTGTGGTTCTGAGCTGTCCTTTTGCTCTTAAACAGGTTCTAGGGAGAATTCACATGAAAGGTGTTGACGAGGCATAGGAAGAGTATAAGGTCTAGCCAAGAGGGCTGGGGTTAGAAGCATAATATCCAGCCGGACACGGTGGCTTACACCTGTAATCCCAGCACTTTGGGAGGCCAAGGCAGGTGGATCATGAGGGCAAGAGATCAAGACTATCCTGGCCAACATGGTGAAACCCCATCTCTACTAAAAATACAAAAACTATCTCGGCATGGTAGCAGGCACCTTAGTCCCAGCTACTCTGGAGGCTGAGGCAGGAGAGTTGTTTGAACCTGGGAGGCAGAAGGCAGAGTTTGCAGTGAGCTGAGATCATGCCACTGCACTCCAGTCTGGCAACAGAGGGAGACTGCATCTAAAAAGAAAATGAAGCATAACATCCATCCTGAAGATAAAACTAGAGTACAGAAAAGGAAATCGTGCAAAGAATGCTGTCATAAGGCTTAGGCAAACATGACATGGGAGAAGTGGGAGGATGCTTAGGGATACTCAGTGTGAACTTATGCCAGACCACCAATAGCTACATCTGAGCCCACTAACAGACTATTGCCTTGGGCAGCATGAGTTTAGAGTTGGGCAGGAGAGGGGCCTGCTGCAGGGAAGAGCTTCTGTTTCTGCAGCTGAGTGGGGCCAAGTGAGGTGGAAACTAACCAATTACATTCATTAATGGGCCTCTCCCACTATCTCACTCATATCCGGTGACCATCTATCAGAATAATTGAGTATTTTATGAACACAGCTCAAGTATGCTACTTCATAAAAATATTTATTTTGTCTCTTGCAGAAGGTAGGATTTGCGAAGGACAAACAAGGAGAGTAGGTGAAATAGAAAAACATTTTTAAACATTTGTAAAACAGACTTGGGGGTTTAATTGCTACCAGGATACAATGTGCACCAAATTTATAAACCAGTGTATGAAATGGCCATCAGCATAACACTGTCCTTGGGGACAATGCTATGAAATTGCCTTCCCAAGAGCTAATTTATTTAAACACATATAAACCACTTTTTGTATTTCATCCAATAACTTTTCAGAGATAAAACAAAGAAGACTCCATGCTAGGCCCAATTCCTCTATATTAGGGATCCTAACTGAGTATCATAGATTGGGATCTGGAAGGAAGACCTTGGAATTGGGAATCAAAAATTAGTCATGGTATATAATGCCCTGGGCCAAGGCCAATAACCTGAATGAAGGCATCCGACAAAGTGAAGAGAGTAGTAGACAGTGTGGAAAATAGCTGGAGGGGCAAAGCTGGATTCCAAGTTCTAGATCAAAATGCCAGGACAACATAAGACAAGTGAAGAGGGTCTTTTGGCTCTCATTCATGACAGAAGATTCTAAGCACCGCTTAGAATGGGGTTCATGCGTGAGGGACAGCTGAGAGGCAGGTATAGCACAACAGATTACTATCTCCTTATGAGACAGCCTAGCTTTGCAGCCCAAGAAAGCTTACGTAGTGAGATGGTTTGGCTCTGTGCCCTCTCCAAATCTCAAATATCACGTTGAAATGTGATTGCCAGTGTTGGAGGAAGGGACAGTGGGAGGCATTTGGGTCATGGGGACAGATCCCTCATGAATGTCTGGGTGCCCTCCTCACAGCAATGAGTGAGCTCACACTCCAATGAGTGAGCTCACACTCTGAGTCCATGAGCACTGATGGGTTAAAGCCTGGCACCTCCTCCACCCACTTTACTCCTCTCTAACCATGTGACGCTGATTCTCCCTTGCCTTTTGCCATGAGTAGAAGCTTCCTGAGGCCTCTCGCCAGCGAAGCAAATGCTGATGCCATGTACAGTAGGCAGAGCCATGAGCCAAGTATTAATAAACCTCTTTTCTTTATAAGTTACTCAGCCTCAGGTATTCCTTCATAGCAATGCAAAGGGGACTAAGACACCATTCCAGTGTTATCTGCTACCACTCTACAACTTGAACCCATTAAACACGTTCATGCATGTCACCCAAATATGCCTTGTGCCTTCCTATCTATATACCTTTTGTTAGCTATTCCCCCTGTCAAATAATGCCCTCTATCATACCATTGACTCAAGCATTCCCCATCCAATAAGACTCATTCAAATTCCACATCTCCCAAGACGTCTTTTTTATTCATTCCAACTTGAAATGATTTCTCACTCCTTTGAACTCTCAGGTCACTCATTTGACCTTCACATATATTATCTTGTATTATTAATTTTATTTTCCTATTCCTATAATTAACTGTATTCCTAGGTCCTTGAGAATGCAGCGATTGTATCTTATCACCTCTGGATATCTGGTGTACATTAAAGTACTCAGGAAAGATTTAGTGGACTGAACTTAAGGTCAGAGGCCCTGTCTTGCAGTATCTATCTCTGTATATCCCCAGCTCCAGCACTTGTTAAATGAAGCTAAGCAAGTAAAAATGGTGCCCAGTCCTGGCTCAGATGGGTTGAAATACAAATGCTTGTTTTCCTTTCTTTTATGCCACTATATATCTTATTTTCTAAGGCAACATTATAGTGCTAGAATTTGAAAATTCTCTACCAAATGAAATTAGAACAAAATTACAAGCTACAGATGAAAAAGTGCAAACCACATTGTAGTGATATTATTTCTCTGTTTCTTAAATCATGCACAATCATTATAGACAAATTTGAAAATAGAGAAACATACAAAATACATATTTTTTAAAAAATCATTTACAGCAACTACCCAAATAATGTCATTTAGTTATAACATTGATGAGAAAAAAATTGAGATGCTGGGACCGCTGTCTGTGTGGAGTTTACACGCTCTCCCCATGCCTGTGTGGGTGTCCTCCAGGCACGGGGAGAGCAGGTAAACTCCACACATCCCAAAGATGTGCACATTAGGTGTGTCTAAATTGTCCTCACGTGTGTGCGTGTGTGTGTATGTTTATGTGTCAGTGTGCCCTGTAATGGGATGGTGTCCTGTCCAGCATGGGTTTGTGCCCTGCACCCTGAGCTGCCAACATAGGCTCCAGTCACCAGCAATGCCGAACTGGAATAAGCAGGTTGGGAAATGAAGGAATGGATACAAATTATTGTAAGATAAAATCAGTCAGGTTTATGATAATCATACAAATGCAGGACAATAAATGAGACTCAATGAACTTCATATATATATATATATATATATATATATATATATATAACAATGATTATATGGACCCAAATTATAACAAAATGCATTGAATCTATTTAGCATTATGCCAGACACATACTTAACTTGAAATAAATTTTAATAAACCACCATATTTGTGATTGTTTTTGAACCTCATGGTGGTAAGAGGTGCTCCTTACAATTTTTGCTTTGCAAGCATTTATTCCTTAATTTAAACCACCACCACCACAATTGTCATCAGTCACTTATTCACCAAAAATTGTGTAAATCATTATCTTGTTTTTATTAATTTTTCTAAAATATATATATAGCTCACATTTATTTCAGTATTTAATAGTAGAATTGTTTGGGGTCTTTATTTAGAAGTTTGCTGATGTTTCATGACCAGTGATATGCCATAGGAATTTAATTCTTGTGTATATCAATTAGTCTTTGGTAAAAATGATTTTGTTATATCTTGTGTCATTTAAGTCACAGTTTCCAAGAACCTATCCACACTGTTAAGTGAGGACTTGCTGTATGATTTCACCATCCGGAGATAGCTACTATGAATTTTCTGGTGCATAATACTCCTCATTAAGCTTACTTTATATTGCCTACCTGCCTAAGTCTTTTCTAAATGAAATTATCATACTCATAGCTTCTACCATGTGAAACTTACACCTTCTCCCATCACTCCAGCTATAGGTAGGCCTCTCCCTAGAAAACTAATCAACTATAAACTCAGATCAATAAGATTCCAAGTAACAATTTCTGTCTTGAGATTTTAAAATAAAAAACAGCAATAAGTTCTGAAACCAAAAGGTTATGAATTGACAAAACCACACTGTCCTACAGACAAGTTGAATTTATAAGGAACAGGCATTATGCACATGACTTGAAAGCAGAACAGAAAGAAGATGGGAGTCACAGTCACAGCATGACTGAATCACATTAAACAGGACTATTAGAGGGAAGGCTCTAAATTCTGATCCCCTGGAGCCTCCTTAAATCCAGAATTCTCTCTAACTCCAGACTTCATGATGTCAGCTGTATAATGGCTTCAACTCCTGGATTCCTAGGAGATTTCTCTTAAAATTTCTTACATAGCCCATCGATGAGATCTCTTTACTCAAGCAAGCATGAATATTTTAAGAACAAAACTAAGGATTGTTCCAGACTTTTTCCATATACCTATGGGAAAATATATATATATTTAAATATTATA